>NC_081552.1:27535434-27903352 GCF_963082655.1 Stomoxys calcitrans
ATCTTGGGTCTTGACTTCTTGAGCCTCTAGAGAGCGCAATTCTTATCCCATTGGAATGAAATTTTGCACGACGTGTTTTGTTGCGATATCCAACAACTGTGCCAAGTATGGTTCAAATCGGTTCATAACCTTATATAGCTGTAATATAAACCGATCTTGGGTCTTGACTTCTTGAGCCTCTAGAGTGCGCAATTCTTATCCGATTGGAATGAAATTTTGCACGACGTGTTTTGTTACGATATCCAACAACTGTGCCAATTATGGTTCAAATCGGTCCATAACCTTATATAGCTGTCATATAAACCGATCTTGGGTCTTGACTTCTTGTGCTTCTAGAGCTTCTAGAGGGCGCAATTCCTAGCCGATTTGGCTAAAATTTTGCATGACGTATTTTATTTTTACTTTCAACAACTGTGTCAAATAAGGTTCAAATCGGTTCATAACCTGATATAGCTACCATATAAACCGATCTGGGATCTTGACTTCTTGACCCCTAGAGGTCGCAATTATTATCCGATATGCCTGAAATTTTGTACGATGGATCCTCTCATGACCATCAACAAACGTCTTTATTATGGTCTGAATCGGTCTATAGCCCGATACAGATCCCATATAAATCGTTCTCTCTATTTTACTTCGTGAGCCCCAATAGGCGCAATTCTTATACGAATTGGCTGAAATTTTACACAGGTCTCCAACATATAATTTAATTGTGGTCCGAACCGGACCATATCTTGATATCGTTTTAATAGCAGAGCAACTCTTATATCCTTTTTTGCCTAAGAAGAGATGCCGGGAAAAGAACTTGACAAATGCGCTCCATGGTGGAGGGTATATAATATTCGGCCCGGCCGAACTTAGCACGCTTTTACTTGTTCAGTCTATAAGGAACAAACAAACCGAATCCCAAATATTAGTGATTGGCTAATGTGCCCATTTTGGGCGTTTTTTTTTTTTTGGGGGGGTGGTGTGACCCCCTATACTTCGACTTGAATTTGTATGCCAGATTCGTAATCTACTCCCGCATACTTTTCATTTGATAGCCATATTGTCATTATCTGTCCACTTTTGATTTTCGATGATGTTTTTGGGTAACGGGGGAGAGTCCGCCCCTTTCCGACTTCAATAAATTATAAAGCTCCCGAATACCTTTCATTTGAGTCCCATATTGTCATGATTGTCAAATAAAACTGTTTTAAGGGGTTTTGAAGCTGCGGCGGTGGAGGGTATATAAGATTGTACGATGGATTCTCTCATGACCATTAACATACGTGTTTATTATGGTCTGAATCGGTCTATAGCCCGATACAGCTCCCATATAAATCGATCTCTCTATTTTACTTCTTGAGCCCCCAAAGGGCACAATTCTTATTCGAATTGGCTGACATTTTACACAGGTCTCCAACATATAATTTAATTGTGGTCCAAACCGGACCATATCTTGATATCGCTCTAATAGCAGAGCAAATCTTTTCTTATATCCTTTATTTTGCCTAAGAAGAGATGCCGGGAAAAGAACTCGACAAATGCGATCCATGGTGGAGGGTATATAAGATTCGGCCCGGCCGAACTTAGCACGCTTTTACTTGTTTAAACTAGTAAGGATTTACATTTAGTTAATTTTTAAATATATGTTGCATCCTTTTACGGAATATCATTAGATTTTTAGCCATTTTCAAAACATTGTTAGTTAACCTCTTTCACATTTTACGTTCGACTTCCAAACACGTTGCCTTGATTTAGCATGAAATTGAGTTATTGTAAGCAAATTCTCTTCAACAATTCATAGTTGAAATTGTAACTTACAATATTTGAGTTATGCAGTTGTTGGTGTGATAAATTAGTTACTGATAACAATATGTTGGCATTGCCGTTGCCTGCAATATGGTTGTTAAGCTGCTTTAGCAAACTATGTTACTATAGTTTACTCGATCTAACTGTTCGGCAGCTGCTTTTAGCTGTCTGCCAATGTTTTGTTTTTTACCGCATTTCATACCATTTAAAGTCTGTTTGACTGTACACTTACCAACTCACGGTATCGTTGCTATATGTCTGCCTACGATTCACCAAGAAAAGTTTTCATTACATTGCTACTTTACCATCACTTTTATTATCATTTTACAATACACCGCAACCCACTTCACCCCTTTAGCCCTAAATGGATTTTTGTAACACATTAGACCCCTTTCTTGCTGAGTATCGAGTGAGTGTATGGTGGGTGTAGGTACTCTACTTAACTCTTAGAGTAGCTACAATTCAACTCACTCTATTTATTATCTCTGCCTCTCTAGCCATCTCTACTTAATGGTGTTGTGGTTTTTTTCATGTACTGCTCTTCCACACACACAAGCCTCGGCACATTACCTTCGTTCGATTGGTATGTTGAAATTTATGTAGTGTCGATGTGTTTGGAGGGAAAAAACTACTATGCTACACTATACTAATATGTTACACTTCAATCTTTATCTCTTTAGAGATTGGTGCTCTCATTGCCCTTTCCTCAGTTTCTCTCTTTCCTGTACTGGCTGGGTTATTTAAGGTTTGTTGAATTTTTTGTCTTTTCATTTAGAGGAGTACGATATGAAGCTTATTAACTGTGGTAGCTAACTTTTCTTTTTACACACTACATGAGTTGTTAAGGTGTGTGTGAATCGGAAAATAGGAAAACACTCGAGCAAAGTGAATAGTTTAGGGTGGGCTGTAGTTAATCTTCTTATACATAAAATTCAATTTGTGTTTGTTCGTCGTTTTGTTTGTATGTTCCGTATAGACTCAAAAACGGCTGAACCGATTACCTTGAACTTTTCACAGATTGTGTAGGTTGGTCCGGAAGGAAACATAGGCTATATAATTTTTTGATATCGGGAGGGGGGCGGACCCTCCCCCTTACCCCAAAGTAATACCCAAAAATAAAAGTGGACCGATCGGGACAATATGGGATTCAAATCAAAGGTATTCAAGAGTAGAGTACAAATTTAATAATGAAAGTTGGGTCCAAGTACCTGGGGGCCGCCGCAGCTTCAAAACCCCTTAAAACAGTTTTATTTGAAGATCATGACAATATGGGATTCAAATGAAAGGAGCTTTAAAATTTATTGAAATCGGAAAGGGGCGGACTCTCCCCCGTTACCCCAAAAACACCATCGAAAATCAAAAGTGGACCGATAATGACAATATGGCTATCAAATGCAAAGTATGCGGGAGTAGATTGCGAATGTGGCATACAAATTCAAGTCGAAGTATAGGGGGTCACACCACCCCCCAAAAAAAAAAAAAAACGCCAAAAATGGGCACTTTAGCCAATCACGGATATTTGGGATTCGGTTTGTTTGTTCCTTATAGACTGAACAAGTAAAAGCGTGCTTAGTTCGGCCGGGCCGAATCTTATATACCCTCCACCATGGGTCGCATTTGTCGAGTTCTTTTCCCGGCATCTCTTCTTAGGCAAAAAGGGATAAATGAAAAGATTTGCTCTGCTATTAGAGCGATATCAAGATAGGGTCCGGTTTGGACCACAATTAAATTATATGTTGGAGACCTGTATAAAATGTCAGCCAATTCGAATAAGAATTGCGCACTTTGGGGGCTCAAGAAGTAAAATAGAGAGATCGATTTATATGGGAGCTGTATCGGGCTATAGACCGATTAAGTTCATAATAAACACGTATGTTGATGGTCAAGAGAAGATCGGCAAATCGGATAATAATTGCAATCTCTAGAGACTCATGAAGTCAAGATCCCAGATCGCTTTATATGGCAGCTATATCAGGTTATGAACCGATTTAAACCTTATTTGACATAGTTGTTGAAAGTTAAAATAAAATACGTCATGCAAAATTTCAGCCAAATCGGATAGGAATTGTGCCCTCTAGAAGCTCAAGAAGTCAAGATCCCAGATCGGTTTATATGACAGCTATATCAGGTTATGAACTGATTTGAACCATACTTGGCACAGTTGTTGGACATCATAACAAAATACTTCGTGCAAAAATTCATTCAAATCGGATAAGAATTGCGCCCTCTAAAGGCTCAAGAAGTCAAGACCCAAGATCGGTTTATATGATAGCTATATCAGGTTATGAACCGATTTGAACTATACTTGGTACACTTGTTGGACATCATAACAAAACACGTCGTGCGAAATTGCATTCCAATCAGATAAGAATTGCGCACTCTAGAGGCTCAAGAAGTCAAGACCCAAGATCGGTTTATATGGCAGCTATATCAGGTTATGAACCGATTGGAACCGTACTTGGCACAGTTATTGAATATCATAACAAAACACGTCGTGCAAAATTTCATTCTAATCGGATAAGAATTGCGCACTCTAGAGGCTCAAGAAGCCAAGACCCAAGATCGGTTTATATGGCAGCTATATCAGGTTATGGACCGATTTGAACCATACTTGGCACAGTTGTTGGATATCATTACAAAACACGTCGTGCGAAATTTCATTTCAATTGGGTAAGAATTGCGCACTCTAGAGACTCAAGAAGTCAAGACCGAAGATCGGTTTATATGGCAGCTATATCAGATTATGGACCGATTTTGACCATACTTGGCGCAGTTGTTGAATATCATAACAAAACACGTCGTGCAAAATTTCATTCCAATTGGGTAAGAATTGCGCACTCTAGAGACTCAAGAAGTCAAGACCCAAGATCGGTTTATATGGCAGCTATATCAGATTATGGACCGATTTGAACCATACTAAATTTGGAACCGTAGTCCTCTCGACATCCTTACTTAATTTGGTGCAGATCCGTCCAGATTTGGATATAGCTGTCATATAGATTAATCTCTTGATTTAAGGTCTTGGGCCCATAAAAGTCGCACTTATAGTCCAATTTCGCTGATATTTGGTACAGTGACATTCCGGTTCAATACGGCCCAGATCGGTCAGATTTGAGGTTTAAGGTTTTTAACCCATAAAAGGTGAATTAAATAACCGATTTTGCGTTATGCCCCTTGTCATTCATACCGAGTATGGTCAAGATCAACTGAAATGTATCGTTTCGCCGTAAAAAGGTTTGATGAGATCTGGCTAGGCGGAGCACTGGATTTACCCAAGAAGCAAGATATTCTTTCTTGACCAATGGAGCATGCTTGAATACCAAGCATTCCCTCAGATGCTGAATCTATGCTTGGAAGACTAAGTGAATGTAATCCCAATCTTTCAACCACCGACTGGAAGACCGGAGACAAACAGTATTCGTACTAAACTCCGAGTGACTCACAGACCTCAACAAGTCCGAAGGAGACCTCAAGTATCCTATGGCTTCAACAAGTTGGAACTGAAGGTCTATAGAAACGATGGGTTTAAGCAATCAGGAGACGACTCAGCAGTTGCGAATGAACACTTGCTTGAGGAACTATCGACCACATCGCTAAAGTCCGGCGGATTGCAGGAGACAAAAAATCCCAGGAATAGGAAGGGAAGAAATCGAAACGGGACCGGACAAGCCCTATGCGGAAGAGTTGTTCCACTGCTTTCTCACCTGCCCATCATGACAGGACCTAACAAATCTTGTGAAGATGAACTCCTGGCGGAATCAGAAGACGAAGCTAACGCAAGAGGGGTGAAAGTTCTGAATCCTGACTATGGTTCGGTTTCTGCAGATAAATCTCCACCATTGTAAGGCACTAAAAGTATTTCTGATGGCAGGGGGATTTGAGGTGGTTCTTATCCAGGAACCATGAGTTGCTTTTCAAATATATTATAAGTTGCAATCTAACGATTTGTAATAACTATTTTCCTACAACTTTATTCAATCCAATGAAAAATTGCCTTTGGCTTCTATTATCTTCAACTATCTTATCACAACTTCTTTTTGACCTGTAGTGCAAATTCCCTTGAATCTCTACACAGAAAAAAATAAGAAAAAACCAGCTACCAAATTTGTATGTGAAACTTTAAATTCTCAACGAATTTTAGCATTGAATCGAAAACATTATTTGTTGAAGTACGTAAGTAAGTCTCTACAAGAGAAATTGAAATTTTTGAAATTTTGTGGACTTTCAACAAACTCTTAAGTTAAGGTAGGTTTTAAAATAGGCGTTCTGCCATGTAAAGCACAAAACTCCCATACCAAACACAGACTCGAGTCCCCTGGTCGGCCAAAAAAAAGTTTTATTTTTTTTTTCATTAAACTTATATCAGAAAATTCGCCATAAAAAATATGAATTTTGAGTGGTCAAAACTTTGATCCACAGGTCAATGAATCTCGTGGAAGAGGGTAACCGATGTATAACCACTGAACTCAGTGTATGGATCCAATATTGCTTTGACCTCAACCGGGGTGTCGATCTTCCCTTGGCATCTAAGCTTTACTATTGCGTCTTTCGCAACGAACATGCGGTGAAAATTTATTGCATGCATCAAGGCTTGGTGAGGTAGATGACATATGTGACAAAGAATGGTTTGGTGGGACACACGAGACAGTTAAAGCAAAAGTTAAGTCTCTTCACATACACCTCCTTCACAATTGGCTTCATTTGGAGGAAGATGCGACAATGGCGAAGTGAATGCCGTGCGTTGCAAAGGGGACACTTAAATTCGTCGTGGAAATTCATGGCTGAAAGAAGGGATAGATGTGGCTACTACTATTGCTAATGAAGAAGACGACTGGGCACAACATCGGCTTGGCTGTAGAAAAGGGTTAGTCTGTACGTGGAAGCAAAACTAGTTTATAGACCGGACAAGAGATTACCCCGTTTTGTGGGCGCATGTCTACGACCCTCACATGATTGTCATGGCCACGATATATTATCCCTATTCTCCCTTACCGCCATTCATTCGGAGCCAACAACTCCCTTTGAGATATTCCATCGGCTGCAGAACTCTTGTTGAATTAACTTCAAGCGATTTATTGGGTTGCCCAAAAAGTAATTGCGGATTTTTTAAAAGAAAGTAAATGCATTTTTAATAAAACTTAGAATGAACTATAATCAAATATACTTTTTTTACACTTTTTTTCTAAAGCAAGCTAAAATTAACAGCTGATAACTGACAGAAGAAAGAATGCAATTACAGAGTCACAAGCTGTGAAAAAAATTTTCAACACCGACTATATGAAAAATCCGCAATTAATTTTTGGGCAACCAGAACTGACACCTTGCTGTCTTTCACCTCTGGTTCAGTGGGGGAAAGCAGAGATCCACCAACTAGAAAATGCCCCGGAGTAAGGGCCACAAGGTCATCACATCACAGCGAAGTCAGTGATCTGGAGTTGAGACATACTTAAATGGTAGCAAGAATGGTAGCGAATTCTTCGAACGTATGTCTTTTTTGTCCCGACATTTTCTTCAAATGACTTTTGCAACTTTTAACGCCAGCTTCCCAAAGCCCACCCATATGAGGCGACGAGGCGGGGATAAAGTGACATTGCCGCTGTTGGTACCCATAACGCGTCACCGCTTCGTCCCTGAGCTCTGAGCTCTGAGACAACTTGCTCGAAGTTAGCTTGAAGAGATCTATCTGCTCCTACAAAGTTTTTTCCGTTGTCAGAGTGGATGGGAAGGGGACAACCTCTCCGAAAGACAAAACAGGTATTCAACTGGGGTATTCACCAAGTTTGCATTTGAAACTCTCGCACAGTTTCAAAAAAAAAAAACTAGAAGAAGCATAAAGAACGACCGAGTCGTTTCAAAAAGCATCGCCCTTCGATCGGCGAGATGTTCAACGCAACTGAGTTGCTAATGCAGCGGTTTGCGCGTTAACAGATGGTTTTTTGCCTTGCTTATGGATATGTTGTTGTTGTTATATATTGGCTTACAAAGAGTGCCTTTCAAAAAAACAAATTTGTACTTTGGGTCGTTGAGATTCAGAATAAATTGTTGCAGAAAAATTAGCAAATTTCGTAGTTGTTTTTTGACCAAAGTTGTTGTTTTTTCAAAGCCATTTTTATCTGTGTACGATGGCTGGTGTAAGGCTTTGCCTTTTTTCATTTTATTAACATGAATATTTGTTTAGATTGCCTTCAAGAGTTTTTTCTTGCCCAAGTCTTTGCTTTTCCATTTATCCTCTGGCTACGATGGTTATTTTTATGCTTGGCCATAGTTAAACCTCAACCATCGTTACTGAGGTGCTGAAAGTTGACAACAAGGTGCAAATTCAATTTAGTTTAAATATTTTCTTTGCTCTAAATCTTTTAAATGTTGCCTTTAACTTTGCTTATGAACACATAGCTATGAATATTTTTCATTGGATAAAAGTTATCAAGGATAGTTTCTATCCTAGGGAAGTGAAGTTGATTTTCAATGTGGAAGACGGCCAGAAAATATATGCAAAAGTTAAGGTTTGTACTCTTCAATAATATTAAATAGTGCCTATAAGACAAAGTAAATGGTAAGAAGAAGTCTAGGGAATTAAATTAAAAATAAAAGGACGGAAGAAAGTGGTTCCACTGAGTTTGATTTTTAAACTTTATTGTATACGTCCACCTACCGGGCGCGTCCACAGGTTGCGGATGGTGGAAAGTTCCGTTTTTATGCGGAGTAGCTGCAAGTGCGGCCGCGGGCAGTCAGCGATTTTCGAGAGGAGAGTCTCAGTGAGGAGTCAGGTGGCACTGGCTCTTAACTAAATACAGAGTGCCAATGATTCTCGAGATGAGAAGGCAAGTTATTGGCGCCTTTAAATAACCAATGGCCAACATCAGCGTCTGTTCCCAGGTTAGGGGCGGCTGGCGGCGAGCGTCGGATCTTGGAGCAAGCGGTTCGCCACAACAAGGGATACATGCAATCCCACAAAACCCATGCGGTTGGGGCACTGGGCCAGTAACACGCCCCCGGAAAACATAGAACTACTATGAGAAACAAAGAATAGTAAAAACGGACCCCCCCCCCCAACGTTGACGACCCACGCAAACGAAAAAAGGACCATGATTTGCGGATCTGCACCTGGAATGTCCGCACTCTTTATAGAGAAGGTGCAGTATACGCGCTGGCGGATGTATTAGAGAAGTACAAGGCAGACATAACCGCCTTACAGGAAGTGCGATGGACTGGGAATGGCGTCACTACAACACCAAACGGTGTATACTCTAGCTGCCATAACACGAGGCATGAATTTGGCTGCGGATTTGTGGACAGTCGAAGACTGAAACACCTGGTCTCCAGCTTTACTCCGGTGGATGAGAGGCTAGCCAAAATCCGCATAAAAGCCAAATTCTTCAACATCAGCCTTATTTGTGCCCATGCCCCGACGGAAGACAAAGACAAGCAGACCAAGGATATTTTCTACGAGCGCCTAGAGAGAGAATATGACCGCTGCCCCGCCCATGATAGTAAAATCGTTCTGGGAGATTTTAATGCGAAAATAGGGAAGGAAGACATTTTTGGTCCAACAGCCGGAAAGTTTAGCCTCCACGAGATAACGTCCAGTAATGGGTTGATGGTGATAGATTTAGGCGCGGCAAAAAACATGGTAGTAAGTTGCACCAGATTTCAACATAAAAATATCCACAAAGCCACATGGCTGCCGCCCGATCAAAACACGAGAAACCAAATTGATCACGTTGTGATAGATGGAAGGCATTCATCCCGCGTGTTAGATGTACGATCGATCCGTGGAGCAAATATAGATTCGGATCCTTACCTCGCTGCAGCAAAGGTTCGCACCCGTTTGAACATGGTGAGGAAAGTTCGATCGACACTGCACGGAAGCAGGACATTGAAAAGCTGCAGACACAACAAATGGCAGCGGCATACTCCACTCGACTGACCCATTACCTTGTTGCAGCAAAGGTTCGCACCCGTTTGAACATGGCGAGGAAAGTATGATCTGACACTGCACGGAAGCTGGACATTGAAAAGCTGCAGACACAACATGGCGAGGAAAGTACGATCTGACACTGCACGGAAGCAGGACATTGAAAAGCGCCAGACAAAACAAATGGCAGCGGCATACTCCACTCGACTGACCCAACTGCTTGATGAAAGCACTCCTTGTTCCGATGATATAATGGCGCAGTGGCAAACTATTGCCCACTCCATGGAAAATGCCGCGAAATCCGTACTTGGGTACCGAAAGCCTCCTCCAAAAAACCCATGGTACGACCAAGAGTGTCGAGATGCTACTGAAGCCAAGAATGCGGCATATAGAGCAACCCTGCAATCGGTAGCAACGCGCCAGATGAAGGAGAGGTATCGGGAGAAAAGGAGAGAGGAGAAACGTCTATTCCGCAGAAAGAAAAAGGAAATGGAAAGACGTGAGTGTGAGCGAATTGAGATGTACAGGAGTCAGAATGAAGTCCGGAAATTCTATCAAAGAATTAAACACCAAACCGATGGCTTTGGTGCAGGCACATCCTCCTGCAGAGACAAAGAAGGAAATCTGGTAACTGACACAGACAAAATGCTGAGGATATGGAAAGAACATTTTACCCAACTGCTAGTGTCCGATGTTGGCGGCGAAGAGGATACCGCAGAACCAATCCCTGATGATGGTATAGAATGTTTACCTACTAGTCAGGATAAGGTCCAAGTAGCAGTGACCCGACTAAAGAACAACAAGGCAGCAGGAGCCGACGGGTTACCCGTGGAACTATTTAAGACCGGAGACGACACGCTGATAAGGCGTATGCATCAGCTTATCTGCGCAATCTGGCTAGAAGAATGCATACCCGATGATTGGAACCTCAGCATACTATGTCCCGTACACAAGAAAGGAGACAAGACGGAATGTGCCAACTACAGAGGAATAAGTCTCCTCCCCATCGCATACAAGATACACTCGAGCATACTGTGTGAAAGATTGAAACCTAAAGTCAATGAGATAATTGGGCCCTATCAATGCGGCTTTAGACCTGGTAAATCCACCCTAGACCAGATATTCACACTGCGCCAAATCCTGGAAAAGAGCCGAGAAGGACAAATCAACATCTACCACATCTTTGTGGACTACAAAGCCGCCTTCGATACTCCTTTGCGTTCAAAGGTATTTCAAGCCATGTCTGAGTTTGGTATCCCTGCAAAATTAATAAGACTCTGCAGGATGACATTTGCTGATACGCGTTCCTCAGTAAGAATGGGAAAGAATCTCTCCGAGCCATTTAAAACCAAACGAGGTTTCAGACAAGGAGACAGCCTATCGTGTGATCTCTTTAATATTCCGCTGGAGAAGATTATACGAGATGCAGATGTGAATAGATATGGCAGACTAATCACAAGAGAACACATGCTACTTGCCTATGCTGACGACATTGATATCATAGGTCGGTCACCGGAAGTAGTAACTGCAGACTTTGAAAAAATCGAAAGAGAGTCAGTGAAAATGGGTCGGGCAGTAAATGGAGATAAGACGAAATGGATGGTCTCCACTCCCAAAAAGCCTTGCACAACCGAGCACATGGAGAAAGTTGGGAACCACAACTTTGAGATAGTCAGTAACTTTATCTACCTCGGCACCGCCGTAACCGAAACGAATGACACCAGTTTTGAGATAAAGCGAAGTATAATACTGGCAAACAGATGCCACTTTGGACTAAGTAAGCAGTTTAGACAAGGCCACCTCTCGACAGACAAAGACTACACTTTACAAGACTCTGATACTACCCGTGCTGTTATATCGTTCTGAAGCATGGGTACTTGTGAAAGCAGATGAGGCAGTGCTTGGAGTATTTGAGAGAAAGATTCTTCGTAAAATATATGGACCAGTTTGCGTTGACGGAGAATATAGGCGACGTATGAACCACGAGCTGTATGACGACGATAGCATAGTTACACGCATCAAAATACAACGGCTGCGTTGGCTAGGTCATGTTGTCAGAATGGATGAAGAAGCTCCAGCAAAGAAGTCTTTTGAGGGCAAACACGGTGGTACACGCAAACCGGGAAGACCAAAAGCCCGATGGAAAGATCAAGTTGTGGGAGACACCTCGAAACTTGGTGTCAGAGATTTTAGAATGAGCGCAGAAGATCGAGGCGCTTGGAACGCTATTCTACGTTCGGCTAGTGGAAGAAATATTCTGTCATAGCCAATTAAGTATACGTTTAAATAGCCATGAATCAGCACAAACTAATATTTGTCATGATAAATCATAGTTGCTTTCTTTTGCTATGCACACAATTTTTATATATATACTTTTTGTTTAGTTTTTTTTTTATACCCTCTACCATAGGATGGGGGTATACAGATTTCGGCGTTCTGCTTGTAACTCATTGAAATATTAGTCTAAAACCCCTTACGGTATATATTGGGTTGCCCAAAAAGTAATTGCGGATTTTTTAAAAGAAAGTAAATGCATTTTTAATAAAACTTAGAATGAACTTTAATCAAATATACTTTTTTGACACTTTTTTCTAAAGCAAGCTTAAAGTAGCAGCTGATAACTGACATGTGGTGTTCTATTATGACTCCCAACAACTTTGTCAAGTACGGTCTAAATCGGTCTATAACCTGATATAGCTCCCATATAAACCGATCTCTCGATTTGACTGCTTGAGCCCTTACCAGCCGCAATTTTTGTCCGATTTGGCTGAAATTTTGCATGCGTTGTTGTTTTACGTCTTCCAAAATCTGTGCCGAATCAGTCTATAACCTGATATAGGTCCCCTGTAAACCGGTTTCTCGATCATCCTTGTTCGGTACCTTGAAGCTTTAATTATTGCTGGTTTGACAGGAGTTTTTTTATGTGGAATAAAATTATGCCCATCAACCAAATTTATTTTGTATAAATTTTTAGCAGAATCCATGGTGGTGGGTTCCCAAGATTCGGTACGGCCGCTTTTACTTGTTTTTTGTTTTTTTTTTTTTTTTGTTTTCAAGATAAAATGCGAACAAGAAGCACACATTATCTCTCTAGTGGAATGTGTGTATGCTTATACTTCTTCGTATATGATAAGCTGAATAATGGTAATTATTTAAAGGGTAATTAATTAAAAGACAACCTTGTAGGCAGATAAACAACACTGATAACCACGAGATGGGGATGGAAAAGAAATAAGCTAATGGCAAGCTCTATGTTTGCAATTCCAAAGAATTATTAAACCTTTTTTGACTTTTTTTTAACTTTTTTGTCATGGCAGGAGAGCAGGGGAAAATACCTTAAATTAACCATTTATGTTAATACAACATAAATGAAACAAGTAAAAGCGTGCTAAGTTCCACCATGGATCGAGCTATTGCCACGGTATCTTTTTTTAGGCAAACAAAGGATGATATTGGAACAATATCAAGTTATGGTTCATTTCGGACCCTAAATTAACTGAATATTGGAGACCATCGTAGAAATCATTGTGTAAAACTTCAGCCAAATCTATTGGGTTGCCCAAAAAGTAATTGCGGATTTTTCATATAGTCGGCGTTGACAAGTTTTTTCACAGCTTGTGACTCTGTAATGGCATTCTTTCTTCTGTCAGTTATCAGCTGTTACTTTTAGCTTGCTTTAGAAAAAAAGTGTAAAAAAAGTATATTTGATTAAAGTTCAATCTAAGTTTTATTAAAAATGCATTTACTTTCTTTTAAAAAATCCGCAATTACTTTTTGGGCAACCCAATATGTATATCGGCCGCTTTTCACTCCAAGAGCCAATGTTGTCAACATTTTGCACAACGCTTTCCTTGACGACTACCACAATGTCTAAGAAGTTTGCTCTGAAATCGGTTCAGATTAAGATATAGCTCCCAAATATATATGTTAGTCAGATGTTGTGTAATTTGCCATTTGTCAAACGTAGTTGCTACAGTTTGAACATATTTGCTTGAAATTTGATACGGATTGTTTAATAACCCATCTGAAAACATCCGCCGACGTCCATCAAAATTGATTCAGAATTGGGTATAGCTCCAACATTGTACTTATAGAGTAGCTGTAAGGTTTTATACAGTCGGCACCGCCCGACTTTCGCCCTTCCCTACTGGTTTTATATGAGAAAACAAACAGATTGCAAACGATTTGTGTGATCAGTTCATATTTTGAAAATTACAGCGAGACGCTTTCATATACAGCGAGTAATTTCTCATAGCTCACTGTAGCGTCTATGAATTCGAGATAAAAGTACTTCCAATTACTGAATGGTGATTGTTTTTCAAGATTATCTACTCCACAGCCCTTGTTCGTTTTACTCTATCTTCAGTGTCTCGCTCGTTAGTAGTCTTGAAATACAATATCATGTGGGTCCAGTGGCCACGAGTTCAGCAAATGCCATCACCTATGACTGCTCTTATGCAGGGCTATGGCCCGTACATAAAGGGTGATTTTTTTGAGGTTAGGATTTTCATGCATTAGTATTTGACAGATCACGTGGGATTTCAGACATGGTGTCAAAGAGAAAGATGCTCAGTATGCTTTGACATTTCATCATGAATAGACTTACTAACGAGCAACGCTTGCAAATCATTGAATTTTATTACCAAAATCAGTGTTCGGTTCGAAATGTGTTCATTCACCGTAACGTTGCGTCCAACAGCATCTTTGAAAAAATACGGTCCAATGATTCCACCAGCGTACAAACCACACCAAACAGTGCATTTTTCGGGATGCATGGGCAGTTCTTGAACGGCTTCTGGTTGCTCTTCACTCCAAATGCGGCAATTTTGCTTATTTACGTAGTCATTCAACCAGAAATGAGCCTCATCGCTGAACAAAATTTGTCAAAATTTGAACACATTTCGAACCGAACACTGATTTTGGTAATAAAATTCAATGATTTGCAAGCGTTGCTCGTTAGTAAGTCTATTCATGATGAAATGTCAAAGCATACTGAGCATCTTTCTCTTTGACACCATGTCTGAAATCCCACGTGATCTGTCAAATACTAATGCATGAAAATCCTAACCTCAAAAAAATCACCCTTTAGTTACTCTTTAGGCTGCGCTACTTACATTTACCGGCTACTTTCGACTCGTTCTATCGATCGGATATGCTTCCTGCATACTCTTTGCCCACCTACTATTTGTTCGGCCGATACATATGATTTGGTTACTTCTCGACTCCTTCATTCCGTCACACGAACCTGCCTGCTATGTGCTTGTGACCAGTGTTGCCACTCAAGAAAATTATTATCTACCAAAATTTAATAAAAGTTTTACCACGACCAAGACCTACCAAATGTTCTATTGGGTTGCCCAAAAAGTAATTGCGGATTTTTTAAAAGAAAGTAAATGCATTTTTAATAAAACTTAGCATGAACTTTAGTCAAATATACATTTTTTCTAAAGGAAGCTAAAAGTAACAGCTGATAACTGACAGAAGAAAGAATGCAATTACAGAGTCACAAGCTGTGAAAAAATTTGTCAACGCCGACTATATGAAATATCCGCAATTACTTTTTGGGCAACCCAAAACATTCTAAACCATTTTGAGGACATGGAAAAAGGTAGACGCGGTATTTATAACTACTATTATACCCACCACCGAAGGATGGGGGTACATTCATTTTGTCATTCCGTTTGCAACACATCGAAATATCCATTTTCGACCCTATAAAGTATATATATTCTTGATCAGCGTAAAAATCTAAGACGATCTAGACATGTCCGTCCGTCAGTCCGCCTGTCTGTGGAAATCACGCTACAGTCTTTAAAAATAACGATATTAAGCTGAAACTTTTCACAGATTCTTTTCTTGTCCATAAGCAGGTTAAGTTCGAAGATGGGCCATATCGGACTATAACTTGGTATAGGCCCTGTATAGACTGATCGGCCGATTTAGGGTCTTAGGCCCATAAAATACACATTTATTATCCGATTTTGCTGAAATTTCCGACAGAGGATTTTGTTGAGCTCTTCGACATCCTTCGTCAATTTGGCCCAGTTCAGTAAAGATTTGGATATAGCTGCTATATAGACCGATCCTCCAATTAAGGGTCTTAGGCCCATAAAAGCCACATTTGTTATCCGATTTTGCTGAACTTTAGGGCAGTGAGTTTTGTTAGGCCCTTCGAAATAATTCGTCAATTTAGCCCAGATCGGTCCAGATTTGGATATAGCTACCATATAAACCGATCCACCGATTTAGGGTCTTACGCCCAAAAAAGCCACATATATTATCCGATGTTGCTGAAATTTAGGACAGTGAGTTATGTTGGGCCCTTCGACATCTTTCGTCAATTTGGCCCAGGTCGGTCCATTTTCGGATAAAGCTGCCATAAATACCGATTCTCCGATTTAGGGTCTTAGGCCCATAAAAGCCACATTTATTATCCGATTTTGATGAAACTTGGGACAGTGAGTTGTCTTAGGCCCTTCGACATCTTTCGTCAATTTGGCCTAGATCGGTCCATATTCGGATATAGCTGCCATAAATACCAATCCTCCGATTTAGGGTCTTACACCCATAAAAGCCACATTTGTTATCTAATTTTGCTGAAATTTAGGACAGTGAGTTATGTTAGGCCCTTCGACTTCCTCCGTCAATACGGCTCAGATCGGTTCAGATTTGGATATAGCTGCCATAAATACCGATTCTCCGATTTAGGGTCTTAGGCCTATAAAAGCCACATGTATTATCCGATTTTGATGAAATTTGGGACAGTGAGTTGTCTTAGGCCCTTCGACATCTTTCGTCAATTTGGCCTAGATCGGTCCATATTCGGATATAGCTGCCATAAATACCAATCCTCCGATTTAGGGTCTTACACCCATAAAAGCCACATTTGTTATCTAATTTTGCTGAAATTTAGGACAGTGAGTTATGTTAGGCCCTTCGACATGTTTCGTCAATTTGGCCCAGATCGGTCCAGATTTGGATATAGCTACCATATAAACCGATCCTCCGATTTAGGGTCTTACGCCCATAAAAACCACATTTATTATCCGGCGTCGTTATATATGTGCAAAATTTCATCTAAATCGGTTCAGATTTAGATATAGCTCCCATATATAACTTTCATCCGATTTGACCTATTAAGGCTGCGGATGGCACAATTTTGGTCCGATCTTTACCAAATTTGGTACGAAGTGCTTTTTGTGCCGTCCCAATATGTGTGCAAAATTTCATCAGAATGGGATCAGATTTATATATAGCTTTCATATATATCTTTCATCCGATATGGTCTCTTAAGGCTGTAAAAGGCACAATTTGGGTCCGATCTTAATCAAATTTGGCACGAAGTGCTTTTTTTGACGACCTAGTATGTGTGCAAAATTTCATCAGAATTGGATCAGATTTATATATAGCTCCCATATATATCTTTCATCCGATATGCCGTAGTAGTAGCCACAATTTTGGTCCCTTTTCTTCTTTTATTTGACGTCGCACTACATGCAAACAATTTCATTAAAATCCAACCAGATTTAGGTAAAGTTCCCATGTATATTTTTTATGCGTCTCGACTTTTAAGGCTGTATACAATTTTAGTCCGATCTTTACAAAATTTTTCATGAGATGTTTTAATTGGCATCCCAATATGTGTAAAAAATTTCATCAAAATCGAATCCGATCTAGATAAAACTCCCATATATATTTTTTATGCGTTTCGACTTTTAAGGCTGTAGAAGCCACACTTTTCGTATCATCGTAAGAAAATCGTAGAAGGTTCTATTCGATATTTCAATAGGTATGTAAAATTCAATTCTGCCTAAATATGGATATAAGTGCTATATATTAAAGGTATTACGTAGACTCGGTGGCGTAGGGTATTATATAATCGGCTCCGCCCGAATTTTGCTATTCCTATCTGGTTTATTAATACAAACAAGTAAAAGCGTGCTAATTTCGACCGGGCCGAATCTTATATACCCTACACCATGGATCGCATTTGTCGAGTTCTTTTCCCGGCTATATATAAAATGAATGATTTGCTCTGCTATTAGAGCGATATCAAGTTATGGTCCGATTAGGACAATAATTAAATTATATGCTGGAGCCCTGTGTAAAATTTCAGCAAATTCGAATAAGAATTGGGCTCTTTGGGGTCTCAAGAAGTAAAATAGAGAGATCAATTTATATGGGAGCTGTATCAGGCTATAGACCGATTCAGACCATAATAAGCACGTATCTTGATTGTCAGGAGAAGATCCATCGTACATAATTTCAGACAAATCAGATTATTATTGCGACCTCTAGAGGCTCAAGAAGTCAAGATTCATGATCGGTTTATATGACAGCTTTATCGGCTTATGAACTAATTTGAACCATATTTGACACAGTTGTTGAAAGTCATGACAAAACACGACAAAATTTCAGCCAAATCGGATAAGAATTGCGCGCTGTAGTGGCTCAAGATGTCAAGATTTAAGATCAGTTTATATAGCAGCTATATCAGGTTATGGACTGATTTGAACCATACTTGGCACAGTTGTTGGAAGTCATAGCGAAACACGTCATGATAAATTTCAGGCAAATCGGATAGGACTTGCGCCCTCTAGAAGCTCAAGAATACAAGGCCCCTGATCGGTTTATATGACAGCTATATCGACTTATCTACCGATTTCTCAACTCTTTTAGAAGAGTATTTTATTAATCTTCCAAAACACTCATTTTTTAGTCGCCGACACGATTCTTGCTCGATTCTAAGATCTTCGAAGACTTTCTGACTTACTTTTGAACAACTCATGTGCAAGATTCGCGGAAGTCACAAGCTGTGAAAAAATTTATCAACGTCGACTATATGAAAAATCCGCAATTACTTTTTGGGCAACCCAATAAAAGCAATTAACACCTTGTTTGAAAGGTTATTTATAAATCAATACCATGTTTAATCGGTCAAGTTTAGGTCTATATTTTTTGTGTGTAGGAACTCTGTTCGACGAAAGAAATTTTGCATATATACGTTGGAAACGATGTTGGAAACTGTATAACCGAGGCAAAGACATTATACTTTCATAACAAATTCCAAAATGCGGTCAACAGCTGCGCAAAATTGGCATTGGAGAGAAAACATAATACTCAAATGGAGCCTAAATTGAACATAAACGAATTTTATGAGCATTTTGCTTCAATAAACGATGTTTGCTGATAATATATATGAAAATATGTGCATGATAACTGTCGAAAATACCTTTTCTTTTCGCTGTGTAGATAAAACTGAAGTCCTTCACAGCATTTTGTCTATCAAATCTAATGAAATAGGAACTGAATACCTAAGATACTGAACTATTTAACATATATATTCAACAATGTTCTTACTAAATCAACGTTTCCGATTGTACGGAAATATAGAAAATTTGTGCACATTCGCAAATCAAAAAGTGAGTATCGTCGTATTTCTGTCATATCATACTTGTCTAAAGCATTGGAACGCATGATGACTAACCAAATTGAGCAATTTCTGAAATCTCAAAACTGCTATCGAACTGGCAATCTGGATTTACAGAGAAAATAAGTTTCTATCCTTTCTCCTTCTTCTGGATTAAAGTAAAGCCTTTGACACTTTTAACAATAATATTCTTATCCTTAAACTTCTGAAATTATTCAATTTCTCAGAGACTGCAGTCTGTTTGCTGTAACAATAATTGCTCAAACTATCGTAATGTCCCTAAAAGAGTACCTCAAGGTTCTATTTTGGGTCCTCTTTTATTCTCCATGAATATAAATTACCTGCCTGATGAGCCTGTAACATGTAGAATCCAAATGTACGCTGACGATGTCCAACTATACACATGCTGCAAACTGAAAGATATCCAAACCTGCGTGTCTAACTTAATACATGATTTAAACTTAATATATCCTTGGGCTGTTAATAATGCATAATAATCCATCTTAAACTAAACTAATTCTAATAAGCAAAAGAAATGTTACAATAGCTGATGATTTTATTGTAAAAATGTTCAAGTAGCCAGAAACCTAGGAGTGACTTTCAATTCTACACAAACGTGGGCAAATCATATAAACGGAACAGACAAGAACACATATCACAATTTGCATATGAAATATTTAACATATCATTTATAAACTTGCTGAAAGTTAAATGCATACTCCTTCTGCACAAGGTAATTTACACCAAGGAACCTGAACACCTTTACCAACTTCGGAAATTTGCCAGATCGAACCGTAGCCTTAAACTGATTCAACCACGATTTGACACTAAAATTTCTGCACGGCAATACTTTGTGCATACTGTGCGTTTCCGGAACAACCTACCACCAAACATTCAGTGCATAAGCAATGCTAGTTCCTTTAAAAACGAGCTTTTTGAATAATTCAGGCTAGCTACAAATTAACTTCCGATATATGTGTATCTTAGGTATTAAATGCTAGTTATTGAAGTTCTTAAAATAATTATTTAATACTAGCCTTACCGGGTCCGCTCCACAGCGCCTTCTTTAACGCTCTTATAAATTTTACTTGGTAGAGTTTTAAGATGGGGACGTTTCGCCCCGAATGCGGATTTTGAATTCGTGTCATTGAAGCGCAGAAGTAAGCCAGTCCGCCAATGATGCTAAACTTTACTTTACTTTAATTGGCTATGACAGA
This sequence comes from Stomoxys calcitrans, assembly GCF_963082655.1. Classification (NCBI taxonomy): domain Eukaryota; kingdom Metazoa; phylum Arthropoda; class Insecta; order Diptera; family Muscidae; genus Stomoxys; species Stomoxys calcitrans. The sequence continues at coordinate 27,555,791 of NC_081552.1, forward strand.
ATATTTCTTCCACTAGCCGAACGTAGAATAGCGTTCCAAGCGCCTCGATCTTCTGCGCTCATTCTAAAATCTCTGACACCAAGTTTCGAGGTGTCTCCCACAACTTGATCTTTCCATCGGGCTTTTGGTATTCCCGGTTTGCGTGTACCACCGTGTTTGCCTTCAAAAGACTTCTTTGCTGGAGCTTCTTCATCCATTCTGACAACATGACCTAGCCAACGCAGCCGTTGTATTTTGATGCGTGTAACTATGCTATCGTCGTCATACAGCTCATACAGCTCGTGGTTCATACGTCGCCTATATTCTCCGTTAACGCAAACTGGTCCATATATTTTACGAAGAATCTTTCTCTCAAATACTCCAAGCACTGCCTCATCTGCTTTCACAAGTACCCATGCTTCAGAACCATATAACAGCACGGGTAGTATCAGTGTCTTGTAAAGTGTAGTCTTCGTCTGTCGAGAGGTGGCCTTGTTTCTAAACTGCTTACATAGTCCAAAGTGGCATCTGTTTGCCAGTATTATACTTTGCTTTATCTCAAAACTGGTGTCATTCGTTTCGGTTACGGCGGTGCCGAGGTAGATAAAGTTACTGACTATCTCAAAGTTGTGGTTCCCAACTTTCTCCATGTTCTTTATCTGCTCGGTTGTACAAGGCTTTTTGGGAGTGGAGACCATCCATTTCGTCTTATCTCCATTTACTGCCCGACCCATTTTCACTGACTCTCTTTCGATTCTTTCAAAGGCTGCAGTTACTACTTCCGGTGACCGATCTATGATATCGATGTCGTCAGCATAGGCAAGTAGCATGTGTTCTCTTGTGATTAGTGTGCCATATCTATTCACATCTGCATCTCATATAATCTTCTCCAGCAGGATTTTAAAGAGATCACACGATAGGCTGTCTCCATGTTTGGTATTAAATGGTTCGGAGAGATTCTTTTCTATTCTTACTGTAGAACGCGTATCAGCAAGTGTCATTCTGCAGAGTCTTATTAATTTGCAGGGATACCAAACTCAGACCTGGCTTGAAATACCTTTGAATGTAAAGGAGTATCGAAGGCGGCTTTGTAGTCAACAAAGAGGTGGTAGGTGTTGATTTGTGCTTCTCGGGTCTTTTCCAGGATTTGGCGCAGTGTGAATATCTGGTCTAGGGTGGATTTACCAGGTCTAAAGCCTCATTGATAGGGCCCAATTATCTCATTGACTTTAGGTTTCAATCTTTCACACAGTACGCTCGAGAGTATCTTGTATGCGATGGGGAGGAGACTTATTCCTCTGTAGTTGGCACATTCCGTCTTGTCTCCTTTCTTGTGTACGGGACATAGTATGCTGAGGTTCCAATCATCGGGTATGCATTCTTCTAGCCAGATTGCGCAGAAAAGCTGATGCATACGCCTTATCAGCGTGTCGCCTCCGGTCTTAAATAGTTCAGCGGGTAACCCGTCGGCTCCTGATGCATTGTTGTTCTTTAGTCGGGTTACTGCTACTTGGACCTCATTCTGACTAGGAGTTAAACATTCTATACCATCATCAGGGATTGGTTCTGCGGTATCCTCTTTGCCGCCAACATCGGACACTTGCAGTTGGGTAAAATGTTCTTTCCATATCCTCAGCATGTTGTCTGTGTCAGTTACCAGATTTCCTTCTTTGTCTCTGCAGGAGGATGTGCCTGCACCAAAGCCATCGGTTTGATGTTTAATTCTTTGGTAGAATTTCCGGACTTCAATCTGACTCCTGTACATCTCAATTCGTTCGCACTCACGTCTTTCCATTTTCTTTTTCTTTCTGCGGAATAGACGTTTCTCCTCTCTCATTTTCTCCCGATACCTCTCCTTCATCTGGCGCGTTGCTACCGATTGCAGGGTTGCACTATATGCCGCATTCTTGGCTTCAGTAGCATGTCGACACTCTTGGTCGTACCATGGGTTTCTTGGAGGAGGCCAAGAACGGATTTCGCGGCATTTTCCATGGAGTGGGCAATAGTTTGCCACTGCGCCATTATATCATCGGAACAAGGAGTGCTTTCAGGAGTGCCGATGCCATTTGTTGTGTTTGCAGCTTTTCAATGTTCAGCTTCCGTGCAGTGTCAGATCGTACTTTCCTCGCCATGTTCAAACGGGTGCGAACCTTTGCTGCAACAAGGTAATGATCCGAATCTATATTCGCTCCACGGATCGATCGTACATCTAACACGCTGGATGAATGCCTTCCATCTATCACAACGTGATCAATTTGGTTTCTCGTGTTTTGATCGGGTGACAGCCATGTGGCTTTTTGGATATTTTTATGTTGAAATCTGGTGCTACTAACTACCATGTTTTTTGCCGCGGCGAAATCTATCAGCCTCAACACATTACTGGACGTTATCTCGTGGAGGCTAAGCTTTCCGACCGTTGGACCACAAATTTCTTCCGTGGCTCAAATTCAGGCGAGAACATTGGAAAAATGCTAAGTGGAGGTTATCCCCCCCTAATGTTGGCGACATGTGTGAGGTACTATGCCATGCATAGAAGTCATGTAAAAACTTCTCCCCATAGAGGAGTCGCATTGCGGGACGCCGTTGGAATTCGGCTATAAAAGGAGGTCCTTATCTTTGAGCCTAAACTCATTAATATTTGAGAAGCCTCTGTTCTTTAATGAAGTGTTCATGGGCAAATTTTTATACCCTCCACCATAAGATGGGGGGTATACTAATTTCGTCATTCTGTTTGTAACTACTCGAAATATTCGTCTGAGACCCCATAAAGTATATATATTCTTGATCGTCGTGAAATTTTATGTCGATCTAGCCATGTCCGTCCGTCTGTCCGTCCGTCCCTCCGTCCGTCTGTCTGTCGAAAGCACGCTAACTTCCGAAGGAGTAAAGCTAGCCGCTTGAAATTTTGCACAAATACTTCTTATTAGTGTAGGTCGGTTTGTATTGTAAATGGGCCATATCGGTCCATGTTTTGATATAGCTGCCATAAAAACCGATCTTGGGTCTTGACTTCTTGAGCCTCTAGAGTGAGCAATTCTTATCCGATTGGAATGAAATTTTGTACGACGTGTTTTGTTATTATATCCAAGAACTGTGCCAAGTATAGTTCAAATCGGTTCATAATCTGATATAGCTGTCATGTAAATCGATCTGGGGATTTGACTTCTTGAGCTTCTAGAGGGCGCAATTCTTATCCGATTGGAATGAAATTTTGCACGACGTGTTTTGTTGTTATATCCAACAAATGTGCCAAGTATGGTTCAAATCTGTCCATAACCTGATATAGCTGCCATATAATCCGATCTTGGGTCTTGACTTCTTGAGCCTCTAGAAGGCACAATTCTTATCCGATCAGAATGAAACTTTGCACGAAGTATTTCGTTATGATATCCAACAACTGTGCCAAGTATGGTTCAAATCGGTTCATAACCTGATATAGCTGTCATATAAACAGATCTGGGGATTTGACTTCTTGAGCTTCTAGAGGACGCAATTCCTATCCGATTTGGCTAAAATTTTGCATGACGTATTTTATTTTTACTTTCAACCACTGTGTCAAATAAGGTTCAAATCGGTTCATAACCTGATATAGCTGCCATATAAACCGATCTGGGATCTTGACTTCTTGACCCCTAGAGGTCGCAATTATTATCCGATATGCCTGAAATTTTGTACGACGGATCCTCTCATGACCACCAACAAAGGTGTTTATTATGGTCTGAATCGGTCTATAGCCCGATACAGATCCCATATAAATCGTTCTCTCTATTTTACTTCGTGAGCCCCAATGGGGATTCTTATACGAATTGGCTGAAATTTTACACAGGTCTCCAAAATATAATTTAATTGTGGTCCGAACCGGACCATATCTTGATATCGTTTTAATAGCAGAGCAACTCTTTTCTTATATCCTTTTTTGCCTTAGAAGAGATGACGGGAAAAGAACTCGACAAATGCGATCCATGGTGGAGGGTATATAAGATTCGGCCCGGCCGAACTTAGCACGCTTTTACTTGTTATTCCTTATACCTTTTTTGGATTCCTATGTTGTAATGGGTAAATCTGTCCGGTTTGGTTTTTTGGAAGTGAGGTGGCCACGCAGACACTTGGCGCTTAAGGTTAATATAAGTGGCGTGCTATGCACTCAAATACTTTTTATATCATCCTCATATTACCATAGTTGGTAAATAATTCCTATATTGTCGTTATTGATCTTTATATCCATTTGGGCGTGAAATGGTACCTCGAACATTGCTCCCAAATATAGATGTCAAATTCGTGCTCTACTCCCAAATACCTTTCATTTAAGCCCAAAATTGCCATGGTCGAGAAATATGTACGGTTTGGAGGGTGTGTTGGGGCTCCCAAAAACCTTTCATTTCAGCCCCATATAAATATGTTTGGGAAATAAGTTCAGTTTAGGGGGTTCTTTATGGCTTACCCACAACGACATGACCCCAAAACTGGATTTCTGGACTCACTTGAGTACCATATTGTCATGACCTATTTGAGGTGATTTAAGGAGATTAAGCGCAACCTAGGTACTTTAAAACTAATTTTTTTTTGTCAATTTCCTTATCTTCTCCCGAATTGCTTTCATTTGAGTCCCATATAGCCATGGTAAACTAATATGGCCATTTGGGGTTTTCTTATGTGGTGGGGACACCTCCCATTTGTTATCTACCCCCGAATACTTTCATTTGAGTCTCATATTGACATGAACATCCAATATGTCTGTCTGAGGGAGTTTTAGGGTTGGGGCAGCCCATTGAGTATTTAGACTCAAAATTTAATACCATATTCGTATTCTACTCTCCAATACCTTAAATTGATTTGATTTCGGGCGGTGTTTTTTGGGTAAAGGGAAGGGTGCGCCTCCTTTCCGATATCGAAAAATTATATAGCCTGTGTTTCCTTCCAGACCAACCTACACAATCTATAAAAATTTCGAGAAAATCGGTTTTGCCCATGATTGGCTAATATACCCAATGTCCTCTTTGGGAGGGGCGCCCCTCCAACTCACTGGTTTCACATTTGCATATCAGATTCGTATTCTACTCTCAAATACCTTTTATTTGAGCCCCCAAATTGCCATGGTCAATAAATAAGTCCTATTTGGGGGGTGATTTGGGGAAAGGGAGGACCTTTACCTTAACCGAATACCTTTAATTTGAGCGTCATATTGCCATGGTCGGTAAATATGTCCGATTAAGGGGTGTTTTGGCGGTGGGACGACCCCCTTAGGTACTCCATCCCCTCTCAAATACCGTTCATTTGAGTCCCATATTGTCGTCATCTTATATATAAAAATCGATTTGTGTTTGTTTGCAGATTTATTTGTTTGTATGTTTGTGTGCATAATGATCCCGTGGTGAAAATAGGGTACTACATTTTTTGATATCCGAAGGGGGGGCGGACCCTCCCCCATACCCTAATTTTCAGAAACGCCAGATCTCGGAGATGTGCGGTGCGATTTAAGCGAAATTTTGTGTGCTCTCATATAATACCCTAAAAATAAAAATTTGGTATCCAAATTTCGGATGGGATACCTAGGGGGGCCACCCCACCCTAAAACCTACCAAACATGTATTTAGACCAATCACGACAATATGGGACTCAAATGAAAGATATTTAGGATGAGAAAACGTATCTGATATCCATTTGTCGAACCAAGTGCTAGGGGGGCCACCCCAAGCCCCAAAACACCCCTAAATCGGACATATTTACCGACCATGGCAATATGGGACTCAAATGAAAGGTATTTGCGAGTACAATACGAATCTGATATCCAAATGTGGGGCACGTTTCTGGGGGTCCACCCCTTTCCCAAAACACCCCCCCAAACAGGACTTATTTACTGACCGTGTGAATATGGGGCTTAAATAAAAGGTATTTGAGTGTAGAATTAGAATCTGATAACCAAATATGGGACCAAGTGTGTGGGGGGCCGCCTCCCCCCAAAAACCTCCCCCTAAGGGAACACATTTCCGACCATAGCCACATGGGGCTCAAATGAAAGGTCTTTGGGAGTAAAGCACGAATCTGATATCAATATTTGGGAAAAGTGTCTATGGGGCCACCCCCACAACATCACCCAAATAATAAGTATTTGCTGACTTTTGCAATATGACGCTCAAATAATAGGATTTTTAAAGTGGAACACGAATCCGATATATATTTTCAAGGCCAACTCACTGAGTGGCCGCCCATCCCCCAAAACACCCCCCAAGCCGGTCACGTTTGCCGACTATTAAAGGTATTTGGGAGTAGACCACGATATCAACATTAGGGACCGACTGCCTAGCGGACGTCCCACCACCTTAACAACCACCAAATAGGACGTATTTGCTCACCAAGACCATTTCGGTCGTAAAGAGAGTGGAACTAAATATTCATAGTTTCTAGGGCCAATAACCCAAACCGGACATATTTGCTGACTTTTGCAATAAGGAGTTTAAATGAGATTTGAAAACGAATTTGATATCCAACTTTTAGGCCAATGGCAATATGGGGTTTAAATACATGATATATAAATATATGAGAATAGAGCACGTTGCTGATATATTTTCCTTACCCCAAAACACCCCTAAATCGGCCTTATATACCGACCATGTCAATGTGGATCTTAAATGAAAGGTATTGGGGGGTAGAGCAAAAATTGATACCCATTTTCGGGACCAATTTTCTGGGGGTCAACCCCTTTCCCAAAATATGGGGTTCAAATAAATGATATATAGATATATGAGAACAGAGCACGTTGCTGATATATTTTCCGGGCTTAGTGTTTGGGGTACCACTCCAATCCCCAAAACACCCCTAAATCGGCCATATATACCGACCATGTCAATGTGAAGATTAATTGAAAGGTATTGGGGGGTAGAGCAAGAATTGTTACCCAATTTCGGGACCAATTTTCTGGGGGTCAACCTCTTTCCCAAAATACCCCACAAGCAGCAATTTTTTAGTGACCATCGCAAAATGGGGCTCAAATAAAGGTATTTGGGAGTAGAATACGAATTTGATATCCAAATTTAGGACCATGTATTTAGGGAATCACCACTCCACCAAAACACCCCGCAAAGGGTAAAAAATTTTCGACCTTGCCAATATATGGTCTCTAAGATTAGAAAACGAATTTGATAACCTATTTTGGGCCAAGTGTTTGGGGGACGCCTCATCGTGTAAACTCCCCTAAACCAATGGCAATATGGGGTTTATGTAAATGGTTTTTGAAAGAAGAACAACAACAACTGTGCTGATATTTTTTCACGGTCACGTACCTGGGAGACCACCTCACCCCCGAAAAAACCACTACATCAGATATCATGAGAGAAGCGGGCTGAAATAAAGGATTTTAAGAATGGAGTACACCAAACTTAAATTCGTAGACCAATAAAGTTCATATGGGATTCGGACAAAGGCACTTTTATTGTTAAATTGTTAGTCAAGGGATATACTATTTTCGTAGCATGGTATTTCACTAAAAACTCTTTTATTGTCGAAAATAAATATTCCAAGGAAACTTTTTTTTTAATTTTTAATTTAATTTGCTCATTTATTAGTCAAGTCGTTAGACCATATATGACTAAAACACTACAAAATTAAATTAAATCAGGAATTAAATACTACTCAAAAATATAATAATTTGTTCCATAAAAAGTAAAAGAAGTCGCAGCGCAGCGGGCCCGGGTCAGCTAGTTGATCTATAAATATGTTTGATGGGATTTTGGGGGTGGGGCGGCCTCCCTGGGTATCCCATCACATTAAAACTTACTTAATGTAGATGTATGTCGTTGGCGATTGCAAATCGGCCATATCGGTTCAGATTTGGATATAGCTCCCATTAAAACCGAACTCCCGATTTGACTTCTTGAGCCCCTGGAAGTCACAATTTTCATTCGATTTGGCTTAAACGTTGCACGTAGTGTTCTGATATGACTTTCAACAACTGTACCAAATACCGTTCAAAGCGGTCAAGAACCTAGTATAGCTCCCTGATGTAGCTCCCATATAAACCGATCTCCCGATTTGACTTCTTGAACCCCTGCAAGCCTCAACTTCCATCCGATTTGGGTAATTCGCATGTAGTGTTCTGTTATGACTTCCAACAAGTGTGTCAAGTACGATCTAAATCGGTCTATAACCTGATATAGCTCCCATATAAACCGAACTCCCGTTTTGATTTCGCGAGCCCTTGGAAGTCACAATTGTCATCCGATTTGACTGAAATTTTGCACATAGTGTTCTGATATGATTTCCAACAACTGTGCCAAGTGTCATTAAACTTGGTCAAGAACCAGATATAAAGGGTGATTTTTTTGAGGTTTGGATTTTCATGCATTAGTATTTGACAGATCACGTGGGATTTCAGACATGGTGTCAAAGAGAAAGATGCTCAGTATGCTTTGACATTTCATCATGAATAGACTTACTAACGAGCAACGCTTGCAAATCATTGAATTTTATTACCAAAATCAGTGTTCGGTTCGAAATGTGTTCATTCACCGTTCAAATTTTGTTCAGCGATGAGGCTCATTTCTGGTTGAATGGCTACGTAAATAAGCAAAATTGCCGCATTTGGAGTGAAGAGCAACCAGAAGCCGTTCAAGAACTGCCCATGAATCCCGAAAAATGCACTGTTTGGTGTGGTTTGTACGCTGGTGGAATCATTGAACCGTATTTTTTCAAAGATGCTGTTGGACGCAACGTTACGGTGAATGAACACATTTCGAACCGAACACTGATTTTGGTAATAAAATTCAATGATTTGCAAGCGTTGCTCATTAGTAAGTCTATTCATGATGAAATGTCAAAGCATACTGAGAATCTTTCTCTTTGACACCATGTCTGAAATCCCACGTGATCTGTCAAATACTAATGCATGAAAATCCTAACCTCAAAAAAATCACCCTTTAGCTCCAATATAAACCGAATTCCCGATTTGACTTTTTGAGCTCCTTGAAGTCACAATTTTCATCCGATTTGGCTGATTTTTCCACATAGTGTTCTGAAATGATAACAACGGCCCGGCCCTAGCATGCCTTTATTCCTTCTGCCGTTAATGTGGTATTGCAACTACTGCTAAACTTAACCTAGTCTATGATTTGCATTGATTTAATATTTCTTTAGCATGGGATGAGATCACATTATTCTTACCTTTTCTTTCAAATTCTCTTTTAATGTTGACGGCGTGTAGGAAATACTTGCTCTTGCGGATGTTACAGATTCGTGAATCTTCTGTTTAAAAATTATTATTAATTATAATTAACCGCTGGCTTGGCTTTTTTAGAAATTTTTTTTAACTATTTGTTATTTTGTTTACACGTTTTGCACAAAATTTCACAAATATTTCATCAACTTCCTCTTTTATTTTTTCACTTGAAGAATCTTATCTTATCTCATTTTAGTGAAGTAGAACAATTGTAGCAACTTAAATTCAGCTTATTTATTTAGCAGTTGGTATGAACCATTCGAGATTTTATGATTACGCGTTTGTAGCTTAGATCTCTTAGCATGGGGTTTTTTGTTGAGTTTTTTTTTTTTTATTCGTTTCGAGTTGTTCGTTTTTGACTTTCGTTTCGATTATGGGATTTTTATTACATTAACTATGAAAATTAATTAATTTTTCGATTGTTTAGTAGAGTATCTGTTGTCAGCAATATGGGCGATTTGAAATCTGAAAATAGCAAAGAAAAAGTTATAAATAAGATATGAAATTGAAAAACTGGCAATGAAAATCAGGTAATTGAAAAAACATGCTTTAAGGCGACAGATAACAACACAATCATAACCAAAACGTTTTTTGAAAAAAAAAAAAAAAAAAGCAAGTAAAAAGGCGTTAATTTCGGCCGGGCCGAACTTTGGATACCCACCACCTGGGGTATATATGTAAAACACCTTTCGTCAAAATACGGTGAAAAATGCATACCTTATGCCCCATAGCAGCTACATATATCGAAATATGTTCCGATTTGAACCAAATACTAGGAAGTACAAATCATCGACGACACGGATGTCGAAAAGCCCAACATAAGTCACAGTGTCAAATTTCAGTGAAATCGGATTATAAATGCGCCTTTTATGTGGCCAATACTATATGGCAGCTAAATCCAAATCTGCACCGCTTTGGGCCAAGTTGCAGAAAAAACTCGAAGAGCCTAACACAACTCAAATTTCGATGAAATCGGATTATAAATGCGCCTTTTTTGGCCCCAAAACCTTAAATCGAGATATCGGTCTATATGACAGCTATATCCAAATCTGGACCGATCTAAGCCATATTGCAGAAGTATGTCAAGAGCCTTAACTTAACTCACTGTCCGAAATTTTGGCGACATCGGACAATCAATGCGCCTTTTATTGAACCAAAACCTTAAATCGAGATATCGGTCTATATGACAGCTATATCCAAATCTGGACCGATCTAAGCCAAAATGCAGAAGGATGTCGAAGGTCCTAACACTACTCACTGCCCGAAATTTCGGATGCATCGAATAATAAATGCGCCTTTTATGGCCCCAAAATTTAAAATCGAGAGATCGATCTATATGGCAGCTATATCCAAATCTGGACCCATCTGTGCCATATTGCAGAAGTATGTCAAGGGCCTTAACTTAACTCACTGTCGCAAATTTCGACGACATCGGACAATAAATGCGCCTTTTGTTGAACCAAAACCTTAAATCTAGATATCGGTCTAAATGGCAGCTATATCCAAATCTGAGCCGATCTGAGCCAAATTGAGGAAGGATGTCGGGTGGCCTAACGCAACTCACTGTCCCAAATTTCAGCAAAATCGGGTAATAAATGTGGCTTTTATGGGCCTTACACCATAAATCGGGGGATCGATCTATATGGCAGCTATATCCAAATCTGAATCGATCTGGGCCAAATTGACAAAGGATGTCGAAGGGCCTAACGCAACTCACTATCCCAAATTTCAGCAAAATCGGGTAATAAATGTGGCTTTTATGGGCCTTACACCATAAATCGGAGGATCGATCTATATGACAGCTATATCCAAATCTGAACCGATCTGGGCCAAATTGACAAAGGATGTCGAAGGGCCTAATACAACTCACTGTCCCGAATTTCAGCGGAATGGGATAATAAATGTGGCTTTTATGGCCCTTAGACCCTAAACCGGAGGATCGGTCTATATGGCAACTATATCCAAATCTGAACCGATCTGGGCCAATTTAACGAAGGATGTCGATGGGCCTTACACAATTTACTGTCCCGAATTTCATCAAAATCGGATAATAAATATGGCTTTTGTGGGCCTAAGACCCTAAATCGGAGGATCGGTCTATATGGCAGCTATATCCAAATCTGGACCGATCTGAGCCAAATTCACGAAGGATGTCGAGGGGCCTAACACAACTCACTGCCCCAAATTTCAACAAAATCGGATAATAAATGTGGCTTTTATTGGCCTAAGACCCTAAATCGGCGGATCGGTCTATATGGGGGCTATATCAAGATATAGTCCGATATAGCCCATCTTCGAACTTAACCTGCTTATGGACAAAAAAAGAATCTGTGCAAAATTTCAGCTCAATATCTCTATTTTTAAAGACTGTAGCGTGATTTCAACAGACAGGCGGACAGACGGACGGACATGGCTAGATCGTCTTAGATTTTTACGCTGATCAAGAATATATATACTTTATAGGGTCGGAAATGGATATTTCGATGTGTTACAAACGGAATGACAAAATGAATATACCCCCATCCTTCGGTGGTGGGTACAAAAATAAATGTTGGCCATTTTCTACGACGAGCGTTTTTATTATTTATTTTATAAAATAAGAAAAGTTAATAGAATAAAAGACAGAAATACGAAAAGATTTTCAAGCAGACGAATTTTTACTCCGTAGATGAAATAAATGACAAATGAGCTAGTGACAACCGTAAGAGAAATATAAAACGCGTTCGCATAGATAAAAGTCTGCTGACTAATATGATTTTAACACATTTCCTTTATTAAGGTGGGTGTTAAGTTTTTGTCATTGCTAAAAGATTTTCTTTGAAGAAAATCAAAAATTCAAAATGTAAACATTTAAATTTTTTAGAAAATATTTCACTGTCTTCAAATCTACGGTCAAAGCCTACAGATCTACTAAATTTCTACCAGAATCATCGCTGCTTGCTATTGATTGATAAATTTCGATACTAAGTCACTATGAGCTCCGTAAAAATTGTCTTGAATACCCACTTTAAATATGTTCAATGTTTATATGTTAAATGTGGTGTCGCAAACTGCATGAGCAGACACAAAAAATTTTATTGAAGTAGGTATGCTAGACAAAAGTTTATCTTTAGAAATTTTTTCACTGCAATATGGTTTTTAGAAAAAAAAAAACAAGTAAGAGCGTGCTGAGTTCGGCCGGGTCCGAATCTTATGTAGCCTCCACCATTGATCGCATTTGTCGAGTTCTATGCGAGGTATCTCCTTTTAGCCAAACATAGAATATTGAAAAAGAACTGTTATGCTATTGGACCTATATCAAGTTGTAGTCCGATTCGGACCATAAATGAATGCTGATTGACATTGTAGAAGTCATTGTGTCATATTTCATTTCATTCGGATAAGAATTGCGCCTCGTAGGGGCTCAAAAAGCAAAATCGGGAGATAGGTTTATATAGGAGCTGTATCAAGCTATTGGTCGATTCAGACTATATTAGATACGTATGTTGAAGGTTATGAGAGAAGCCGGATGAGAATTGCGCCCTCTAGAGGTTCAAGAAGTCAAGATCCGAGATCGGTTTATATGGCAGCTATATCAGGTTCTATACCGATTTATGCCATACTTAGCACAGTTATTGGAAGCCATAACAAAACAACTCATGCAAAATTTCAGACAAATCGGATGAGAATTGCGCGCTATATTGGGTCAAGAAGTCAAAATCCAAGATCGGTTTATATGACAGCTATACCAGTTAAATTGGACGAGAATTGCGCCCTCTAGAGGCTCAAGAAGTCAAGACCCTAGATCGGTTTATATGGCAGCTATATCAAAACATGAACCGATTTAAACCATAGTGTAGCTTAATTATTGCAAGTACCACCAAAACACTATGTGCAAAATTGCTACAAAATCGGACGAGAATTGCGCCCTCTAAAGGCTCAAGAAGTCAAGACCCAAGATCGGTTTATATGACAGCTATATAAAAAGTCCGATGTAAACCATACTTAGCGTAGTTTTTAGCACAATTTCAGATAAATTGGACGAGAATTGCGCCCTCTAGAGGCTCAAGAAGTCAAGACCCTAGTTCGGTTTATATGGCAGCTTTATCAAAATATGAACCGATTTAAACCATACTTAGCGTTATTATTGCAAGTGCTACCAAAACACTACGTGCAAAATTTCAATAAAATCGGATAAGAATTACGCCTTCTAGTTTATATGGCAGCTATATCAAAACATGGACCGATTTAGCCCATTTACAATAACAACCGACCTACACATGGACCGATATGGCCCATTTACAATACCAACCGACCTACACTAATAAGAAGTATTTGTGCAAAATTTCAAGCAGCTAGCTTGAAATTTAGCGGACGGACGGACGGACATGGCTAGATCGACATAAAATGTCGCGACGATCAAGAATATATTGGGTTGCCCAAAAAGTAATTGTGGATTTTTCATATAGTCGGCGTTGACAAATTTTTTCACAGCTCGTGACTCTGTAATTGCATTCTTTCTTCTGTCAGTTATCAGCTGTTACTTTTAGCATGCTTTAGAAAAAAAGTGTAAAAAAAGTATATTTGATTAAAGTTCATTCTAAGTTTTATTAAAAGTGCGTTTACTTTCTTTTAAAAAATCCGCAATTACTTTTTGGGCAATCCAATATACACTTTATGGGGTCTCAGACGAATATTGCGCGTAGTTACAAACAGAATGACGAAATTAGCATACCCCCCATCCTATGGTGGAGGGTATAAAAACGTCTCTTCCGCAACAAAAAGAAAATGGAAAGACGCGAGTGTGAGCGAATTGAGATGTACAGGATTCAGAATCTAGTCCGGAAATTTAACAAACGAGTCAAACCGATGGCTGTAGTGCATGTAAAGGGTGATTTTTTTGAGGTTAGGATTTTCATGCATTAGTATTTGACAGATCACGTGGGATTTCAGACATGGTGTCAAAGAGAAAGATGCTCAGTATGCTTTGACATTTCATCATGAATAGACTTACTAACGAGCAACGCTTGCAAATCATTGAATTTTATTACCAAAATCAGTGTTCGGTTCGAAATGTGTTCAAATTTTGACAAATTTTGTTCAGCGATGAGGCTCATTTCTGGTTGAATGGGTACGTAAATAAGCAAAATTGCCGCATTTGGAGTGAAGAGCAACCAGAAGCCGTTCAAGAACTGCCCATGCATCCCGAAAAATGCACTGTTTGGTGTGGTTTGTACGCTGGTGGAATCATTGGACCGTATTTTTTCAAAGATGCTGTTGGACGCAACGTTACGGTGAATGAACACATTTCGAACCGAACACTGATTTTGGTAATAAAATTCAATGATTTGCAAGCGTTGCTCGTTAGTAAGTCTATTCATGATGAAATGTCAAAGCATACTGAGCATCTTTCTCTTTGACACCATGTCTGAAATCCCACGTGATCTGTCAAATACTAATGCATGAAAATCCTAACCTCAAAAAAATCACCCTTTACATTCTCCTGCAGAGACACAGAAGGAAAGCTGATAAATGATACAGGTGGTAGCGAAAAACCAATCCCTGCTGATGGTATAGAAAGTGTACCACTTAGCCAGAAAAATAAGGCAGCAGAAGCTTAACTGTATAAGGTTGGACGCGACATGCTAATAAGGCGTATGCATCAGCCTGACTGAGCCATTTGGCTAGAACGCATAACCGATGAAAAGGAACAAGCCCGTATGTGCCAACTATAGAGGAATAAGTGTTCTCCCCAAGGCATACAAGATACTATAGAGCGTACGGTGTGAAAGATTAAAGTCTAATGGTGATTTTGAGTCTGAAACAAGTAAAATGGATACCCACCACCTTGGGTACATATGTAAACCTACTTTCGTCACAATCCGGTGAAAATTGGAAACTTATGCATCGAAATTCGGCACGGACATTGAGTGGTCTACGAAAAATTTTTAGAACAAAATATTGATCTTTTTGGCTTCTATATCCAAATATAAACCGATCTGAACCATATAGGACACCGATGTCGAAAAGCCTAACATAAATCACTGCGTCGAATTTTAACGAAATCGGAAAATATATGCGCTTTTTATAGGGCCAATATTTTAAATCGAGAGATCGGTTTATATGGCAGCTATATGCAAATCTAGACCGATCTAGCCCTATTTGCAGAAAGTTTGCGAAGAGCCTAATACAGCTTAATATCCCAAATTTCGGTGAAATCGGACAATAAATGCGCCTTTTATGGACCCAAAACCTTAAATCGAGATCTCGGTCTATATGGCAGCTATATCCAAATCTGCACCGATCAGGGCCAAATAAGGGCTAAGACCCTAAATCGGCGGATCGGCGGGGGCTATATCAAGATATAAACCGATATAGCCCATCTTCGAACTTAACCTGCCTATGAACAAAAAGGAATCAGTGCAAAGTTTTAGAGACTTTGAGACAGACAGACGGACTTCTTAAATTTAGGGTCGGAAACCCAACCTTCGGTGGTGGGCATAAAAGTTTCATCAAAATAGTGTGTTGGCAAGCAATAAAAAATCGGCCTGACTCTAACCAAATGTCACCGCCGATTATCCAGTTCGTGCACCCAATAGCGAGCACAATCTTCAAAAAAAAACTTTGAGATATCTTTACCAAATTCACAGTAACAGAAGAATTTTGGCAATTTTCGATTTTGAAAAAAAAGGTGTGTAAAATAAAATTCTGGCTACTTTCCTGGCTCAAATAGCATAGAAATTCTCATCAATTATGCCTCGTATGTGCAGAATTTCTATGCTATTTGAGCCAGGAAAGTAGCCAGGATTTTATTTTATATATATTTATATATAAAGAGATATCGCGAGTCAAGAGAAAATCCTTTGTGCTAAATTTCGAGGAAAATCCTTTCTGCTAAATTTCGAGGGAATCGGTTAGCAAATAGCACTTTATTGCAATATTTCTCAATATCTGAACCGATTTGGACCAAATTAGATATGGTGGTAGTTGTTGAGGAAAGCGTTTTGGCAAGATTGGCCAACAAAATGCGCTTGCAGTGACTCTAGGAGTGAAAATCGGGCGATATACATATATGAAAGCTATATCTAAATCTGAACCGATTTTTACGAATCTCACCAGTAGTGTCGAGAGTGAAGAGAAAATCCTTCCGGCCAAATTTCGAACGAATCCGTTAACAAATGACAAATTTAATTGCATTATTACTGCAGATCGGACGAACATTTATATGGGAGCCATATCTTAATCTGAACCGATTTTTTCCAATTCCAATAGGCTTCGTCTCTAGGCCGAAAAACATGCGTGTACCAAATTTTCAGACAATCAAACGAAAACTGCGACTTGCAGTTTTCGTACACAAATAAACATGGCCAGGCAGAGAGACGGGCGTAGCTAAATCGAATCAGAAAGTGATGATTAGTCGATGGGTCCACACGCTTCTCGCCTATGCCGATGACATGGATATAATGGGTCGGTCAGCTACGAAGCATGGGTATTTTTGAAAGCAGATGAGGTAGCACATGGAGTGTTTGAGAGAAAGATCCTTCAAAAAATATATAGGCCAGTATGCGTTAATGCAAGATTTATGCGTCGTATAAACAACGATCTGTATGAGCTGCATAACGGCTAAAGCATAGTTAAACGCATAATAATATTGGGTTGCCCAAAAAGTAATTGCGGATTTTTCATATAGTCGGCGTTGACAAATTTTTTCACAGCTTGTGACTCTGTAATTGCATTCTTTCTTCTGTCAGTTATCAGCTGTTACTTTTAGCTTGCTTTAGAAAAAAAAGAGTAAAAAAAGTATATTTGATTTGAAGTTCATTCTAAGTTTTATTAAAAATGCATTTACTTTTTTTTAAAAAATCCGCAATTACTTTTGGTTTTCAGAATGAATGAAGAACTCAGTGTGCAAACAGGCCAGGGACCCGCCTTAGTTTTGTTAACTGTTTTATAGTGAAAGGGGAACTAATTACACAAATGCTCATCCCTTCAATTTCTCCGCCTTTAAAACAAATTTCAAAACTCTTAACTCATCCCCTTAGACAGTTAGCCAGCCCATCTGCCACTCATAAATCCCTGCTGCATTTTACAAACAATAAATAATCGCTCTCCAACTAAGTTTAGAAACATTTTTTTATATATATTTTTTTTTTAATTAAAGACCGTTTGGGTCAAATAACCAAAATTTCGCTGCTGCTGCTAGGTCCCCATACAAATTTGACAACTCTCAGCAAAGCACACAGAAGTTAAGCTGACCGAAACAAGCCTAGAAAACAACTCACGGCAAACACCTGTCAAATTTGAACTAATTTATGCACAAATCAATTAACAAGTTTCCGAACTGGTGCCGGTGTCATCAACGATGTACTGTCTGTAGATAGAGAAAGAGGGAGAACGAGAGGGCAGCTGATCTCCCATCTCTCTTTAGTGTTATTGAAGGCAAAAAAAATTTTTTTTTTGTAGCACACACTTTGGTTATGATGTATGGTTTAACAAAAAATCTCAGTCCTCACACTTTTTACTCACATTTACGCACAATAATGCTTTAGTTGGGTTAAACTTTGTGTACCTCTTTAATAAAAGAGAGCTTATCTCACTACACCACTTTGTTGGCTTCGTTAACGTTCGATTTTCGATTTGTATATTTTTAAAATTAGACAAAGGCAAAAACCACTATCACGGACAAAATGCTAAAAAAAATGGGGCAAATTTTTTTTACTTTTATTTTGTACCATTTATTTATTGTTGTTGTTATTCAAATAAATCAAGTCAAACTATTACGTTTTTTATTTTATTAATAGCAGCTCTTCTTTTTTGGCTTTACTCTGAGACCCACAAAACATGTGAGAGAGACGGACGAGCTGATGAAGAAAACCAATTTTGTGCGTTTGATGTTGCTCTAATTTTTTTTTTTTTTGCAATCAATTAAAACACATTAATGATCGATCGCTAAACTTCCAAACACATACTCGCATTAACACACATAAAAACAACAACAACAAAATGATCAAAAAAAAAACACAATTAGAAGTAGCACTGCTTAGCTATGGTGTATAAAAGAGGGAGAGCAAGTATGCCACAATGTTAGACTACCAACGAAGACAAAAATGCCAAATATTTACGATTTTATTAACTCGTCATTAATTGCTTGGATATTTAACGTTAAACGTGCGATTATACAACAGTATTGCTCAGCGAATAACAACAACAAACGCAACGCACATCATCACACACAATGCACAACGTACAACGACAGACTAATCGACAGCATCGATATCCAAAAAAATACGCAAAAACAAAGCAAATGCTCTTCAATAGAAATATGCGCAAAATAAAAAAAAAAACTAAACCGACAAAAACTAGCACACAAACGTACAATCGATCGGTCGCGTTTATAAGAACAGGTAAAAATAGACGACGCTTCGCGCTTTAGGTCTTCTCCGGAAGCCGTTCCAATGAAAACTGATTGAAAAAAGCTAACAGCAAATAAGCCGGTCGGTCAAACGGTCTAGCTGCCACCACCAATACTATTACTCGCTTTATTCGTGCAGGGCCAATACAAAAAAAATGAACTGCGTTGAAAACGTCACTCTACGCTGCCGCTGCGACCACCACCAGTTGATCATTGGCTGAGGGTTATGTGTGGCTCTCATCTCTCGTCAAGCATAAGAATGCATACACACACACACATACAGCACAGACACCAATTGAGTAAAAGCCCGCAATCAATATAAGAGTTGTTAAAGCTTTCCCATAAACCCCAAAAACCAAAGATCTCTGCAACGTTTTTTGTTTGAGAAAAAACAAAGAGGGAACAACAGTTTGTGAGAACAAGAGAATGTTTTGATATAGTTTTAGTTGATTCAAGAGAATCAAGTACGGTATTTTGATAATAGTTTGTGGATGTGTGCAGGGGGAAGTGAGATGGGAGGCATGCTCTCACAACTATATAACAGTCATTCAATTTGCCGGTAAACGTGAATTATACATTTGTTTCTCACAATTGTCATCAAAGGGTTATTGGGCAAGTTTTATAAATTTAAAAGGAGGTGGGAATCAGGGATGGAAAACACGAAATTTGAAATACGTATTGGCAAATAAGTACTTTTTAAATATGCATAAGAATTTAACAAACCTTAAATTATTACCAAATTTGGGGTACCACAGAATTTTGCAGCGGGTCAGGTTAGGTGATTTATGTAAGAGCTAAAGAGGTTATAGACGATTTGGACCAATATTTTCGCCGTTGAAAGCCCAATACAGGCACATGAAATGGGACCTAAAATAGGTAACAGCCCGACTTGAACCTAATTTGTCATAAATGTTGAAGTCATAACTAAAAACCACTTGCAGAAATAAATCGAATTAAATGTGTGCTCTTAAAGGCACATTAACATCATATTAGGAGATTAGATCAATTCATATAGAGCTAAACCTAAATACACAAAAAAAAAAAAAAAACTCTTACAAAACCAACTACCAAATTTGGATGTGAAACTTTAAATTCTCAACGAATTTTAGCATTGAATCGAAGACTTTATTTGAACGTAGGTAAGAGTCTACAAGGGATTTGACAAACAAATTTATTAAAATTTTGTGGAATTTCAACAAATTCTTTAGTTGAGCCAGTTGTTAAAATAGGCGTACTACCATGTAGAGCACAAAACTCCCATGCCATTCGTCACTTGCAAACCCAGGTTCGAGTCCCACGTATTCAGAAGAACATTTTTATACCCACCACCGAAAGATGGGGGTATATTCATTTTCTCATTCCGTTTGCAACACATCGCAATATCCATTTCCGACCCAATAAAGTATATATATTCTTGATCAGCGTAAAAATCTAAGACGATCTAGACATGTCCGTCCGTCTGTCCGTCCGTCTGTTGAATTCACGCTACAGTCTTTAAAAATAGAGATATTGAGCTGAAATTTTGCACAGATTCTTTTTTTGTCCATAAGCAGGTTAAGTGCGAAGATGGGCTATTTCGAACTATATCTTGATATAGCCCCCATATAGACCGATCCGCCGATTTAGGGTCTTAGGACCATGAAAGCCACATTTATTATCCGATTTTGCTAAAATTTGGGACAGTGAGTTGCGTTGGGCCCTTCGACATCCTTCGTCAATTTGGCCTAGATCGGTCCAAATTTGGATATAGCTGCCATATAGACCGATCCTCCGATCTTAGCCACACAAAAGCCACATTTATTATCCGATTTTGCTGAAATTTGGGACAGTGAGTTGTGTTAGGCCCCTCGACATCCTTCATCAATTTGGCCCAGATCGGGCCAAATTTGGATATAGCTGCCATATAGACCGATCCATCGATTTAGGGTCTTAGGCCCACGAAAGCCACATTTATTATCTGATTTTGCTGAAATTTGGGACAGTGGGTTGTCTTAGGCTCCTTGACATCTTCCGTCAATGTGGCTGAAATCGGTTTAGATTTTGATATAGCTGCCATATAGACCGATCCTCCGATTTAGGGTCTTAGGCCCATAAAAGCCACATTTATTATCCGATTTTGCTGAAATTTGGGACAGTGAGTTGCGTTAGTCACTTCGACATCCTCCGTCAATATGGTCCAAATTTGGATATAGCTGCCATATAGACCTATCCTCAGATTTAATGTCTTAGGTCCATAAAAGCCGCATTTATTATCCGATTTTATTGAAATTTGGGTCAGTGAGTTGTGTTAGGCCATTCGACTTCTTTCTTTAATTTGGTCTTGATCGGTTCAGATTTGGATATAGCTGCCATATAGACCGATCTCTCGATTTAAGGTTTTGGGCCCATAAAAAGCGCATTAATTGTCCGATGTCGCCGAAATTTGGGACAGTGAGTTCTATTGGGCCCTTCGATGTTTGTCTTCAATTTGGCTCAGATTGGTTCAGATTTGGATATAGCTACCATATAGACCGATCTCTCGGTTGAACAATGACTTGTACTTATAAGCAATTGGTCCAAATCGGATGATATGTCTATATAGCTGCTATGGGGCATGAGGTATGCATTTTTCACTGGATTTTGACGAAAGGTTGTTCACATATATACCCGAGGTGGTGGGTATCCAAAGTTCGGCCCGGCCGAACTTAACGCCTCTTTACTTGTTTAGATGGGTTCTTACCTTTTCATACCCTCCACCATAAGATGGGGGGTATACTGATTTCGTCATTCTGTTTGTAACTACTCGAAATATTCGTCTGAGACCCCATAAAGTATATATATTCTTGATCGTCGAGACATTTTATGTCGATCTAGCCATGTCCGTCCGTCTGTCTGTCGACACGCTAACTTCCGAAGGAGCAAAGCTAGCCGCTTAAAATTTTGCACAAATACTTCTTATTAATGTAGGTCGGTTGGTATTGTAAATGGGCCATATCGGTCCATGTTTTGATATAGCTGCCATATAAACCGATCTTGGGTCTTGACTTCTTGAGCCTCTAGAGTGCGCAATTCTTACCCGATTGGAATGAAATTGCGCACAACGTGTTTTGTTATGATATCCCACAACTGCGCCAAGTATGGTTCCAATCGGTCCATAACCTGATATAGCTGTCATATAAACCGATCTTGGGTCTTGACTTCTTGAGCCTCTAGAGTGCGCAATTCTTATCCGCTTGGATTGAAATTTTGCACGACGTGTTTTGTTATGATATCCCACGACTGCGCCAAATATGGTTCCAATCGGTCCATAACCTGATTTAGCTGTCATATAAACCGATCTTGGATCTTGATTTCTTGAGCCTCTAGAGTGCGCAATTCTTATCCGCTTGGATTGAAATTTTGCACGACGTGTTTTGTTATGATATCCAACAACTGTGCCAAGTATGGTTCCAATCGGTCCATAACCTGATATAGTTGCCATATAAACCGATCTTGGGTCTTGACTTCTTGAGCCTCTAGAGTGCGCAATTCTTATCCGATTGGAATGAAATTTTGCACGACGTGTTTTGTTATGATATCCAACAACTGTGCCAAGTATGGTTCCAATCGGTCCATAACCTGATATAGTTGCCATATAAACCGATCTTGGATCTTGACTTCTTGAGCCTCTAGAGTGCGCAATCCTTATCCGCTTGGATTGAAATTTTGCACGACGTGTTTTGTTATGATATCCAACAAATGTGCCAAGTATGGTTCAAATCGGTTAATAACCTGATATAGCTGCCATATAAACCGATCTTGGGTCCTGACTTCTTGAGCCTCTAGAGTGCGCAATTCTTATCCGCTTGGATTGAAATTTTGCACGACGTGTTTTGTTATGATATCCAATAACTGTGCCAAGTATGGTTTAAATCGGTTCATAACCTGATATAGCTGCCATATAAACCGATCTTGGATCTTGACTTCTTGAGCCTCTAGAGTGCGCAATTCTTATCCGATTGGAATGAAATTTTGCACGACGTGTTTTGTTATGATATCCAATAACTGTGCCAAGTATGGTTTAAATCGGTTCATAACCTGATATAGTTGCCATATAAACCGATCTTGGATCTTGACTTCTTGAGCTTCTAGAGGGCGCAATTCCTATCCGATTTGGCTGAAATTTTGCGTGACGTATTTTATTCTTACTCTCAACAACTGTGTCGAATAAGGTTCAAATCGGTTCATAACCTAATATAGCTGCCATATAAACCGATCTGGGATATTGACTTCTTGAGCCTCTAGAGGTCGCAATTATTATCCGATTTGCCTGAAATTTTGTACGACGGATTCTCTCATGACCATCAACACACGTGTTTATTATGGTCTGAATCGGTCTATAGCCCGATACAGCTCCCATATAAATCGATCTCTCTATTTTACATCTTGAGCCCCCAAAGGGCGCAATTCTTATTCGAATTGGCTGACATTTTATACAGGTCTCCAACCTATAAATTTAATTGTGGTCCAAACCGGACAATATCTTCATATCGCTCTAATAGCAGAGCAAATCTTTTCTTATATCATTTTTTTGCCTAAAAAGAGATGCCGGGAAAAGAACTCGACAAATGCGATCCATGGTGGAGGGTATATAAGATTCGGCCCGGCCGAACTTAGCACGCTTTTACTTGTTATATTTATTTTTACTGAAATATAGGTGATGGGAAATTAACGATAGTATCGATATTTATTATTAAACTATCGAAAATATCTAATGTTGATATAAGCGATAGTTTGCCAGCGGTAGATATAGTTCCCATATAAACCGATCTCCCGATTTTACTACTTGAACCTCTAGAGCGCGTAATTCTTATCCGATTTATCTAAAATTTTGCACAGTCACTGTATCTATGACCTCTAATATACGTGCCAAGTATGGACTGGTCAGTGTACAGGACTGGTACCGATTACACTTCTTCAGCCTCAGTAGGGTGTAATTTTTATCCGATTTGACTGAAATTTTGCACATTAATTTCTACTATGATTTTCTATATGGCCTGATATAACTCTCATATAAGCCGATCTCCCGATTACTTTTCTGGAGTCCCTAGAGGGCGCAGTTGTTGTCTGATTTGGATGAAATTTTGCACAACGACTTTTCCTATGACCTTTAACATATGTGCTTATCTCAATTCTTATCCGATTTGACTGAAATTTTGCACAATGGCTCCTACTATAGTATACCCCCCATCTCAAATGAAGTACGGCCTGAATTGTTCCATAACCTCATATAGCTCCAATATCATCCTTTCCTTTGTTTGCCTATGTTTAGGCCGTTATTACGGTGTGAAGAGCTTGACAAATGCCCACCCAAGGTGGAGGGCATATAATATTCGGCCTGGCCGAACTTAGCACGCCTTTACTTGTTTTATTTTAAAGTTCATTCACTTTCTGCCACGTTCGTACGCAATTTTTAATGCCTGGAACACAATCTTTATATCAAGAAAATCAATATTTGTCCTTAATAGAGCAATAAATCAGTTTTATGACCAAATATAATATTTCAGTGCCACAACAAATGATATATTTTAGCACATTGTAAAAACAAGAAAACAAATTGCTTTTAATGGTCGATCCATCCCAGGCATTGGTATAAGAGATTTGGTGAATACCGATGCATAAAAAATAACATTTTAAACAAAACAATTAAAACACGAACAAATTGAAAATGTGCTAAAAAATGTGAATAGAAGTGAGTGATGTACAGGAGACAGAATGAAGTCCGGAAATGTTACCCAAGGATTCAAACATCAAACCGTTAGCTTGGGTGTAGGCACATTCTTCTTGAGCTGCTAATGTTGCTAGTGACCATGGCGGCGAAGAGGATACCACAGAACAAATCCCGTATAGTCAGAAAGAGCTCATGCGGCCCGACTGAAGAACAACAAGGCAGCAGAAGACGTTGGGTTGCCGCCTGAACTCTGTAAGATCGGAGGCGACATGCCGATAAGGCGCATGCATCAGCTTGTCTGTGTAATCTGGCTAGAAGAACGCATACCTGATGATTGGAACCCCAGCATACCATGTCCCGTACACAAGAAAGGGGACAAGACGGTATGCGTCAACTATAGACAAATAAGCCTCCTCCCCACCCCATACAAGATTCTCTCGAGAGTACTGTGTGATAGATTAAACTTTGAAGTCAACGAACTAGATCGACCATAGACCAGATTTTCACATTGCGCAATGCGCAGATCCGCAAAGACAAATTAGCACCTACCCTTTTTCGTTGATTACAAAGCCACTTTCGACAGCCCTATAGGTTTAAAGGTTTTCAAACTATGTCTGAGTTTGGGGTTCCTGCAAAACTGATACGACTTTACAGCATGATGCCTTCTGCTACACGCTCCCCAGTTAAAATAGTAAAGGACTTCGACGAACCTTCCATACCAAACGAGGTTCAGACAGGGAGATAGTCTATTGTGTAATCTCTTTAAAATGCCGCTGGAAAAGGTTATACGAGATGCAGATGTATGACTCACTTCTCATAAGAAAGCATATGCTACTCGCCTATGCTGACGATATCGTTATAATGGGTCGGTCACCGGAGATTGTAGTTGCAGCCTTTGAATGAGTTGAGAGAGAATCAGTGAAAGTGGGTCTGGCAGTAAATGGAGATAAGACAAAATGGATGGTACAAACTTCCACAACATCTTATACACCAGAGCAGAGATAGTCAGCACTTTTATCTACCTCGACAACACCATAACTGAAACGAATGACAGCAGTTTTGAAATAAAACGAATGATAATATTTACTAACAGATGCTACTTTGGATTGAGCAAGCAATTCAAGAGCAAAGCCACCTATCGACAGACGAAAATTCAAAATTCTAAGAGCAAAATCTTGAATATTTTGTTTTAAGAGAATATTTGCAAGGAAATTTAGTCTTTAGAGAAAATTTCATGAATATTTTGACTTTTAGCGAAAATTTCATGAAAATTTTGCTTTTAGAGAAAATTTCGCGGAAATTTCATGGAAAATTGTCATTGAAAAAAAAATATCACTGAAATTTTGTCTTAAGAGCAAATTTCATGGAAATTTTATCTTTAGAGAAATTTTCTTTTAAAAAAAAAACAATTTTATGAAAATTTTGTCGTTTAGCGAAACTTTCACGGAAATTTGGTTTTTAGAGGAAATTTCTTAGAAAATTTGGCTTTTAGCGAAAATTTAATACACATTTTTACTCCAGAAAAAATTTTATTCAAATTTTGTTTTTTGAGAAATGTCATGGATATATCTATTTTTTCTTTTAGCGAAAAATACATGGAAATTTTAATTTTAGATGAATTTTCGCGAAAATTTCTTGGAAAACCCGTTTTTAAGAAAATTTCTTGCAAATTTTGATTTTTGACAAAATTTCATGAAAATTTTTACTTAAGATAAAATTTAGATTTTAGAGAAAATTTCATGGAAATTTTGTCTAAATAGTTCATTTCATGGAAATTTTGTTTTTAGATAAAATTTCAAAGAGTTTTGTTTTTAGATAAAATTTCAAAGAGTTTTGTTTTTAGAGAATATTTCTTGGATATTTAAAACAAGTAAAAGCGTGCTAAGTTCGGCCGGGCCGAATCTTATATACCCTCCACCATGGATCGCATTTGTCGAGTTCTTTTCCCGGCATCTCTTCTTAGGCAAAAAAAAGGATATAAGAAAAGACTTGCTCTGCTATTAGAGCGATATCAAGATATGGTCCAGTTTGGACCACAATTAAATTATATGTTGGAAACCTGTGTAAAATGTCAGCCAATTCGAATAAGAATTGCGCCCTTTGTGGGCTCAACAAGTAAAATAGAGAGATCGATTTATATGGGAACTGTATCGGGCTATAGGTCGATTCAGACCACAATAAACAGGTATGTTAATGGTTATGAGA
The DNA here is from genome assembly GCF_963082655.1 of Stomoxys calcitrans. Taxonomy (NCBI): domain Eukaryota; kingdom Metazoa; phylum Arthropoda; class Insecta; order Diptera; family Muscidae; genus Stomoxys; species Stomoxys calcitrans. Next base: position 27,582,266 of record NC_081552.1, read on the forward strand.
GAATCCATCGTATAAAATTTCATGCAAATCGGATATTAATTGCGACCTCTAGAGGCTCACGAAGTCAAGATCCCAGATCGGTTTATATGGCAGCAATATCAGGTTATGAACCGATTTGTATTTTATTTGACAAAGTTGTCGAAAATAACAATAAAAAACGTCTTGCGAAATTTCAGCCAAATCGGAGAGAAATTGCGCCCTCTAGAAGCTCAAGAAGTCAAGTCCCCAGATCTGTTTATATGACAGCAATATCAGGTTATGAACCGATTTGAACCATATTTGGCACAGTTGTTGGATATCATAACAAAATACTACGTGCCAAAATTCATTCAAATTGGATAAGAATTCCGCCTCTAGAGGCTCAAGAAGTCAAGACCCAAGATCGGTTTATATGACAGCTATATAAGGTTATGGACCGATTTGAACCATGCTTGGCACAGTTGTTGGACATCGTAACAAAACACGTCGTGCAAAATTTCATTTCAATCGGATAAGAATTGCGCACTCCAGAGGCTCAAGAAGTCAAGACCCCAGATCGGTTTATATGGCAGCTATATCAGGTTATGAACCGATTTGAAGCACGCTAACTTCCGAAGAAGTAAAGCTAGCCGCTTGAAATTTTACACAAATACTTCTTATTAGTGTAGGTCGGTTGGTATTGTAAATGGGCCATATCGGTCCATGTTTTGATATAGCTGCCATATAAACCGATCTTGGGTCATGATTTATTGAACCTCTAGAGTGCGCAATTCTTAGCCGATTGTGATGAAATTTTGCACGACGTGTTTTGTTACGGTATCCAACAACTGTGCCAAGTATGGTTCAAATCGGTCCATAACCTTATATAGCTGTCATATAAACCGATCTTGGGTCTTGACTTCTTGAGCCTCTAGAGGGCGCAATTCTTATCCAATTTGAATGAATTTTGGCACGTAGTATTTTGTTATGATATCCAACAACTGTGCCAAGTATGGTTCAAATCGGTTCATAACCTGATATAGCTGTCATATAAACAGATCTGGGGACTTGACTTCTTGAGCTTCTAGAGGGCGCAATTCTTATCCGATTTGGCTGAAATTTCGCAAAACGTTTTTTATTGTTACTTTCGACAACTATGTCAAATAAAGTACAAGTCGGTTCATAACCTGATATAGCTGCCATATAAACCGATCTGGGATCTTGACTTCTTGAGCCTCTAGAGGTCACAATTATTATCCGATTTGCCTGAAATTTTGTACGACGGATTCTCTCATTAACATACCAGTTTATTATGGTCTATAGCCCGATACAGCTCCCATATAAATCGATCTCTCTATTTTACTTCTTGAGCCCACAAAGAGCGCATTTCTTATTCGAATTGGCTGACATTTTACACAGGTCTCCAATATATGTAATTTAATTGTGGTCCAAACCGGACCATATCTTGATATCGCTCTAATAGCAGAGCAAATCTTTTCTTATATCCTTTTTTTTGCCTAAGAAGAGATGCCGGGAAAAGAACTCGACAAATGCGATCCATGGTGGAGGGAGATTCGGCCCGGCCGAACTTAGCACGCTTTTACTTGTTTCAAGTTCTTTGCCTGTTAGGGCGAGATCATTAAATTTTACATTTTCTGTTTGTTTTTCTTTCGAGACGAGCTGAATGATCAAAGATGCAAATGGAAAAGGAAAGCCAAAGGTAGCAACACACACCAACCACTATGGGATGCGTTTCGTCTTTCGTTAGAAGACTTTTCCACCATATTAGGTGTGATGGCTTTACGCCAACCACTATGGGACGCGTTTCGTCTTTGGTTAGAAGACTTGTCAACCATATTAGGTTAGGATTCGAACCTTTGCACACGGAGCAACAGCGTGAACTTTTGCCGTTGTCTTGGCGTTCGAAGCCATCAATATAACTTCCAACAGATAATCAAAATCATGTGTGATACGGAAGAAGTGCAATTTACCACAGACAGATTGTCGGCCATTACACAAAAATAAATGCATTGGAAAAAGTACAGCTAATAAGTAGGGATGTCGTGCATGTTTAATGTGGTAATTGTATCATAGATGCGTTTTCGCAATTAAATACGATTCAAATACAACATAGCAACCCACGACCCTTGAAGCCATCACACCTAATATGGTGGAAAAGTCTTCTAACCAAAGACGAAACGCGTCCCATAGTGGTTGGTGTGTGTTGCTATCGTTGGCTTTCCTTTTCCATTTGCATCTCCGATCACTGAGCTCGTCTCGAAAGAGAAACAAACAGAAATTGTAAATTTTTATCATAACCCTTAAATTGTAAAAGAAAATCAATCGTCCAATTCTACTCTTCGCTGCCACACAAACACCCATCCAAATCGTTTTTGGATGGGTGATAACATAAGGAATCGTTGAGGATAAAATAAATTATTGATGGTTATGGTGACGCTGACTGATGTTTATGGCCGTTAATGTCGGATGATGATGTGAATTTTGGACTTTAAAAAAGTTATTTTCGCTTTTGTGTTCGGGAAGTAATTGAGGTGTGGGTGATGATGGTGTTTTTGGTATGATGCCATTGACGTTGGACTTGTCGACAATCAGAAAAGCAAATATCCCCAATGCAAAGGAAGACATGACGGAGAAATATTTGAAAATCTTTTTTTTTTTTTTTTTTTTTTTTTAAATGTAAAAGAATGAAGGCAAACAAAACCCCTCAAATAGCAAGAGTCTGAAAAAATTTAAAAAGTTTTTTTCAGTCTTTCAGCCGTCCGTCGGTTTGTTTGTTATCCACCGAGCTGCTGAATATAATTACGGACATTATTAAATATCAAAATCACTTAACAAGGTAATCTCTTGCCATACTTAAGATGAGGTGGCGGCGACAACAACGGCAACATTTATGTACAAATAAAGTCATATTCAATTTTACAATGCCCTGTGTTTAAAGCTACAAAAGGCAACATTTAAATTAAACTCGATTTTTTCTCCTGCTACGTATAGTCCAGAGCTGGCAGCAGAGAAAAATAGCAAAAATATAATGAAAAAAAAAGAGAATGTGAAAAAATACACATTCGCCCCGAGATAAGAAAAATTAACATGACACAATGATGTGTAATTAAGTTATTTTTTATTTACATTCATTCATTGTGTTGTTGGTAGGTTGCTCTCAAAGATAATATTAACTTTTTGGTCTATAAAAGATTCATGAATGCAATTAAGTAAATATTGTGTTCCACATTAAGCGCTGATGCATTAAACGGGTAAACGAACTTTGCTGTGGCTGTAATGTGAAATTTAGACACGCAGATTGGAAATAAGAAAATTTTATTAATTTTTTTTTTTTTTTTGTTTAAATTAATTTTCCTGATCAATGTCTATGAATCGAAATTGACTCATTGAAAGAAATGCATGTATTAACATTAAGTGATTTTAGCAGAACAAGTAAAAGCGTTCTATGTTCGGCCGTGCCGAATCTTGTGAACCCACCACCATAGATTCTGCTAAAAATTCTGTATACCAAACTTCTGTCAAACCAGCAAAAATTAAAGCTTCTAGGAACCGAACAACGATGATCGAGAGACCGGTTGTACGTTCCAAATCAGTCTATCAGGTTATAGACTGATTTAGACCGTACTTGGCACAGTTGTTGGAAGTCATAACAAAACACTACATGCGAAATTTTGGCCAAATCTGACAAAAATTGCGGCTTGTAAGGGCTCAAGAAGTCAAATCGGGAGGACGGTTTATATGGGAGCTATATTAAGTTATAAACCGATTCAGACCGTACTTTCCACAGTTGTTGGAAGTCATAACGAAACACGATATGCAAAATTTCAGCCTAATCGGAAAAAATTGCTGCTTGTAAGGGCTCAAGAAGTCAAATCGGGAGATCGCTATATGGGAGTTCTATCGGGTTATACCCCGATGTAGACAGTTGTTGGAAGTCATATCATAACACCCCATGCTAAATTTCAGCAAAATCGGACAAATATTGCGGCTTGCAGGGGTTAAAAAAGTGAAATCGGGAGATCGGCTATATCAGATTATAAACCGATTTAGAATGTACTTGCGGCAATTGTTGGAAGTCGTAACAGAACACCACATGCTTAATTTCAGCCAAATCCATCAAAAACTGTTTCTTGTAGGGGATCAAGAAGTCAAATCTGGGGATCGGTTTATATGGGAGCTATATCAGGTTATAGACCAATGTGGACCGTCCAAAAAAAAAGAAAAAAATTTTTATATACATATATATATATATATATATATATATATATATATATATATATATATATATATATATATATATATATATATATATATATATATATATATATATATATATATATATATATATATATATATACATATATATATATATATATATATATATATCCGTATCTCGGAATGGGTACTAACAAGTAAAAAGGCGTTAAGTTCGGCCGGGCCGAACTTTGGATACCCACCACCTCGGGTATATATGTAAACCATCTGTCATCAAAATTCGGTGTAAATTTCATACCTTATGTCCCATATCAGTTATACCAAAATAAGTTCCGATTTGGACCATATACTAATAAGTACACTAGCTATATCTAGCAAGTAAAAGCGTGCTAAGTTCAGCCGGGCCGAATCTTATATACCCTCCACCATGGATCGCATTTGTCGAGTTCTTTTCCCGGCATCTCTTCTTAGGCAAAAAAAAAAGGATATAAGAAAAGATTTGCTCTGCTATTAGAGTGATATCAAGATATGGTCCGGTTTGGACCACAATTAAATTATATGTTGGAGACCAGTGTAAAATGTCATCCAATTCGAATAAGATTTGCGCCCTTTAGGGGCTCAAGAAGTAAAATAGAGAGATCGATTTGTATGGAAGCTGTATCGGCCGACGCATAGTTGTTGGATATCACAACAAAACACGTCATTCCAATCGGATAAGAATTGCGCACTATACAAGCTCAAGAAGTCAAGACCCAAGATCGGTTTATATGACACCTATATCAGGTTATAAACCGATTTGAACCATACTTGGCACAGTTGTTGGATATCATAACAAAACACGTCGTGCAAAATTTCATCCTAATCGGATAAGAATTGCGCACTCTAGAGGCTCAAGAAGTCAAGACCCAAGATCGGTTTATATGGCACCTATATCAAAACATGGACCGATATGGCCCATTTACAATACCAACCGACCTACACTAATAAGATAAAAAAAAAAAATAAACCGATCTGAACTATATACGACACGGATGTCGAAAAGCCTATCATAAGTTACTGTGTCAAATTTTAGCGAAATCGGATTATAAATGCGCTTTTAATGGGGCCAAGACTTTAAATCGAGATATCGGTCTACATGGCAGCTATATCCAAATCTGGACCGATTTGGGCCAAGTTGCATTAAAATGTCGAAAAACCTCACACAAAGCAATGTCCGGCTAAATCAGATAATAAATGCCTCTTTTATGGTTCCAAAACCTTAAATCGAGAGATCGGTCTATATGGCAGCTGTATTCAAATTTGGACCGATCTAAGCCAAATTGACGAAGGATATCGAAGGGCCTAACACAACTCACTGCCCCAAATTTCAGCAAAATCGGATAATAAATGTGGCTTTTATGGACCTAAGACCCTAAATCGGAGGATCGGTCTATATGGCAGCTATATCCAAATCTGGACCGATCTGAGCCAAACTGACGGAGGATTTTGAAGGGCCTCACACAACTCACTGCCCCAAATTTCAGCGAAATCGGATAATAAATGTGGCTTTTATGGGCCTAAGACCCTAAATCGGAAGATCGGTCTATATGGCAGCTATATCCAAATATGGACCAATCAGCGCCAAATTGACGAAAGATGTCGAAGGCCCTAACACAACTCACTGCCCCAAATTTCAGCAAAATCGGATAATAAATGTGGCCTTTATTGGCCTAAGACCCTAAATCGGCGGATCGGTCTATATGGGGCTTATATCAAGATATAGTCCGATATAGCCCATCTTCGAGCTTAACCTGCTTATGGATAAAAAAAGAATCTGTGCAAAATTTCAGCTCAATATCTCTATTTTTAAAGACTGTAGTGTGTTTTCAAAGGTCTGACGAACGGACATGTCCAGATCGTCTTATATTTTTACGCTGATCAAGAATATATATACTTTATAGGGCCGAAAATGGATATTTCGATGTGTTGCAAACGGAATGACAAAATGAATATACCCCCATCCGTCGGTGGTGGGTATAAAAATGGGTTGCCTAAAAAGTAAATGCGGATTTTTTAAAAGAAGGTAAATGCATTTTTACTAAAACTTAGAATGAACTTTAATCAAATATTTAATTGCCATTTTGTTCGATAACCTTTTGCCATCTTCCTGGCAAATTTAGTATTCCACGCTCATAGAACTTCTGGCCTTTATCTGCAAAAAAACTGAACCAAGTGCGATTTTATAGCCTCATCATTGCCGAAAGTTTTACCATTTAAGGAGTTCTGCAAAGATCGAAATAAATGGTAGTCTGATGGTGCAAGGTCAGGGCTATATGGTGGATGCATCAAAAGTTCCCAGCCAAGTTCACTCAGTTTTTGGCAAGTGACCAAAGATGTGTGCGGTCTAGCGTTGTCCTGGTGGAATATCACACCTTTGCGATTGACCAATTCTGGTCGCTTCTCCTTGATGGCTGTATTCAATTTGTCCAATTGTTGACAGTAAACACCCGAATTAATCGTTTGGTTCCTTGGAAGCAGCTCAAAATATACCACACCCTTCCAATCCCACCACACAGACAGCATAACCTTCTTTTGGTGGATATCAGCCTTTGAAGTGGTTTGAGCTGGTTCACCATGCTTGGACCATGATCGTTTTCGACTAACGTTGTTGTAAACAATCCATTTTTCATCTCCAGTTATGATACGGATCGAATTCATTACGTTTAAGGTGCATATCACAAGCGTTAATTCGGTTTGTTAAATGAATTTCTTTCAATACATGCGGTACCCATATTAAAATTGACGCAAACAAATGTAAACAAAATTTCGCGCACTTTTTTTCTAAAGCAAGCTAAAACTAACAGCTGATAGGTGACAGAAGAAAGAATGCAATTACAGAGTCACAAGCCGTTGAAAAAATTTGTCAACGCCGACTATATTACTACTAACCCAATATTTGGAAGAAAATTTTAAAGCCTTTTGGAGTAGGCTGGAAAGGGACTCCAAAGACTCAACATTTGCGGTGGTGGCATCAGACCGCAACATGTTGTCCTCCCCTCCTATAGGTGTGGGTGCCTTGGCACCTGTAGTCAAGAGTAATGCTTCAAGCGCACAACTAGTCGTCAGACTAATTAATGAGGAAGAAACGGCTAAACCAGAGGGATGCACAGTTCGTCCTTAGCTTTTAAGTGAAGGTGGTGTTTCTGACTCGAATTCAGACAGCAACTGTGTCACTGAAACAGTCATCGCAGCCGAATCGAGAAATGAGGGCATCGGGATGACGGCAGAAGTTAGCGATGGCTTTGCTAAGCTCACAAGCAGACCGAGAAAGCGATATGGTGCACGACGAAGTAGACAGAGGAGTATGTACCGGCAGCGTAATCGGGCGAAAGTGCAGGATGCTAGAAGGGATAGAACTGAGATTCCAAGCACTTCTAAGAATCAGATCTCCCGAAGAGCATAACACTGCTGAAATACTGAAAAAGAGTTCCCCGCTTTCAAGTACTCTGGGAGAACCAAGCCAGCCATCCCGCAATGGCGACTCCAGACAGTGTCCTGCGGAGGTAGACAAAGTTCGAACAGAAACGAAGGAAGCGCCCACGGTCCCTGAGTCTTCATGGAGGACTGTGACTTCCAAAAGGAGGCCATTGCCATCACGAAAGGGGGAAGATGGTCGCTGAGAATGGTAAGGAGCCGCCCTCTTACGCCAGAGTGGCAGTAATCACAACAAAGACGAGCTGACTTATGCAGTCATCAATATCGGCTGTGCATCCGGTAGGATTCCACCATATCATCAGTCCCAAGTGGAGGATCTGGTTAACAATCGGATTTTTGAACATGTGTGGAACTCTGTAGAGGGTCCACCCATACACATGATGAGCTGCGAGTTTAGAGGGGACATCTTTACGCTGAGTTTTGCGTCGGCGGAATGTATTGATACCGTCAAACAGCTCGTCAGAGGAGGGCGCAAAGCTCGACTTTGTGAGAAAGGTGGATATCCCCCAGCTCACAAAGGCTATGGTCTTCATCAAGGGATGGGGCAGTAAATTTGGGACTGAACGCATATTGGGATTCTTGGGCAAGCAAAACCAAGGTTTGGTCGCAGAGAAGTGGGAGGTCTTCCACAGGGAGGAGAAGTAGGAAGGAACTCTCTTTGTGGTTGGCATTGATCAAGTCTCCGTGACGAGTTTGGCTAAAGGCATGGCGCACTACGGGAGCAAAGCCTGTCTTTTTCAAGATTGGGAAGACTAGGATAGACAGACATTCTGCGACATCAGGCCGTGCAGTGGCAGATGCCTCAACACCGCCCAACAAACAGGGGGCCGACAACGAGGCAATCCCGGCATCTCTCAATATTGGAAAGACTAGGAGAAGCAATGATCCTAATACTAAAATATCAGGCAGTGCAGTGGCGAGAGACCCAACACAGCCTAACAAACAGGAACCCGACGACGGACCCATCACCGACTTAAAGATTCGGAATACTGGGATAGGCAAAGATATTGAAACATTAGGCAGCGCAGCGACAGGAGACTCAATGCAACCCAATGGACAGGGAGCCGATGATGGTACCATCACCTACTCCCAAGAAGACCATTTACTTAAGACTTGGAAGGCTAAGATAGGCAAAGATCTTAGTATTAAAACATCAGGCAGTACAGGGAATGGAATAAATAAAGCTTAACGAACGGGGACCCGACGATGGAACCATTACCAACTTTATAAAAAGTCGGAAGGCTAGACTAGGCAAAGAACCTAAAACGATGATATCAGACAGTGCAGTGCCAGGAAAGTCAATGCAGTCTAAAGAACAGGGAGCAGGCGTTGAGATCATCATCTACTCCCAAGATGGCCATTTACTGGAGGACCAATGATTGAGGTAATCCAGATAAACCTTCGCCGGAGCGAGACTGCTACACACGCTCTGATGGAGAACATCAGCAAGGGCAAGATTCATATTGCCTTAATTCAGGAGCCATGGACGACCCGGAATAATGTTTCAGGACTAAACCATATCAACTACCAATTATTCTATGCTAACACTGGTACTCGGCCGAGGACCTGCGTTATTTGTCATAGAAAGAGTTGTCAACGTCGGATGCAACAGTGGTAAGACAGGGAGACGGTGGAGTATACCTGGCATCACCTTATCTGCCTTTCGACTTTCCGACATCGCCACCCACATCGGAGCTGCTACGGCTGGTGAGGAAAGCAAAACAGACAGGAAACGAGGTACTAATAGGGTGCGATGCGAACTCTCATCACATTTCGTGGGGTAGTGCCAACATTAATAAGCGGGGCCAAGCCCTGGCAAAGTTCTTGAATATTAACGACCTAATAACACTTAATATTGGTAACACCGCTATCTTTGTTAATAGGATTAGGGAGGAGGTATTAGTTATGATGATATGTTTGGAAAATCTAATCGATGAGGTTCAGGATTGTAGGGTCTCCATGGAACACTCTTTCTCTGACCATCGCTACATTAGGCTTAGAATAGCACCGCCAGCGCCGAAACCGATACGCTTCCGGAATAAGGTGAAAACCAACTGGACAATATTCGGAAGGCTACTTAAAAGAAGAATTGGGCAATCCTACCATCGCGGTATAGGAAACCTGGAAGGAAGGGAAGAGGTTTCCGATCGGATACCTGAGATGAACCTTGAAGTCGTGTGCGAGGCACTGCTGCCAGAGGCCAGTCTTGGATTGACGGAACCCTAGTATTGCCTTCTGGATGATCATGTTACATGGATGGATCAACCCAGGGACTAAGATCTGTTTTAGACTGCCTGACCATAATACGGTCCTGCAGGCGGAGATCCGGGCGATCACGGAATGCGCGAAGTGGTGTGGTGCTAACGCGAGGACTCGAGTGTGAACATCTTTACCGACAGTAAAATTTGCGATAAGGGCAATATAAACCAGTACGGTAAGGTCACGAATAGTCTTGCAGTGTAAGAAGGAGATTAACGCCTTCTATGAGGATGGGAAAATCCGCATCGTTTGGGTGCCGGGCCATCATGGAGTAAGGGGTAATGAAAGGGCAGACGATTTGGAGCTGGAGACACAATATCAGACATGAACCAACTTACGGGGAGCGGTATTGAAAACAATTAAGGATTTTGTAAGTAGCACGGTATTCCTAACTTAAAATTTTCTTTTTAGAGGTTACTTTATAGTTTTTAGAGCGCACAACAAGTCGATTATTGGCTTAGGATTATGTCCATAGTGGCATGGGGCGGATTAATATCTGCACCCAATCTTCAACCTAACCTAACCTAGCCTCTAAAATTTCAGCCACATCGGATAAAAATTGCGGCTTGCATGTGCTTAAGAAATCAAATCGGAAGATCGGTTTATATATGAGCTATATCTAAATCTGAATCGATATGACCCATTTGCAATCCCCAATGACCTACATTGATATTAAGTATCTGTGCAAAATTTTAAGCAGCTAGCTTTATGCGTTTGTGATTTCGGCAGACGGACGGACGGACATGGCTAGATAGACTCTGAATGTCGAGACGATCCAAAATAAGTTTAATTGGCCACTGCATGGCTCCAAGTTGCATTATCTGATAAAATTAAAAATATAAAGGGTGGTTTTTAGCTATTATCTTTTTGACAACACTGGTTTAAACAGCTCACCCATGTTTCGCGTTTTGTTTCACTTTCAAACATCTTCAGTTCTTGGTCTATAATTAAACCATGAAACGTCTTACAAACGAACAACGCACTTCGCGTACTTCTTCCATTGATCGACCAAGAACATTTTTGGCTCAATGGGTACGTAAATAAGAAGAATTTTCGTTTTTGGAGTAAAGATCAGCAAGAAGCATTGCAAGAGCTATCAATGCATTCAGAAAAAGTCACAGTTTGGTGCGGTTTATGGGCTGGTGGCATCATTGGACCGTACTTCTTCATAGATGATGCGAGTAGTAACGTAACTGTAAATGGTGAGCGCTATAGTCGTGCAACCATTTTTTTTGCCAAAAAGGCAATAATTTGGCTTTCATGACATGTGGTTTCAACAAGACGGTGCCACATGCCACGCAGCACGCGTAGCAATGGAGTTATTGAGACGCGAGTTCCGTAAACATTTTATTTCACGTTCGGGAACGGCCAATTGGCCGCCTAGATTGTGCTATGTAACGCATTTAGGCAAATATTTGCGGGGCTATGTTAAAGCTCATGTTTTTGCAGACAAGCCCGCTTCAATTGACGCATTAGAAGACAACATTACAGCATTTCTCCGTGAAATAACGGCTGAAATGTTGGAAAGCGTACGCCAATATTGGACTAAGCGAATAGACCATACTTATATTTATATATATGGTCTTGAGCTCACAATGATAGCACTTGTTATCCGATTTAGCAGAAATTTTGAACAGAGACTTGTGTTAGGGTCCGCAGTACACTTTCTGCATGAGGTGCATAGACAGATCTGCGTTCAAAAGAAACAATTAAAAAGGCGTAAAGTTCGGCCGGTCCGAACTTTGGATACCCACCACCTCGGGTATATATGTAAACCACCTTTCATCAAAATCCGGTGAAAATTTCATACCTTATGTCCCATAGAAGTTTTATCGAAATATGATCTGATTTGAACCAAATACTAATAAGTACAAGTCATTGTTCAATTATGTATAACAAAATTTGGTCTTTAGTAGCTATATCTAAAAATTAATCGATCTGAACCATATACAACATGGATGTCGAAAAGCCCAACATAAGTCAATGTGTCAAAATTTCAGTTAAATCGAATTATAAATGCATCTTTTTTGGGGCCTAGACTTTAAATCAAGATATTGGTCTATATGGCAGCTACATGCAAATCTTGTTCAATCTAAATAGACCAAATTGCAGAAATATGTGAAGGGGCTTAACCTAACTCTCTGTCCCGAATTTCGGCAACATCGGAAAATAAATGCGCCTTTTATGGGCCCAAAACGTTAAATCGAGAGATCGGTCTATATGGCAGCTATATCCAAATCTGGACCGATCTGGGCCAAATTGACGAAGGATGTCGAAGGGCCTAACACAGCTCACTGTCCTAAATTGCGGCGACATCGGACAGTAAATGCGCTTTTTATGGCCCCAAAACCTAAAACTGAAAGATCGGCCTATATGGCGGCTATATCCAAATTTGTACCGATCTGTGCCACAATGCAGAAGTATGTCAAAGGGCTTAACTTAACTCACTGTCCCAAATTTCAGCAAAATCGGATAATAAATGTGGCTTTTATGGGCCTATGACCCTAAATCGGTTGATCAGTCAATACCGCAGCTATATCCAAATCTGGACCGATCTGGACAAAATTGACAGATGATTTCGAAGAGCCTAAAAAAACTCACTGACCTAAGACATTAAATCTGAGGATCGGTCTATATGGCAGCTATATCCAAATCTGGACCTATCTGGGCCAAAGTGACGAAGAATGTCGAAGGGCCTAACATAACTAACTGTTCCAAATTTCAGCAAAATCAGATAATAAATGTGGCTTTTATGGGCCTAAGACCCTAAATCGGCGGATCAGTCAATACGGCAGCTATATTCAAATCTGGACCGATCTGGACAAAATTGAAGGAGGATGTCGAAGAGCCTAAAAAAACACACTGTCCCAAATTTCAGCAAAATCGGACAATAAATGCTCCTTTTATGGGCCCAAGACATTAAATCGAGATATCGGTCTATATGGCAGCTATATCAAAATCCTGATCGATCTGAGTGTAATTGAAGAAGGATGTCGAAGGGCCAAATAAAACTCACTGTCCCAAATTTCGGCGACATCGGACAATTAATGCGCTTTTTATGGGCCCAAAACCTTAAATCGAGAGATCGGTCTATATGGCAGCTATATCCAAATCTGAACCGATCAAGGCCAAATTGAAGAAAAATGTCGAATGGCCTAACACAACTCACTGACCCAAATTTCAACAAAATAGGATAATAAATGCGGCTTTTATGGACCTAAGACATTAAATCTGAGGATCGGTCTATATGGCAGCTATATCCAAATCTGGACCTATCTGGGACGAAATGACGAAGAATGTCGAAGGGCCTAACATAACTGACTGTCCCAAATTTCAGCAAAATCGGATAATAAATGTGGCTTTTATGGGGCCAAGACCCTAAATCGGTGGATCGGTATATATGGCAGCTATATCCAAACCTGGACCGATCTGGGCTAAAATGACGAAAGATGTCGAAGGGCTCAACACAACTCACTGTCCCGAATTTCAGCAAAATCGGACAATAAATGTGGCTTTTATGGGCCTAAGACCCTAAATCGGCGGATCGGTTTATATGGCAGCTATATCCAAATCTGGACCTATCTGGACCAAAGTGACGAAGAATGTCGAAGGGCCTAACATAACTAACTGTTCCAAATTTCAGCAAAATCAGATAATAAATGTGGCTTTTATGGGCCTAAGACCCTAAATCGGCGGATCAGTCAATACGGCAGCTATATTCAAATCTGGACCGATCTGGACAAAACTAAAGGAGGATGTCGAAGAGCCTAAAAAAACTCACTGTCCCAAATGTCAGCAAAATCGGACAATAAATGCTCCTTTTATGGGCCCAAGACATTAAATCGAGATATCGGTCTATATGGCAGCTATATCAAAATCCTGATCGATCTGAGTGTAATTGAAGAAGGATGTCGAAGGGCCAAATAAAACTCACTGTCCCAAATTTCGGCGACATCGGACAATTAATGCACTTTTTATGGGCCCAAAACCTTAAATCGAGAGATCGGTCTATATGGCAGCTATATCCAAATCTGAACCGATCAAGGCCAAATTGAAGAAAGATGGCGAATGGCCTAACACAACTCACTGACCCAAATTTCAACAAAATCGGATAATAAATGCGGCTTTTATGGACCTAAGACATTAAATCTGAGGATCGGTCTATATGGCAGCTATATCCAAATCTGGACTTATCTGGGCCAAAGTGACGAAGAATGTCGAAGGGCCTTACATAACTGACTGTCCCAAATTTCAGCAAAATCAGTTAATAAATGTGGCTTTGATGGGCCTAAGACCCTAAATCGGTGGATCGGTATATATGGCAGCTATATCCAAATCTGGACCGATCTGGGCTAAAATGACGAAAGATGTCGAAGGGCTCAACACAACTCACTGTCCTAAAATTCGGCAAAATCGAATAATAAATGTGGTTTTTATGGGCCTAAGACCCTAAATCGGCGGATCGGTTTATATGGCAGCTATATCCAAATGTGAACTGATCTGGACCAAATTGACGGAGGATGTCGAAGCCCCTAACGCAACTCACTGTCCCAAGTTTCAGCGAAATCGGATAATAAATGTGGCCTTTATTGGCCTATGACCCTAAATCGGAGGAACGGTCTATATGGCAGCTATATCCAAATTTGGACCGATCTGAGCCATATTGACGGAAGATGTCGAAGGGCCTAAGACAACTCACTGTCCCAAATTTCAGCAAAATCGGATAATAAATGTGGCTTTTATGGGCCTAAGACCATAAATCGGAGGATCGGTCTATATCGCAGCTATATCCAAATTTGAACGGATCTGAGCCATATTGACGGAGGATTTCGAAGGGCCTAATACAACTTTCTGTCTTAAATTTCAGCAAAATCGGATAATAAATGTGGCTTTTATTGGCCTAAGACCCTAAATCGGCGGATCGGTCTATATGGGGGCTATATCAAGATATATTCCGATATAGCCCATCTTCGAACATAACCTGTTTATGGACAAAAAAAGAATCTGCGCACAGTTTCAGCTCAATATCTCCATTTTTGAAGACTGTAAGTGATTTCAACAGACAGACGGACAGACGGACGGACATGTTTAGATCGTCTTAGATTTTTACGCTGATCAAGAATATATATACTTATAGGAAATGGATATTTCGATGTGTTGCAAACGGAATGACAAAATGAATATACCCCCATCCTTCGGTGGTGGGTATAAAAAGAATCGTCCCCAATTTTGTACTAAATAAACGGCATGAACGAAATTTCAAAACTGTAAGTGCTAAAGAAGTTAAATGGGGATATCGTTTAATATGGGAGCTATATCAGGATATAGACCTATTTGAACCGTATTCGCTACATACGTTAGAAATGAAAACAAAAACACTGTGCAAAATTGTAGCTAAATCGGACAAAAATTGCGGCATTCACTGGCTCTGGAAGTCAAATAGGGTGATAGGTTTATATAGGAGCTATATCAAGTTATATACCGATTTGGACCGTACTAGGCACAGTAGTTGGAAGCCGTAGCAGAATACCGCATGCTCAAGAAGTCAAATCAGAAGATCGTTTTATATGGGAGCTATATAAGGTTAAAGACAGATTTAAAGCGTACTTGGCACAGTTATTGCACAACAGAATATCATGTGCAAAATTTTAGCCAAATCGTACAAAAATTGTGGCTTCCAGGGGCTCAAGAATTAAAATCGGGGATCGGTTTATATGGGAGCTATATCACGTTAAAGACCCATTTAGACCGTAAAAGTTATCAAAGAACAGTTTGTGCAAAATTTCATCCAAATCAGACAAAAATTGCAGCTTGTAAGAACTCAAGAAGTCAACTCGGGTGATCGGTTTATATGGGAGCTATATCAGGTTATACACCGAATGGAACTATACTTGGCATATATGTTAGAAGTTAAAATAAAACACTTTGTGAAAAATTACAGCTAAATCGGACAAAAAATGCGGCTTTCAGGGGTCCAAGGAATCAAATTGGGATTTACAGACCGATTGGGACCTTATTTTGCACAATTGTTGGAAGTCACAACAGAAGACTATGTGCACTAGTTTAGCCAAATCGGACGAAAATTGCAGCTTCCAGACGCTCAAGAAGTCAAATCGGGAGATCGGTTTATATGGGAGCTATATCCAAATCTGAACCTATATATGGCCCATTTTTAATCACCAACGACCGATATCAAGTAGAAGTATCATGCATTACTCGTAGGACCGCTATCGTGATTTCTACAGACGGACGGACAAACATGGCTAGATCGAATCAGAATGCCGAGACGATCCAAAATATAAATATACCTTATGGGGTCACAGAACACTATTTCCAGGTGTTACAACGGAATGACTTGATAATTGTGCCCGTCGTTTGGTGGAGCATATGGCTAATGGATTTCACCGGGACCAAAATTGCAGGAAATATGTCATATATGTATGTCACTTTTTCTTATATCCTAAAGTTTTATTTCAATATTTCCGTAAAAACTACCATTTTATGATATTTTCCACACCCATAAAGATATCCAGCACGGCGTTGATTAATGGAGCACATTCGTTTATAAAAGTGAATAAACACACTGATGTAATCAGATCAACCACAAAAGTTCATTAAATGACAACAGTATTTGTGAATGAATCATTCTGACAGCACATTTCCCCATTTTTTAAAAGATTGCAAAAAGTTTTTGTGTGCTGCTGTGTATCGAACCTGTGTTCCATCCATTTCATTGAATTTTTACAAACGTCTTACCAAATTGCACCACAGTGAACTGAAGATTGATATGCTCCTACAAATTTTGTAGGAATGTTGTTCACAACTCTCGGTGTATGAAACAACAACGCTTGTTCACAAAGTCACAACAACACAAAGTTAACAACAATTCCAACAACGTCTTTGGATGATAATGACAACATTGGTACATAATTTTGCAATGTATTTTTTCTGTCAGTGCATTCTACGATAATCCACTTTAACATTCTTGCTTGCTTCTGACACCGCTCACAAATATATTTTCTCCAACAGGACATTCATTTTGCAATAGCAAAGAAATATTTTTAACTCCAATTTTATAGCGTAAGAACAAATATGTGAGGAAACATGAAGAACCAAAAATTCAGCAACAAAAAACGAAATTAAAATCCCTGCATTTTCTCATAAATCCATTCTCAGTTGTGATTTATTAACGCGTATTTCGCCAAAGGTTTTACTTTGGCCTCGACATTAAAATCGTTTAAGCGTTAAAATAAAAAAACAACAAAAAATCCAACAATTGGGCGAACAATAAAACAAGTAAAAGCGTGCTAAGTTCGGCCGGCCCGAATTTAATATACCCTTTGTTTGTCGAGTTTTTGTTAGGCAAACAACGGTTACTATAAAACAAGAAACAAGTAAAAAGGCGTAAAGTTCGGCCGGGCCGAACTTTGGATACCCACCACCTCGGATATATATGTGAACCACCTTTCCTCAATATCCGGTGCAAAATTCATACCTTTTACCCCATAGCAGCTATGTTCCGATTTGGACCAGATACTAATAAGTAAAAGTTATTGTTCAATTGTATATAACAAAATATTGGTCTTCTTAGTAGTTATATCAAAAAATAAACCGATCTGAACTATATACCACACGGATATCGAAAAGCATAACATAAGTCAGTGTGTCAAATTTCAGTGCAATCGGATTAAAAAGAAATCGAGAGATCGGTTTATATGGCAGCTATATGCAAATCTTGATCGATCTAGACCAAATTGCAGAAATATGTGGAGGGGCTTAACTTAACTCTTTGTCCCAAATTTGGGCAACATCTGACAATAAATGCGCTTTTTATGGCCCCAAAACCTAAAACCGAGAGATCGGTCTATATGGCAGCTAAATCCAAATCTGAACCGATCTGAGCCATATTGACGAAAGGTATCGAAGGGCCTAACACAACTCACTGTCCCAAATTTCAGCAAAATCGGATAATAAATGTAGCTTTTATGGGTCTATGACCCTAAATCGGAGGATCGGTCTATATGGCAGCTATATCCAAATTTGGATCGATCTGAGCCGTATTGATGGAGGACATCGTAAGGTCAAAGACAACTCACTGTCCCGAATTTCAGCAAAATCCGATAATAAGTGCGGCTTTTAAGGGCCTAAGACCCTAAATTGGAGGATCGGTCTATATGGCAGCTATATTCAAATCGGGACCGATCTGGGCCAAACTGACAAATGATGTCGAAGAGCCTAACACAACTCATTATTCCAAATTTCAGCAAAATCGGATAATAATGTGGCCTATATTGGCCTAAGACACTAAATCGACGGATCGCTCTATATGGGGGCTATATCAAGATATAGTCCGATATAGACCATCTTCGAACTTAACCTGCTTATGGACAAAAAAAGAATCTGTGCAAAATTTCAGCTCAATATCTCTATTTTTAATGACTGTAGCGTGATTTCAACAGACAGACGGACGGACATGTCTAGATCGTCTTAGATTTTTACGCTGATCAAGAATATATATACTTTATAGGGTCGGAAATGGATATTTCGATGTGTTGCAAACGGAATGACAAAATGAATATACCCTCATCCGTCGGTGGTGGGTATAAAAAGGTGTTTAGTTCGGCCGAGCCGAACTTTGGATGCCAACCACCTCGAGTTTATATGTAAACCACCTTTCATCAAAAGCGGGTGAAAAATGCATACCTTATGACACATAGCAGCTTTATCGAAATATGTTTCGAATTGGACCAAATACTACTAAGTCACCCTCCACCATGGAGCGCATTTGTCGAGTTCTTTTCCCGACATCTCTTCTTAGACAAAAAAAAATGATATAAGAAAAGATTTGCTCTGCTATTAGAGCGATATCAAGATAAGATCTGGTTTAAACCATAATTAAATTATTTGTTGGAGACCTGTGTAAAATGTCAGCCAATTCGAATAAGAATTGCGCCCTTTGGGGGCTCTAGAAGTAAAATAGAGAGATAGATTTATATGGGAGCTGTATCGGGCTATAGATCGATTCAGACTATAATAAACACGTGTGTTGATGGTCATGAGACGATCCGTTGTACAAAATTTCAGGTAAATCGGATAATAATTGCGACCTCTAGAGGCTCAAGAAGTCAAGATCCCTGATCGGTGTATATGGCAGCTATATCAGGTCATGAACCGAATTGAATCATACCTAGCACAGTTGTTGGATATCATAACGAAACACGTCGTGCAAAATTTCATTTCAATCGGGTAAGAATTGCGCTCTATAGAGGCTCAAGAAGTCAAGACCCAAGATCGTTTTATATGGCAGCTATACCAAGTTATGGATCGATTTGAACCATACTTAACACAGTTGTTAGAAGTGATACTAAAACACTATGTGCAAAATTTCAGTCAAATCGGATGAGAATTGCGCCCTCTAGAGGCTCAAGAAGTCTAGACCCAAGATCGGTTTATATGGCAGCTATATCAGGTTATGGACCGATTTGAACCATACTTAGCACAGTTGTTAGAAGTGATACTAAAACACTATGTGCAAAATTTCAGTCAAATCGGATGAGAAGTGCGCCCTCTAGAGGCTCAAGAAGTCTAGACCCAAGGTCGGTTAATATGGCAGCTATATCAAAACCGATATGGCCCATTTACAATACCTACCGACCTACACTAATAAAAAGTACTTGTGCAAAATTTCAAGCGGCTAGCTTTACTCCTTCGGAAGTTAGCGTGCTTTCGACAGACAGACGGACGGACGGACAGACGGACGGTCATGGCTAGATCGACATAAAATGTCACGACGATCAAGAATATATATACTTTATAGAGTCTCAGACGAATATTTCGAGTAGTTACAAACAGAATGACGAAATTGGTATACCCCCATCCTATGGTGGAGGGTATAAAAATAAATATGCGCCTTTTAGTGGCCCAACCCCTTAAATCGGGAGATCGGTCTATAAGACAGCTATATCCAAATCTGGACCTATCTGTGCCAAATTGAAGAAGAATGTCGAAGGGCCCAACAGAACTCACTGTGCCAAATTCCAGCGACATTGGACAGTAAATGCGCCTTTTATGGGTGCAAGACCTTAAATCGAGAGATCGATCTATATGGCAGCTATATCCAAATCTGGACCGATCTAGGCCAAATTGAAGAATGATGTCGAAGGGCCTAACACAACTCACTGTCCCAAATTTTAGCAAAAGCGATATAGCCCATCTTCGGTTTATATGGGACCATATCTAAATCTGAATGATATGACCCATTTGCAATCCCCAACAACCTACACCAATATTTAGTATCTGTGCAAAATTTCAAGCAGCTCGATTTACGTGTTCGACCGCTATCTTGATTTCGACAGACAGACGCATGGACGGACATGGGTAGATCGGTAGATATGTATGCTTTATATGGTCTTAGACGAATATTTTGAGGTGTTACAAACGGAATGGCTAAGATTAGTATACCCCCATCCTATGATGATGGGTATAATGAAAAGCTGTAAAATGCCACCCAATAATGACTATAGGTGTTTATGTTCTGAGTGTGTGCATGCGTGAGCGCATGTTTGTGTGGGTGTGTGTATTATCCTGAGGTTTGTTGAAAAACTGGCATGTGTAATGGCCAGAAGGGCAGACGACATGTGTGTGAGGGAAAAATATGAGGCATTAACAAAAGCCAATAAAAATATCTCCCATTGTACATGGTTAAAACACCAACAATAACAGTAATAATAACAATTTTTTCGGAGAAATAAACACACATTTGTACAAGAGTAAATGCTTATATGTACAAATGAAATTATGCTGGCATATGTCCGAAACAGTTCAAAGGATACTGGGAAAAATGCTGGATTAAGCACTGCGTTGGATTACCGACAAAAATGGGGTGATGCGAAAAACAGTTTAAAGACAAGATTTCCTATGAAATAAAGAACAATGGGGCAGCTTTAAAACTTTTGCAGGTCTTTGAAGATCCTACACTTGGAGAAATTTGCTGGTAAAAATTGCACAAATGTTTGATTTAACAGCAACAAAGTCTGCTGAAAATAGTATAGTAGTTTTTTTTACTAAAATATCAAACATTTTCTGCTGTTTGTTTGCTGCATGTAATATATACAACATAAATTTGTATGTTGCACTTCATTTTTTATACCCACCACCGACGGATGGGGGTATTTTCATTTTGTCATTCCGTTTGCAACACATCGAAATATCCATTTCCGACCCTATAAAGTATATATATCTTCTTGATCAGCGTAAAAATCTAAGACGATCTAGACATGTCCGTCCGTCTGTCTGTTGAAATCACGCAACAGTCTTCAAAAATAGAGATATTGAGCTGAAATTTTGCACAGGTTCTTTTTTTGTCCATAAGCAGGTTAAGTTCGAAGATGGGAAATATCGGACTATATCTTCATATAGCTCCCATATAGACCGATCCTCCGATTTAGGGTCTTAGGCCAATAAAAGCCACATTTATTATCCGATTTTGCTGGAATTTGGGACAGTGAGTTGTGTTAGGCCCTTCGACGCCCTTCGTCAATTTGGTTCATATCGGTCCAGATTTGGATATAGCTGCCATATAGACCGATCTTCCGATTTAGGGTCTTAGGCCCATAAAAGCCACATTTATTATCTGATTTTGCTGAAATTCGGGACAGTGAGTTGTGTTAGGCCCTTCGACATCATTCGTCAATTTGGCTCCGATCGGTCCAGATTTGGATATAGCTGCCATATAGATCGATCGTCCGATTTATGGTCTTAGACCCATAAAAGCCACATTTATTATCTGATTTTGCTGAAATTTGGGACAGTGAGTTGTCTTAGGTCCTTCGACATCCTCCATCAATATGGCTTAGATCGGTCCAGATTTGGATATAGCTGCCATATAAACCGATCCTCCGATTTTGGGATCTTAGGCCCATAAAAGGCGCATTTATTGTCCGATGTCGCTGAAATTTAAGCCCCTTGATATACTTCTGTATTATCGCACAGATCGGTCCAGATTTGGATATAGCTGCCATATAGACCGGTTTTAGGCGCATTTATTGTCCGATGTTGCCGAAATTGTGGACAAAGAGTTAAGTTAAGCCCCTCCACATATTTTTGCTATGGGACATAAGGTATGAGTTTTGCACCGGATTTTGACGAAATGTGGTTTACATATATACCCGAGGTTTACATATATACCCGAACTTAACGCCTTTTTACTTGTTTCTTTTTATTGTAGAGTCATATAGGGTGCAATCTTTTTAATACCCTCCACCATAGGGGGTACACTAATTTCATAATTCTGTTTGTAAAACATCGAAATATTGATCTAAGACCCGACAGAGTATATATATTCTTGATCGTCTTGCCATTTCAATTCGTTTAAGCCATGTCCGTCCGTCTGTTTGTCGAAATCGCGATAACATTCGAAGGAATACAGCTAGGCGCTTGAAATTTTTGGAAATAGGTTATATCGGTCCATGGCTTAAATTACCTGCCATGTAAACCGATCCTGGATCTTGACCCCTTGAGCCTCTAGGGGGAGCAGTTCTCATCCAATTTGGCTGCAACTTTGCTTTTTTGCTGAAATTTGTTTTGTTATGCCTTCCAACTGTTATGCTAAGTTTGGTCTAAATCGGTTTATAACCTGATATAGCCCCACATTCAGAAAACAAGTTAAAGCGAGCTAAGTTTGGCCGTGCCGAATCTTATATACCCTCCATCAACGATCGAATTTGTCGATCTTTTGTCTTTAGGCAAAACAAAGAATAAAAGAAATGATTTTCTCTGCTATTAGAGCGATATCAACTTATGGTCCGATTCGGACAATAATTAAATTATATTTTGGAGACCTGTGTAAATCTTGAGCCAATTCGAATAAGAATTGTGCCGTTTGGGGGCTCAAGAAGTAAAATAGAGAGATCGATTATTGTGGGGGCTGTATCAGGCTATATACCGATTAAAAAAATCGGATCTCTAGAGGCTCAAGAAGTCAAGATCCCAGATCGGTTTAAATGACAGCTATATACGGTTATGAGCCGATTTGAACCATACTAAGCATAGTTTTGGAAATCATAACAAAACACGTCATGCTAAATTTCAGGCAAATCGAATGAGAATTGCACCCTCTAGTGGCTCAAGAAGTCAAGATCCAAGATCGGTTTATATGGCAGCTAAATATATCAAAACATGAACCGATATGACCCATTTACAATCCTAACCGACCTACACTAATAGGAAGTAAAGGGTGATTTTTTTGAGGTTAGGATTTTCATGCATTAGTATTTGACAGATCAAGAGGGATTTCAGACATGGTGTCAAAGAGAAAGATGCTCAGTATGCTTTGACATTTCATCATGAATAGACTTACTAACGAGCAACGCTTGCAAATCATTGAATTTTATTACCAAAATCAGTGTTCGGTTCGAAATGTGTTCATTCACCGTAACGTTGCGTCCAACAGCATCTTTGAAAAAATACGGTCCAATGATTCCACCAGCGTACAAACCACACCAAACAGTGCATTTTTCGGGATGCATGGGCAGTTCCTGAACGGCTTCTGGTTGCTCTTCACTCCAAATGCGGCAATTTTGCTTGTTTACGTAGCCATTCAACCAGAAATGAGCCTCATCGCTGAACAAAATTTGTCAAAATTTTGGTAATAAAATTCAATGATTTGCAAGCATTGCTCGTTAGTAAGTCTATTCATGATGAAATGTCAAAGCATACTGAGCATCTTTCTCTTTGACACCATGTCTGAAATCCCACGTGATCTGTCAAATACTAATGCATGAAAATCCTAACCTCAAAAAAATCACCCTTTATTTGTGCAAAATTTCAAGCTACTCCTTCGAAATTTAGCGTGCGAGGGTATAAAAACTTAATACAAATTAGTTTGCCAATTTTAATCTAATTTGGTTAATTTTTTATTAAAACAAAGAAACACTGAACGACTTTAGTAAGTTTTATTCATCTGTAATAAATGGCAAATTGTTCATAAACTTGGGTTTGGGAAATCATTTTACTTAAACAAGTTTCATTTCAACAAGTTTCATATTCCTACAACAATGTTTTTATGTAACCAATATAAATTTGTTGTTATTTTAGGTTCAACATATATTATTGAGTTGCCCAAAAAGTAATTGCGGATTTTTCATATAGTCGGCGTTGACAATTTTTTTCAACGGCTTGTGACTCTGTAATTGCATTCTTTCTTCTGTCAGTTATCAGCTGTTACTTTTAGTTTGCTTTAGAAAAAAAGTGTAAAAAAATTATATTTGATTAAAGTTTATTCCAAGTTTTATTAAAAATGCATTTACTTTCTTTTAAAAAATCCGCAATTACTTTTTGGGCAACCCAATACAAACCTATATCCTTCAAATTGAATAAATATTTGTTTAAAATAGTTTACGAATTTCCCAAATTTGGGCCCGCTCCGCTGCGCCTTCTTTGACTTTATATGGAACAAAATTTTCCTTGGAATATTTATTTTCGACAATTAAAGCGTTTTTGTTAAAATCCCATGCTACGAAAATGGTATATCGCTTGACTAACAGTTTAACAATATAAGTACCTTTATTTGAATCCCATATGATCTTTATTGGTCTACGAATTTAAGTTCAGATGTAAGGTGAACTCCATTTTTCAAATACTTTATATCAGCCCGATATTCTCATGATGTCTGATTTAGCGGAGTTTTCGGGGGTAAGGTGGTCCCCCAGACACTTGGCCTTAAAAAAATATCAGATTGGTGCTTTTCTCTCAAATACTATTTTTTTAAACCCCATATTGCAATTGGGTTTGAGGGGAGTTTACAGGATGAGGCGTCCCCCAAAACACATGGCCCCAAAATAGGTTATCAAATTCGATTTCTAATCTAAAATACCTTTCATTTGAGCCACATATTGACATGGTCGAAAAATGTTTACTCTTTGAGGGGTGTTTTAGGGAAGGGGTGATGCCTTAAATACATGGTCCTACAGTTGGATATCAAATTTGTATTCTACTCCCAAATACCTTTATTTGAGCCCCATTTTGCGATGGTCCGTAAAAATTTGCAGTTTGCTGGATATTTTGGAAATGGGGTAGACCCCCCAGAAAATTGGTCCCCAAAGTGAGTATCAATTGTTGCTCTACCCCCCTAATTTCTATCATTTAAGCCCCACATTGAAATGTTCTGTAAATATGCCCGGTTTAGGGGTGTTTTGGGGATTGGGTTGGTCCCCCAAACATTAAGCCCTGAAAATATATCAGCAACGTGCTCTATTCTCATATATATATATATCATGTATTTGAACTACATATAGGCATTGACCTCAAAATTGGATATCAAATTCCATTTCTAATCTTAAATACCATTCATTTAAATCCCTTATTGCAAAAGACAGCAAATATGTCCGGTTTGGGGTATGGGCCCTAAAAACTTTAAACATTGAGCTCCACTGTCTTGAAGACCCAAATTGTCTTGGTGAGCAAATACGTCCTACTTGGGGGTTGTTATGGTGGTGGGACGTCCCCTAGACAATTGGTCCCGAAAGTTGATGTCAGATTCATTGTCTACTCCCAAATACCCTTAATTTGAGCTAAATTTTTCAATAGTCGGCAAACATGACCCGTTTGGGGAATGGGGCGGCCGTTCAGTGACTTGGCCCTGAAAATTTACAACGGGTTCGTGTTCTACTCCAAAATACCTCTTATATGAGCCTCATATTGGAATGGCCAGCAAATACTTCCTATTTGGTTGGTGTTATGGGGGTGCAGTGGCCCCATAGACACTTTTCCCGAACATTGATATCAGATTCGTGCTCTACTTTCAAAGACCTTGCATTTGACCCCCTTATTGCCTTGGTAGTAAATTTGTCTTCTTTGGGGGATGTTCTCGGGGACGCCCCTCAAACACTTGGTCACCCATTTGGATATTAGATTCGTATTCTACACTCATATACCATTTATTAAAGCACCATATTACCATGGTCAGACAATAAGTCCTCTTTGGGGAAGGGGTGGCCCCCAGAAACTTTGTCCCAAATTGGGATATCAGATTCGTATTTTATTCGCAAGTACATTTTATTTCTGGGGTGTTTTAGGGGTTGGGGTGGTCCCTCAAACACATGGTCCGAAAATTGGATATCGGATACGTTTTCTAATCTTATGTACCTTTCATTTGAGTCCCATATTGTCGCGATTGGTGTATATATATTTGGTAGGTGTTAGGGTAGGGCGCCCACCCTAGGTACCCTATCCGAAATTTGGATACTAATTTTTTTTTGTGGGTTACTATAAGAGAAAAAAAGTTTGTTAGTTTGTTAGTTAGTTAGTTAGTTAGTTAGTTAGTTAGTTAGTTAGTTAGTTAGTTAGTTAGTTACTTAGTTAGTTAGTTAGTTAGTTAGTTAGTTAGTTAGTTAGTTAGTTAGTTAGTTAGTTAGTTAGTTAGTTAGTTAGTTAGTTAGTTAGTTAGTTAGTTAGTTAGTTAGTTAGTTAGTTAGTTAGTTAGTTAGTTAGTTAGTTAGTTAGTTAGTTAGTTAGTTTGTTAGTTAGTTGGTTAGTTAGTTCGTTAGTTCGTTAGTTAGTTAGTTAGTTAGTTAGTTAGTTAGTTAGTTAGTTAGTTAGTTAGTTAGTTAGTTAGTTAGTTAGTTAGTTAGTTAGTTTGTTTGTTTGTTTGTTTGTTTGTTTGTTTGTTTGTTTGTTTGTTTGTTTGTTTGTTTGTTTGTTTGTTTGTTTGTTTGTTTGTTTGTTTGTTTGTTTGTTTGTTTGTTTGTTTGTTTGTTTGTTTGTTTGTTTGTTTGTTTGTTTGTTTGTTTGTTTGTTTGTTTGTTTGTTTGTTTGTTTGTTTGTTTGTTTGTTTGTTTGTTTGTTTGTTTGTTTGTTTGTTTGTTTGTTTGTTTGTTTGTTTGTTTGTTTGTTTGTTTGTTTGTTTGTTTGTTTGTTTGTTTGTTTGTTTGTTTGTTTGTTTGTTTGTTTGTTTGTTTGTTTGTATGTTTGTTTGTTTGTTTGTTTGTTTGTTTGTTTGTTTGTTTGTTTGTTTGTTTGTTTGTTTGTTTGTTTGTTTGTTTGTTTGTTTGTTTGTTTGTTTGTTGGTTTGTTTGTTTGTTTGTTTGTTTGTTTGTTTGTTTGTTTGTTTGTTTGTTTGTTTGTTTGTTTGTTTGTTTGTTTGTTTGTTTGTTTGTTTGTTTGTTTGTTTGTTTGTTTGTTTGTTTGTTTGTTTGTTTGTTTGTTTGTTTGTTTGTTTGTTTGTTTGTTTGTTTGTTTGTTTGTTTGTTTGTTTGTTTGTTTGTTTGTTTGTTTGTTTGTTTGTTTGTTTGTTTGTTTGTTTGTTTGTTTGTTTGTTTGTTTGTTTGTTTGTTTGTTTGTTTGTTTGTTTGTTTGTTTGTTTGTTTGTTTGTTTGTTTGTTTGTTTGTTTGTTTGTTTGTTTGTTTGTTTGTTTGTTTGTTTGTTTGTTTGTTTGTTTGTTTGTTTGTTTGTTTGTTTGTTTGTTTGTTTGTTTGTTTGTTTGTTTGTTTGTTTGTTTGTTTGTTTGTTTGTTTGTTTGTTTGTTTGTTTGTTTGTTTGTTTGTTTGTTTGTTTGTTTGTTTGTTTGTTTGTTTGTTTGTTTGTTTGTTTGTTTGTTTGTTTGTTTGTTTGTTTGTTTGTTTGTTTGTTTGTTTGTTTGTTTGTTTGTTTGTTTGTTTGTTTGTTTGTTTGTTTGTTTGTTTGTTTGTTTGTTTGTTTGTTTGTTTGTTTGTTTGTTTGTTTGTTTGTTTGTTTGTTTGTTTGTTTGTTTGTTTGTTTGTTTGTTTGTTTGTTTGTTTGGTCCGATCTTAAAAGAATTTAATATGAGATGTTGTGTTTAAAGTTGTCATATGTGTGTGCAAAATTTCACCAAAATCGGTTAAGATTTAGATATAGCTCCCATATATATATTTCATCCGATATGGTGTTTTAAGGCTGTAACATCAACAATTTTAGTTCGATCTCAACAAGATTTAGCACGAGGTGTTTAATTTCACGTTCCATTACGTGTGCAAAATTTCTTAAAATTCGGTTTCGATTTAAATTTACTACTCTCATATATATTTTTTATCCGATATGGCAATATTTAAATAGGTATGCAAAATTCTGACTAGATTTGGAGAAAAGTTTTATATATTAAAAGTAGCACGTATACTAGGTGGTGTAGGGTATTATATAGTCGGCCCCGCCCGACTTTTGCCTTTCCTTACTGGTTTTTGGATATCGGTTGGAGGCGGACCCTTATCCAAAGCAACGCCATCCATATCCGAAAGTGGTTCAATGGGTACAATAATGGTATCCAATGAAAGGTATTGGAGACCAGAAAACGAAATAGTATTGAAATTTGGGTCCACGTAACCACCATGGAAGGTATTTGGGAGTAGAAATGAATTTGATATCCAATTTTGAAGCCAAGTGTTTTGGGATACGTCCTAAAGCATTCTCTAAGCTGAACTTCATTTCCGTTGGGAATAAAGAATGAATTTGATATCTATTTTCAGAGCAAAATGCCGGTGGCCTCCCCAACCCAAAACACCCTCCAAACGGTTCATACGGGTTTTCACTTCTTGAGCCTCCAGAGGGCGCAATTATCATCCGATTTGGCTGAAATTTTGTACAACGATTTGGTTGAACATTTTCATGAAGTATTTTGTTATGATGTCCAACAACTGTGCCAAGTATGATTCTAATCAGTTCATAACCTGATATAGCTGTCATATAAACCGATCTGGGATATTGACTTCTTGAGCTTCTAGAGGTCCCAATTATTATCCGATTTGCCTGAAATATTGTACGACGGATTCTCTCATGACCATCAACATACGTGTTTATTATGGTCTGAATCGGTCTATAGCCCGATACAGCTCCCATATAAATCGTTCTCTCTATTTTACTTTTTGAGCCCCCAAAGGGCGCAATTCTTATACGAATTGGCTGAAATTTTACACAGGTCTCCAACATATAATTTAATTGTGGTCCGAACCGGACCATATCTTGATATCGTTTTAATAGCAGAGCAACTTTTTTCTTATATCCTTTTTTGCCTAAGAAGAGATGCCGGGAAAAGAACTCGACAAATGCGAACTATGGTGGAGGGTATATAAGATTCGGCCCGGCCGAACATAGCACGCTTTTACCTGTATTTATTATATTCTCTTCATCTAGCTTTTTTTAAGCTCGAGGTTTCATTTTGCGGTGAATTTATCTGTGTACTAACCGAAGTAATCTCCTAATCCCTTCGATATCATCCTTTATTGGAATGTTTTTTAGTTTTTCAATAAGGATGGAGTTTATAGTGTTTTTAATAATGGAAATATGGTCTGTGCCCAAAAAGTAATTGCGGATTTTTCATATAGTCGGCGTTGACAAATTTTTTCACAGCTTGTGTGACTCTGTAATTGCATTCTTTCCTCTGTCAGTTATCAGCTGTTACTTTTAGCTTGATTTAGAAAAAAAGTGTAAAAAAAGTATATTTGATTAAAGTTCATTCTAAGTTTCATTAAAAATGCATTTACTTTCTTTTAAAAAATCCGCAATTACTTTTTGGGCAACCCATGTCCGTCCGCCCGTCGGTTTCCATGGCTGCTTATCCGGTTATGGACCGATTTGAAACATATTTGGCACAGTTATTGGAAGTCATAACAGAACACCTCATGCAAAATTTCAGCCAAATCGGATGAGAATTGCGCGCTCAATTGGCTCAAGAAATCAGGATCCAAGATCGGTTTATATGACAGCTATACCAGATTATGAACCGATTTGAATCATACTTAGCACAGTTGTTGGATATCATAGCAAAACACGTCGTGCAAAATTTCATTCAAGTCGGATAAGAATTGCGCCCTCTAGAGGCTCAAGAAGTCAAGACCCAAGATCGGTTTATATGGCAGTTATATCAAAACATGGACCGATTTGAAGTCAATGTGGAGCTTAAACACAATTTCATTTGAAAATAATTGTTTCAAATAAAACCATTTAGTTTTTTTTTTTTTCTTGGAATTCCATAATTCACAATGCAATATATAGGGAGCTCATAGTGATTGAGGGGCGAAGGTTCTAGTAGAAATATGTTACATCTGTGTGCTTTGACTGTAGATTTGAGCACAGTGAAATACTTGACGTAATGAGTTTAATATGTATATCCGAAGTAGTGGGTTACCAAAGTTCGGCCCTGTTGAATATAATGCGTTTTCACTCGTTACAGTTTCGCTCCTACGAATAGGTATATTAACAAACACTCTCACAACCAGATAATTGCAGCAAAATATCAACAATGGCAGATAATATAACGATAATAATATTAAAAGGTACATAAAAACACGAATAATATTAAAACGAATTTCAAATATACACACATACACTTGTGCAAAGGCAAGATTTTTGTGAGTGTATGCGTAGCTCTTACCACATAAAAACCTCCAAAAATTCAGACAATCGAGGGGCAAGCCACAAAAACAGCACTCGGCTCAAACTCTTTGGCATTCAAATGTACGCCATGAAATCAAATCATAACAAGTAAAAGCGTGCTAAGTTCGGCCGCACCGAATCTTGGAAACCCACCACCATGGGTTCTACTAAAAATGTGTAAACAAGTTCGGCCGGGCCGAATCTTATATACCCTCCACCATGGATCGCATTTGTCGAGTTCTTTTCCCGGCATCTCTTCTTAGGCAAAAAAGGATATAAGAAAAGATTTGCTCTGCTATTAGAGCGATATCAAGATATGGTCCAGTTTGGACCACAATTAAATTATATGTTGGAGACCTGTGTAAATCGAATAATAATTGCGCCCTTTGGGGGCTCAAAAAGTAAAATAGAGAGATCGATTTATATGGGAGCTGTATCGGGCTATAGACCGATTCAGACCATAATAAACACGTATGTTGATGGTCATGAGAGAATCCGTCGTACAATATTTCAGGCAAATCGGATAATAATTGCGACCTCTAGAAGCTCAAGAAGTCAATATCCCAGATCGGTTTATATGGCAGCTATATCATGTTATGAACCGATTTGAACCATATATGGCACAGTTGTTGGATATCATAACAAAACATGACGTGCCAAAATTCATTCAAATCGGATAATAATTGCACACTCTAGAGGCTCAAGAAGTCAAGACCCAAGATCGGTTTATATGGCAGCTATATCAGGTTATGAACCGATTTGAACCATACTTGGCACAGTTGTTCGATGTCATAACAAAACACTATGTGCAAAATTTCATCCCAATCGAATAAGAATTGCGCACTCCAGAGGCTCAAGAAGTCAAGACCCAAGATCGGTTTATATGGCAGCTATATCAAAACATGGACCGATTTAAACCATACCTGTCACAGTTGTTGGATATAATAACAAAACACGTCGTGCAAAATTTCATTCCAATCGGATAAGAATTGCGCTCTCTAGAGGATCAAGAAGTCAAGATCCCAGATCGGTTTATATGACAGCTATATCAGGTTATGAACCGATTTGAACCATATTTGGCACAGTTGTTGGATATCATAACAAAATACTACGTGCCAAAATTCATTCAAATCGGATAAGAATTGCGCCCTCCAGAGGCTCAAGAAGTCAAGACCCAAGATCGGTTCATATGGCAGCTATATCAGGTTATGAACCGATTTGAACCATATTTGGCATAGATGTTGGATATCATAACAAAACACGTCGTGCCAAAGTTCATTCAAATCGGATAAGAAGTGCGCCCTCTAGAGGCTCAAGAAGTCAAGATCCCAGTTCGGTTTATAAGACAGCTATATCAGGTTATGAACCGATTTGAACCATATTTGGCATAGATGTTGGATATCATAACAAAACACGTCGTGCAAAATTTCATTCCAATTGGATAAGAATTGCGATCTCTAGAGGCTCAAGAAGTCAAGATCCCAGATCGGTTTATATGACAGCTATATCAGGTTATGAACCGATTTGAACCATATTTGGCATAGATGTTGGATATCATAACAAAACACGTCGTGCCAAAGTTCATTCAAATCGGATAAGAATTGCGCCCTCTAGAGGCTCAAGAAGTCAAGACCCAAGATCGGTTTATATGGCAGCTACATAAAAACATGAACCGATATGGCCCATTTACAATACCAACCGACCTACACTAATAAGAAGTATTTGTGCAAAATTTCAAGCGGCTAGCTTTACTCCTTCAGAAGTTAGCGTGCTTTCGACAGACAGACGGACGGACAGACGGACGGACAGACGGACGGACATGGCTAGATCGACATAAAATGTCGCGACGATCAAGAATATGTATACTTTATGGGGTCTCAGACGAATGTTTCGAGTAGTTACAAACAGAATGACGAAATTAGTATACCCCCATCTTATGGTGGAGGGTATAAAAATGAATTTGGTTGAAGGGCATAATTTTATTCACGTACCAAACTTCTGTCAAACCAGCAACAATTAAAATTGAAGCTTCTAGGAACCGAAGAAGGATGATCGAGAGACCGGTTTTCATCGGAGCTATAACAGGTAATATACTGACTATGTGCAAAATTTCAGCCAAATCGGACAAAAATTGCGGCTTGTTTGAACCGTCGAGTGGAGCGGACGTTTTGTTATTTCACTCCGCTAGAATTTTCCAGTTACTCGTAATAGGTCATTATTTTTGGAAGAAAAATTTAAGTCACTCAAAGATAGCTGCGATTAGATGGTTAATGATCTGCGCCTGTTTCCAGATCTAGAACCCGGGAGTAGGCTTAGGATTGACTCCAAAGACCCAACAGCTGCAGTGGTAGTATCAGGCCATAGTATGTTGTCTGCTACCGAAACCTGGACTGGTGGAGCGGCTGTTCCAGGCTCCACTAGCCAACAGGCAACTGGTCAGCAGGGGCTTTTGACGAAGACACCTGGTTCGAGTCTTAAGGACAAGGCCGAACATATTCTTTCTTCGCATGCCTATAATTTGCCTAGGTCATCGGCTTTCCCCGGCAAACCAACACGCTCTTTAAGAGGTTGGAATAATAGAAGACGCATCGCTCTCGGGTTTATTGAGAGGCTTGGTGCGAATGATCCTAAGATTCTCACTAATAGGGAGAGAGACTCCCTAAATTGGGCTCGTGAATTTGCTGCACAGGCTACCCCAAAGACTACACGTCTAGATTCGGAAACTGCACCGCAGGGGGGTATCCCATATCTAAAAGAACTAGGGCGAACAATAATAAGATGGGTCCAAGAACTTTTGCAAATGTTGCTAGGGACAGTTTGGTGATGGCAGTTGTCGAAAAGGGGGCTGCAAACCTAGGAATAATTGGAGTGGGATAGCCAATGGACTGTCATCAGTATACTCCGATATCCATGCGGAATTTCCTGGTCTCCTCCAGTTTGTGACGATGCATGCTGGTATAGGGGCCGATAAAGATTAATTACCGTCGGGGATCAATGCTCAATTGTATTGTATCGTTGTGTGCTGAAAAAGATTGGTGAGATCTGACCAGGTGCAGCACTAGTTTTACTCAAGAATAAAGATATTACGTCTCGACCAATGGCGCATATTTGGTTACCAAGGATTGCCTCAGATCCTTAATCCATAATTGGAAGACTAAAGGAATGTAATCCCGATCTTTCAACCACCGATTGGAAGATTGGTAGATTGGATGAGGCTGATGATGACCGGATACATGCAGTATTCATACTAAACTCCGGCTGTCTCGCAGACCTTAACAGGTCTGAAGGAGTTGCATCCAACGGATTCAACAAGTTGAAACTGAAAGTCTATAGCAGCGGTGGAGTTAGGGAATCAGGAGAAGACTCAGCAGTTGTTGCTGAACACTTGCCTCAGGAACTATCGACCACATCGCTAAAGTCTAGCGGATTGCCATCCCCTCCTGCCACAATCGAGACCGGAGGGGAAGGCATAGAAACGGGACCCGACAAGCCCTGTGTGGGTGGGTCACAAAGTTGGAATGGGAAGCACGGAACTCAAAAAGTACTTCGATAGCAGCAGTTAGTGAAGCATCTAAGGAGAAATCGTCCATATCACAAGTGTCCACTGTCCTGAGGAAAAGTTATTCCACAGCTTTCTCACCTGCCTCTGGATGCGTACGGAAGCTCATCATGACAAGTTCTAATGAATTTTGTGAGAATGAACTCCTGGTGGAATCAGAAGACGAAGCTAACGCAACAGTGTTGGAAGTTCTGAATCCTGACTATGATCCGGTATCTACAGATAAATCTCCACCATTTTAAGGCCACTTTGGCGGCACTAAAGGTCCTCCTGTTGGCAGGGGGATTTGATGTGGCTCTTATCCAGGAACCCGGAACCATGGGTGTGTGGAGGAATGGTTCGTGGACTAAGAATTCCGGGATTTAAACTACTCATAGGTACTGGGAATGGGAGACACAGAGCCTGTATTCTTGCAAAGAGTAGTCTAAATGTTGTTCTTCTTCCGTCGTATTAGCCCGCCTTGAAAAAAACAAGTCTAATTACTGGCTGGCTTTCCTATACATGGCACACGATTCAGAGCTACCGCATTCAAACCTTAAGTCGCATGTTTGTAGGGAAGAAGAGCCTCATTGTAGGAAATGGTGCTAATGCACTTCACCAGATATGGGGAAGTCAACGAAAGGGGTGAGCTGCTTATCGAATTTA
Source organism: Stomoxys calcitrans (assembly GCF_963082655.1). NCBI lineage: Eukaryota > Metazoa > Arthropoda > Insecta > Diptera > Muscidae > Stomoxys > Stomoxys calcitrans. The sequence continues at coordinate 27,616,780 of NC_081552.1, forward strand.
TTACAAGTTGCAATCTGGCGATTTGTAATAGAGAGGATAAACCGACCTTTATTACAAGGAACAGGCAGGAGGTATTAGTCATTACCTTTGTATCGGAAGATATAAGTGGAAGAATATGCGACTGAAATGTGTTGGATAACCACAGCTTCTCTGATCATCTTTATATTAGTTTCAGCATTAGAGAAGGCGGATTGGAATACATTTCGGCACAAATTCTACTCGTCTATCCCTTCCAGACAATGAAAGGAAGTGGAAACTACGGAGGATATAGACATAGTGGTCAAGCGGATCACGAAGGCTCGGAATGATTCGCTTCTGGCAGGATGTACTAGGGCCAAGCCAAAGGGCAAGCAGCGACCGCCATGGTGGACCCCAGATCTTTAACAGAGCAATAGCCACAGGAGCACCACACGATTGGGGCATCTATCTAGGCTAAGCTAAGAAAATATAAGGGCGAGCTGGGAAAGGCTCAGAACAAGTCCTGGGTAGAATTCTGCAGCTCCATGGAGGATACATCTAAGGCCTCTAGTCTAAGGAAGATTCAGTCCTCTATCCCTATTATAATGGAGTAAGGAAGATTATCTAGTTTAAGGAAGATTCTGTCCTCTATCCCTATTATGGTGGAGTATATTTAGTAGTCAGAGAATGTATGGACAACGTCTAGTGAGGAAACTCTAGAACTACTTGTTGATACACGTTTCCCGGGAAATTCTCCAACGGACAACGTGGCGCCAGAAGAGGTTGTCACAGTTATGCATTCGTCGGAGGCCATTAGGAAAATTGTGTCTAAGCCGAAAATTCTCTGGGCGATAACAAGTTTCGACTCCTTTAAGTCGGCAGGCCCTGATGAAATACAAGCTGTGTCTGATAGATTGGTTCCCTGGTTTAGGGAGATATACTCTGCTTGTATCGGAATGTCATATATACCTGTGAGATGGAGGGACACGCAGGGCATTTTCATTCCGAAAGCAGAAAAACCCTACCACACGAAGGCAAACGATTTTCATCCTATTAATCTGTCATCCTTTATACTGAAGACTCTTGAGAGGTGTAATAGAAACATATCTTAGGTCAAAGATCAATGGTGATCGCCTGTCGCGGCAGTGGCATGCATATAGTTAAGGCGAATCCACTGAAATAGCCCTTCACAGCCTAGTCGACTACATAGAAAGTTCTCTAGCTGTCAAGCATTTCTTGACATTGAAGGTGCTTTCAATAATGTACGGCCAACGTCAGTCATGAAGGAGTTGGAGTTTCTAAGCATCAAATCTACCATAAGAGAGTTTATTAATAACTTACTTACTAAAAGATGAATTACAGCAGGCTTGGGATCTGTGGATCTAAAAAGATGGGTCAGCATAGGAACACCTCGAGGAGGTGTACTGTCTCCTCTACTTTGGAATAAAGCCATTAACAATATATTATTGTCTCCAGAAGAAAAAGGTGTAAAAGTGCGGTTAGGGGAAAGTTTCCCAGTACTCTAAGAGTTATACAATATTTCAGGCAGCTCTACGTGCTACAACAAAGTGGGCTACCGAAAGTAGTCTAGGTATAAAACCGTGCAAGACAGAAGCAGTTCTTTTCAGCAGGAGATACAGGTTGCCTACAGTGGCACCTGTCTTCTTGGGTGGAGAGAATGGACCATTAACAGAAAGCGCAAAATACCTGGGTGTTTTTCTGGACAGGAAATTGAACTTCAAATCCAACATTTTGGAAAGGGCAAGAATGGCCACTCCACCCTATACACCTGCAGGGGAGCCATCAGCAAATGTTGGGGGTGTAGACCGCGTGTCTTGCATTGGGTATATACTGCAGTTGTCAAACCTATATTGCTATATGGTGTTGTGGTCTTGTGGACGGCGCTACAAAAGTCCACCTACTGCTCAATACTTAATCGAATCCAAAGGATGGCTTGTTTGTGCATCACAGCCGCACTGAGGACCACCATCTGATGCACTGAACTTAATGCTAAACCTTATGCCACTGGACATTGTGGCTACTCAAATTGCAGCGACCACTGCTGTGAGGTTAAGGGAGCTTTCTCATTGGTCGTGTGGCGGCGACTAGGAACTACCATTCCAGGGATACTGGAATCTGTGGATATGCCTTTAGCGACATGTAAGCTCTGAGTTTGGGACCAGGCCCGAAGGACAACTAATGATAGATGGTCGCAAAGAGGGGGCTGTGAACATTCCAAAACTATGTGGCCTAATCTAGACTTGAATAGGTATACTGTTTTGCTATCATTGGCTAGAACAGACGTCTCAGTCATTGTGTCCGTCATGACGGGTCATTGTCTAATCGGAAAACATGCTGACAGACTGAAGATTGCCAGCAACGACTTTTGCAGAAGCTGTGAGGACATCGAAGAAGAAGAGACTAAAGAACACCTTCTGCGTGTGTGTTCCGCACTCATTTTCTCATTCTTCTCATTTCTTTGAGATCCTGTCTGATTTAGCGGATGTGAACAATCGAAGTTAATGGACTTTTTAAAGGAATATGGATGGTTCAACGGTAGGAACTTGAAGGCATCTTCCTTCTTCTGTTCCTGTGGTATCACAATGGACGAAAACGTTTAAGTGAGTCTGATGCCAGACTGTCACTTAAACCTAACCTATTCTAAGGACTCAAGAAGTCAAATCGAAAGATCGGTTTATATGGGAGCTATATAAGGTTCAAGAAATCAAATTGTGAGATCGTTTTATATGGGAGCTATATCAGGTTATAGACCGATTTTCACCGTACTTGGCACAGTTGTTAAAAGTTAGAGGTACATGCAAAATTTGAGTCAATTTGAACAAAAATTGCGGCTTGTAAAGGCTCAAGAATTCAAATTGGGGAATCCGTATATATGAGAGCTATTTCTAAGTCTAAAAGGATATGACCCATTTTCAATCCCCAATGTGCTACATCAATATTAAGTATATGTGCAAAATTTCAAGCGGCTGGCTTTACGCGTTTGACCGCTATCGTGATTTCCGTATACGGACGGACGGACGGCTAGGCTAGATCGACTCAGAACGTCGAGACGATCAAGAATATATATACTTTATGGGGTCTTAGACGAATATTTCGAAGGTGTTACAAACGGAATGACTAGATTAGTATATGCCCCATTCTGTGGTGGTGATTATAAAAATCAACATTCAAATACTGGAATATAGACACCCACATACATGCACACATTGCTTCTTTTCCCTGCTCCCTTTTTTTACTATCCACCATTGGATGAGGGTATACCAACTTCGCTATTCCCTTTGTAGATCCCATGAAGTACATATATTCTTGATCGTCTTGACATTCTAAGTCGATTGAGTCTTGTCCATCCGTCTGAGGAAGGTACGCTAAGTTTTGAAAGAGTTAAGCTAGGCGCATCAATTTTTCCACAAATACTTCCTATTAGTGTAGGTCGGTTGGGATTGTAAATGGGCCATAAGCGTCCATATTTGGATATAGCTCACATATAAACCGATCTCCAGATTTTATTTCTTGAGTCTCAAGAGGGCGTAATTCTTATCCGAATTAGCTGAAAGTTGGCACGGTTACTTCTTCTTTGGTCTCTAATATACTTGTAAAATATGGTCTGAATCGGTCCTAATATAGCGCCCATGCAAACCGATCTCCCCAATTTACTTCTTAAGTCCCTCTAGGGCGCAATTCTTATCCGATTTGATTTAAATTTTTATACCCTCCACCATAAGATGGGGGGTATATTAATTTCGTCATTCTGATTGTAACTACTCGAAATATTCGTCTGAGACCCCATAAAGTATATATATTCTTGATCGTCGTGAAATTTTATGTCAATCTAGCCATGTCCGTCCGTCTGTCCGTCCGTCCGTCTGTCTGTCGAAAGTACGCTAACTTCCGAAGGAGTAAAGCTAGCCGCTTGAAATTTTGCACAAATACTTCTTATTAGTGTAGGTCGGTTGGTATTGTAAATGGGCCATATCGGGCCATGTTTTGATATAGCTGCCATATAAACCGATCTTGGGTCTTGACTTCTTGAGCCTCTAGAGTGCGTAATTCTTATCCGATTTGACTGAAATTTTGCACATAGTGTTTTGTTATGATATCCAACAACGTTGCCGAGTATGGTTCAAATCGGTCCATAACCTGATATAGCTGCCATATAAACCGATCTTGGGTCTTGACTTCTTGAGCCTCTAGAGTGCGCAATTCTTATCCGATTGGAATGAAATTTCGCACGACGTGTTTTGTTATGATATCCAACAACTGTGCCAAATATGGTTCAAATCGGTTCATAACCTGATATAGCTGCCATATAAACCGATCTGGGATCTTGACTTCTTGAGCTTCCAGAGGTCGCAATTATTATCCGATTTGCCTGAAATTTTGTACGACGGATTCTCTCATGACCATTAACATACGTGTTTATTATGGTCTGAATCGGTCTATAGGCCGATACAGCTCCCATATAAATCGATCACTCTATTTTATTTCTTGAGCCCCCAAAGGGCGCAAATCTTATTCGAATTGGATGAAATTTTACACAGGTCTCCAACATATAATTTAATTGTGGTCCAAACCGGACCATATCTTGATATCGCTCTAATAGCAGAGCAAATCTTTTCTTATATCCTTTTTTTTTTTGCCTAAGAAGAGATGCCGGGAAAAGAACTCGACAAATGCGATCCATGGTGGAGGGTATATAAGATTCGGCCCGGCCGAACTTAGCACGCTTTTACTTGTTTACAATGACTTCTTTAATGACTTCCATGTTACGTGCCATGCATGGTTCAAATCAACCCAAAAGCTGATACAGTTCCCATATAAACCGATCCGAAGAAATTTACGCCCTCTAGAGGCTCAAGAAGTAAAATCGGGTTACTTCTTGAGCCTCTAGAGGGCGTAATTTTTTTTCCGATTTAGCTGAAATTTTGCATAAGGGGATTTACTATTGTCTTTAACATCCAAGTCAAGTATGGACCGAATAGGTTTGTAACCGGACATAGCTCCAATAACATAGCAATTCTTATACATTATCTTTTGTTTGCCTATAAATAGATATGGGGCAAAGAACTTTACACGGTAGAGGGTATATAAGATTCGGCCCAGCCGAACTTAGCACGCATTTACTTGTTATTTATCTTTAAGAAGAACAACCGGCAGTAAAAGAGCAAACATGAATACGCGCGCCACGAATTATGTTGGTCTGCTTGGTTTTCCATCGCTCCCATGGATAATGTTGCGGCTTTTGTTGTCAGGAAGTCATAGACATTCCACATAACATTTGTGGCAACCGTGACAATGTTCCCATATTTGTGGGTTTTCAAGCACAACTCAGCGTTATGAATGTGTGTAAGAGGATGTGTGCCTGTGCCTGTGTGTGAGTGTGCACATTTTGTTTGTGTTAATTTGTTTGCATGAAAGAGTGTTTGTTTGCGTTTATGTATCGGCTTGAGTGTGTACCACTTGTGTGCCATTAACATTCATATATGTATGTGTAGGGCCCGCAACTCCTACATACATTCCAAAGTATTGATGTGGGTTAACGTGTCGGTAATTACTTTTGTAAACATTTGCAAACAAACAAATGTTGGCAAAGTCATCATATTCAACATTTCGAATATACTCCACCCTGACATATAACCCAAAGAGTTTTCACGATTGCATGGTCCTTGAAGAGAGAATTTTTTTTGATTTGCACCAAACTTTGGTTTCTTTGCTGTGGTTAAAAAATCTTTGATTTATGGAAAGGTTTTTAAACAATGTAGCAAAGTGAAAATGATTTGGGAGAAATAACAAGTAAAAGCGTGCTAAGTTCGGCCGGGCCGAATCTTATATACCCTCCACCATGGAGCGCATTTGTCAAGTTCTTTTCCCGACATCTCTTCTTAGGCAAAAAAAGATTTGCTCTGCTATTAGAGCGATATAAAGATATGATCCGGTTTAGACCACAATTAAATTATATGTTGGAGACCTGTATAGAATGTCAGCCAATTCGAGTAAGAATTGCGCCCTTTGGGGGCTCAAGAAGTAAAATAGAGAGATCGATTTATATGGGAGCTGTATCGGGCTATAAACAGATTCAGACCATAATAAACACGTATGTTGATGGTCAAGAGTGGATCCATCGTACAAAATTTCAGGCAAATCGGATAATAATTACGACTTCTAGAGGCTCAAGAAATCAAGATCCCAGATCGGTTTATATGGCAGCTATATCAGGTTGAGAACCGTTTTAAACCTTATTTGACACAGTTGTTGAAGGAAAAAATAAAAAACGTCATGCAAAATTTCAGTCAAATCAGATAGGAATTGCGGCCTCTAAAAGCTCAAGAAGTGAAGTCCCCAGATCTGTTTATATGACAGCTATATCAGTTTATGAACCGATTCGAACTATACTTTACACACTTGTTGGATATCATAAAAAAACATGTTGTGCAAAATTTCATTCCAATCGGATAAGAATTGCGCACTTTAGAGGCTCAAGAAGCCAAGACCCAAGATCGGTTTATATGGCAGCTATATCAGGTTATAAACCGATTTGAACCATACTTGGCACAATTGTTGGATATCATAACTAAACACGTCGTGCAAAATTTCATGCCAATCGGATAAGAATTCCGCACTATAGAGGCTCAAGAAGTCAAGACCCAAGATCGGTTTATATGGCAGCTATATCAGATTATGGATCGATTTGAACCATACTTAGCACGGTTGTTGGATATCATAACAAAACACGTCATGCAAAATTCCATGCCAATCGGATAAGAATTGCTCACTCTAGGGGCTCAAGAAGTCAAGACCCAAGATCGGTTTATATGGCAGCTATATCAGATTATGGATCGATTTGAACCATACTTAGCACGGTTGTTGGATATCATAACAAAACACGTCGTGCAAAATTTCATGCCAATCGGATAAGAATTGCGCACTATAGAGGCTCAAGAGGTCAAGACCGAAGATCGGTTTATATGGCAGCTATATCAGATTATGGATCGATTTGAACCATACTTAGCACGGTTGTTGGATATCATAACAAAACACGTCATGCAAAATTTCATGCCAATCGGATAAGAATTGCTCACTCTAGGGGCTCAAGAAGTCAAGACCCAAGATCGGTTTATATGGCAGCTATATCAGATTATGGATCGATTTGAACCATACTTAGCACGGTTGTTGGATATCATAACAAAACACGTCGTGCAAAATTTCATGCCAATCGGATAAGAATTGCGCACTATAGAGGCTCAAGAAGTCAAGACCCAAGATCGGTTTATATGGCAGCTATATCAGATTATGGATCGATTTGAACCATACTTAGCACGGTTGTTGGATATCATAACAAAACACGTCGTGCAAAATTTCATGCATATCGGATAAGAATTGCGCACTCTAGAGGCTCAAGAATTCAAGACCCAAGATCGGTTTATATGGCAGCTATATCAGATTATGGACCGATTTGAACCACACTTGGCACAGTTTTTGGATATCACAACAAAACACGTCGTGCAAAATTTCATTTAAATCGGATAAGAATTGCGCACTCTAGAGGCTCAAGAATTCAAGACCCAAGATCGGTTTATATGGCAGCTATATCAGATTATGGATCGATTTGAACCATACTTAGCACGGTTGTTGGATATCATAACAAAACACGTCGTGCAAAATTTCATGCATATCGGATAAGAATTGCGCACTCTAGAGGCTCAAGAATTCAAGACCCAAGATCGGTTTATATGGCAGCTATATCAGATTATGGACCGATTTGAACCACACTTGGCACAGTTTTTGGATATCACAACAAAACACGTCGTGCAAAATTTCATTTAAATCGGATAAGAATTGCGCACTCTAGAGGCTCAAGAATTCAAGACCCAAGATCGGTTTATATGGCAGCTATATCAGATTATGAACCGATTTGAACCATACTTGTCACAGTTGTTGGATATCATAACAAAATACGTCGTGCAAAATTTCATTTAAATCGGATTAGAATTGCGCACTCTAGAGGCTCAAGAAGTCAAGACCCAAGATCGGTTTATATGGCAGCTATATCAGATTATGGATCGATTTGAACCATACTTAGCACGGTTGTTGGATATCATAACAAAACACGTCATGCAAAATTTCATGCCAATCGGATAAGAATTGCTCACTCTAGGGGCTCAAGAAGTCAAGACCCAAGATCGGTTTATATGGCAGCTATATCAGATTATGGATCGATTTGAACCATACTTAGCACGGTTGTTGGATATCATAACAAAACACGTCGTGCAAAATTTCATGCCAAACGGATAAGAATTGCGCACTATAGAGGCTCAAGAAGTCAAGACCCAAGATCGGTTTATATGACAGCTATATCAGTTTATGAACCGATTTGAACTATACTTTGCACACTTGTTGGATATCATAAAAAAACATGTCGTGCAAAATTTTATTCCAATCGGATAAGAATTGCGCACTCTAGAGGCTCAAGAAGCCAAGACCCAAGATCGGTTTATATGGCAGCTATATCAGGTTATAAACCGATTTGAACCATACTTGGCACAATTGTTGGATATCATAACAAAACACGTCGTGCAAAATTTCATGCCAATCGGATAAGAATTGCTCACTCTAGGGGCTCAAGAAGTCAAGACCCAAGATCGGTTTATATGGCAGCTATATCAGATTATGGATCGATTTGAACCATACTTAGCACGGTTGTTGGATATCGAAACAAAACACGTCGTGCAAAATTTCATTTCAATCGGATAAGAATTGCGCACTCTAGAGGCTCAAGAAGTCAAGACCCAAGATCGGTTTATATGGCAGCTATATCAGATTATGGACCGATTTGAACCACACTTGGCACAGTTTTTGGATATCACAACAAAACACGTCGTGCAAAATTTCATTTAAATCGGATAAGAATTGCGCACGCTGGAGGCTCAAGAAGTCAAGACCCAAGATCGGTTTATATGGCAGCTATATCATGTTATGGACCGATTTGAACCATACTTGGCACAGTTGTTGGATATCATAACAAAACACGTCGTGCAAAATTTCATTCTGATCGGATAAGAATTACGCACTCTAGAGGCTCAAGAAGTCAAGACCCAAGATCGGTTTATATGGCAGCTATATCAAAACATGGACCGATATGGCCCATTTACAATACCAACCGACCTACACTAATAAGAAGTATTTGTGCAAAATTTCAAGCGGCTAGCTTTACTCCTTCGGAAGTTAGCGTGCTTTCGACAGACAGACGGACGGATGGACGGACGGACATGGCTAGATCGACATAAAATGTCACGACGATCAAGAATATATATACTTTATGGGGTCTCAGACGAATATTTCGAGTAGTTACAAACAGAATGACGAAATTAGTATACCCCCCATCTTATGGTGGAGGGTATAATAAACCGATCTGAACTATATACCACATGGATGTCGAAAAGCATAACATAAGTCAGTGTGTCAAATTTCAGTGCAATCGGATTAAAAATGCGCCTTTTATGGGTACAAGACTTTAAATTGAGAGATCGCTTTATATGGCAGCTATATGCAAATCTTGATCGATCTAGACCAACTTGCAGAAATATGTGGAGGGGCTTAACTTAACTCTTTGTCCCAAATTTCGGTAACATCGGACAATAAATGCTCTTTTTATGGCCCCAAAACCTAAAACCGAGAGATCGGTCTATATGGCAGCTATATCCCAATCTGGACCGATCTGAGCCAAATTGACGGAGGATGTTGAAGGGCCTAATACAACTCACTGTTCCAAATTTTCTCAAAATCGGATAATAAATATGGCTTTTATGGGCCTATGACCCTAAATCGGAGGATCGGTCTATATGACAGCTATATCCAAATCTAAACCGATCTGAGCCAAATTCACGGAGGACGTCGAAGGGCCCAACATAACTCACTGTCCCGAATTTCAGCAAAATCCGATAATAAATGTGGCTTTTATGGGCCTAAGACCTCAAATCGTGAGATCGGTCTATATGGCAGCTATATCCAAATCTAGACCGATCTGAGCCAAATTGACGGAGGATGTCGAAGGGCCTAACACAACTCACTGTCCCAAATTTCAGCAAAATCGGATAATAAATGTGGCTTTTATGGGCCTAAGACCTAAAATCGAGAGATCGGTCTATATGGCAGCTATATCCAAATCTAGACCGATCTGAGCCAAATTGACGGATTATGTCGAAGGGCCTAACACAACTCACTGTCCTAAATTCCAGCAAAATCGGATAATAAATGTGGCTTTTATGGGCCTAAGACCCTAAATCGGCCGATCGGTCTATATGGGGGCTATATCAAGATATAGTCCGATATAGCCCATCTTCGATCTTAACCTGCTTATGGACAAAAAACGAACCTGTGCAAAGTTTCAGCTCAATATCTCTATTTTTAAAGGCTGTAGCGTGATTTCAACAGACAGACGGACAGACGGACGGACATGTCTAGATCGTCTTAGATTTTTACGCTGATCAAGAATATACTTTACAGGGTCGGAAATGGATATTTCGATGTGTTGCAAACGGAATGACAAAATGAATATACCCCCATCCTTCGGTGGTGGGTATAAAACAATAGCACACGTACTAAAATGTCAAACAAAATAAATTGCACTACATTTTATGATTTGGTTTAAGATCAAACCAAAATTGTGGCTTCTACAGTCTTAAAGGGCCATATCGGATGGAAGATATATATGGGAGCAATATCTAAATTTGAACATATTTTTATGAAATGCTGCACACGTTTTGTAACTTAAAAAAAAAAAAAAACATCTCACGCTAAATTTAATTCTTCTTCTACAGCCTTAATTGTTCTGCTTCTACAGACTTAATATCGGATGAAATATATATATAAGAGCTATGACTATTTGAACCGATTTTAATGAAATTTTGCAGACGTATTGGGACGTTAAATGAAACATCTCATGCAAAATTTTGTAAAGAGCGGACTAAAATTGTAGTTTCCACAGCCTTAATGGGCCATATCGGACGAAAGCTTTATATCTAAATCTGGACCGATTTTTTTTCAAATTTAAAAGCGTTCGTCCTTGGACCAAAAAAGTGAGTTGTACAAAATTTTGCAACAGTCGGACAACAAATGCGACCTGTACTTTGATTACAAGAATACATGGACAGACAGACGGATATAGCTAAATCGAACCAGGAAGAGATTCTAAGCCGATCGGTATACTCATCAGTGGGGCTACATCGTCTCCTTCTAAGCGTTGCAAAAAAATTCACAAACTTGTAATACCCTGTACCACAGTGGTGGTATAGTGGGTCACCACGATATTTCGAAAAATTTTTCCGGCTGCCAAATTTCAAATACCTTTCATTTGAGCTCCAAACTGCCAAGATCGGTAGATATGTATGTCCAATTTGGGGATGTTTTTTGGGGTGAGGTGGTCCCCCAGACACTTAGCCCTGAAAAAATATTAGCATCGTGCTGTACCTTAAAAACCATTTTTTTAAACCCCATATTGCCATTGGTTTAAGGGGAGTTTATGGGATGAGGCGTCTCCCAAACACTACCCCTTACTGCAAAATCAGAAAATACATCCGGTTTGGGGTATGGACCCTAAAAACTATCAAAATCCAGCTCCACTCTCCTTAAAACCCAAATTGTCATGGTGAGCAAATACGTCCTATTTGCGGGTGGGACGAACCAATTACCTTTCATTTGAGCCCCATATTTCCATAGTCGGGAAACATGACCATTTTTGGGGGGCTGTTTTGAGGGATGGAGCGGCCACTCAGTGACTTGGCCCTGAAAATATATATCACATTCTTGTCCTACTCTAAAATATCTCTAATTTGAGCCCCATATTGCAATGGTCAGCAAATACGTCCTATTTGGGTTGTTTGATAGGGGTTGGGGTGGCCCATTAACACTTTTTCCCGAATATTGATATCGGATTCGTGATTTACTCCCAAAGACTTTTCATTTGAGTAGTAAATTTGTCCCCTTTGGGGGGTGTTTTAAGGAAGGGCTGGATCCGCAGTAACTTGGTCCCACATCTCCGAGATCTGGCGTTGCTGAAAATTAGGGTAAGGGGGAGGGTACGCCCCCCTTCAAATATCATAAAGTGTAGTACCCTATTTTCACTACGGGATCATTATGCACCATCAGTGAAAATTTCAAGAAAATCGGTTCAGCCGTTTCTGAGTCTATAAGGAACACACAAACAAACAAACAAACACAAATTGATTTTTATATAGAAGATTTGGATTAGTGAAGTCAAACAAGTAAAAGCGTACTAAGTTCTATCGGGCCGTATAGTGGGAACCCAATCCCATGGATTGAAGGGCATAATTTTGTTCTAAATACCAAACTCAACTATCAAACCAGCAATAGTTGTCAAAGCTTCTAAGAACCGAACAAGGATAGTTGAGAGACTTGTTTTTATGGGAGCTATATCAGATTATAGACTGATTTGAACCGTGCTTGGCATTGTTGTTGGAAGTCGTAACAGAACACCGCACGCAAAATGTCAGCCAAATTGGAAAAAAATTGCGGCTTGTAACGAATCAAGAAATCAAATCGGGAGATCGGTTTAAATGGGAACTATATCAGGTTATAGACCGATTAAGACCTTACGTAGTACAATTGATGAAAGTCATAACACAACACTACATGCTCAATTTCAACCAAATCGGACAAAAATTGGGGCTTGTAAGGGCTTAAAAAGTCAAATCGAAAGATCAGTTTATATGGGAGCTATATCAGGTGCAAACCGTACTTTAAGCATTCTACCGTTATTGTGATTACGACAGACGGACGGACGGCCATGGCTGGATCGAATCAGAACGTCGAGACGAACAAGAACATATATATACTTTATGGGGTCTTAGACGAATATTTCGAGGTGTTACAAACGGACTGAGTAGATTAGTATACCCACATCCGATGGTGGTGAGTATAAAAATACTCATTACACATTTTTATACCCACCACTATAAGATGGAGGTATACTGATCTAGTAATTACGTTTGTAACATCTCAAAATATCTCTGTCCGACCCTATTAAGTATTTTCTTTATACTGGTAAAATTCAAAGACTATCTACCAATTTCTGTCTGTTCAACTCACCCTATAGTCTTCCAACATGAAGCTAATGAACTTAAAGTTTTGACATACACTTTTTATACCCTCCACCATAAGATGGGGGGTATACTAATTTCGTCATTCTGATTGTAACTACTCGAAATATTCGTCTGAGACCCGTCGTGAAATTTTATGTCGATCTAGCCATGTCCGTCCATCCGTCCGTCCGTCTGTCTGTCGAAAGCACGCTAACTTCCGAAGGAGTAAAGCCAGCCGCTTGAAATTTTGCACAAATACATCTTATTAGTGTAGGTCGGTTGGTATTGTAAATGGGCCATATCGGTCCATGTTTTGATATAGCTGTCATATAAACCGATCTTGGGTCTTGACTTCTTGAGCCTCTAGAGGGCGCAATTCTTATCCGATTTGAATGAATTTTGGCACGACATGTTTTATTATGATATCCAACAACTGTGCCAACTATGGTTCAAATCGGTCCATAACCTGATATAGCTGTCATATAAACCGATCTCCGGTTTTGAATTCTTGAGCCTCTAGAGGGCGCAATTCTTACCCGATTTGAATGAATTTTGGCACGACGTGTTTTGTTATGATATCCAACAACTGTGCCAAATATGGCACTGATCTGGGGACTTGACTTCTTGAGCCTCTAGAAGGCGCAATTTCTATCCGATTTGGCTGAAATTTCGCAAGACGTTTTTTATTGTTACTTTCAACAACTATGTGAAATAAAGTACAAGTCGGTTCATAACCTGATATAGCTGCCATATAAACCGATCTTGGGTTTTGACTTCTTGAGCCTCTAGAGGTCGCAATTATTATCCGATTTGCCTGAAATTTTGTACGACGGATTCTCTCATGACCATTAACATACGTGTTTATTATGGTCTGAATCGGTCTATAGCCCGATACAGCTCCCATATAAATCGATCTCTCTTTTTCACAAAGCGCTCAATTCTTATTCGAATTGGCTGACATTTTACACAGGTCTCCAACATAATATAATTTAATTGTGGTCCAAACCGGACCATATCTTGATATCGCTCTAATAGCAGAGCAAATCTTGTCTTATATCCTTTGTTTTGCTTAGAAGAGATGCCGAGAAAAGAACTCTACAAATGCGATCCATGGTGGAGGATATATAAGATTCGGCCCGGCCGAACTTAGCACCCTTTTACTTGTTTGTCCATAGGTAGGTTAACTTCGAAGATGGGAAACTTCGGGTAAAATATTTTGATACATGGCTTCCATATAGACCGCGCAACCAATTTAAGGGCTAATGCAAATAAATTTATTTCCCGGTTTTCGAGGATCGTCTGAGGAGACTTCCAAGCGACACATCTAGCATGGAAGTCTCCTCAGACGTTGATGCGGAGTATCAATGCTTGGCACTTGTCGTCCATGCAGTCTTGAGTATTAAGTATGGCATATTGAGTGAATTTGTGCTTACGCTGCGGGGAAGCGCTTGTATTTATGTATTTATACCCTACACCACTTCAATGGTACGGGGTTTAACAACTTAGTGAATTTGCTTGTAACGCCCAGAAGGAAGAGATATAGCTCCCTTATATATGTTCATCCGATTTAGAATAATAATGGAATAAAATAGTCTTATGACTCTCAACGTTACTGGTGAATTCCATAAAAATCGGTTCAGATTTAGATATAGCTCTTATAAATATATATATATATATATATATATATATATATATATATATATATATATATATATATATATATATATATATATATATATATATATATATATATATATATATATATATATATATATATATATATATATATATATATATATATATATATATATATATATATATATATATATATATTGGGTTGCCCAAAAAGTAATTGCGGATTTTTCATATAGTCGGCGTTGACAAATTTTTTCACAGCTTGTGACTCTGTAATTGCATTCTTTCTTCTGTCAGTTATCAGCTGTTACTTTTAGCTTGCTTTAGAAAAAAGTGTAAAAAAAGGATATTTGATTACAGTTCATTCTAAATATTATTAAAAATGCATTTACTTTCTTTTAAAAAATCTGCAATTACTTTTTGTACAACCCAATATATATCGCTGAAATTCCACTCCTATAGCCACTGCTAGCGCATTTATTCACTAATCTTCCAAACATTTTGTACAACGCTTTCTTCGGTGACTTCCTTAATATCCATAAAATTCGGTCGAAATCGCTTCAGATTTAGATAAAGCTCCCATATACAATATATGTTCATTAGATTCTAAGAAATATTGCAGTAAAGTCATCGTTTCTTAACCCAAATTTGCCAGGAAGGATTTTCTTATGACTCTTAATATTACTGGTGAGTTTCATCGAAGTCTGTTAAGATTTAGATATAGCTGTCGTATATGTATATCGCCCGATTTTCACTTCTAGAGCCACTGCAAGCGCATTTATTGACCAATATTGCCAAAATTGTACATAACGCTTTCCTCGATGCCTACCACAATATTCAAGAAGTGTGGTCAAAGTCGATTCAGCTTAAGATAAAGCTCCCATATATATGTTCGTCCGATTTTGTGTAATTTACAATAATAATGTCTTTAGTCAACCGTATTTATTGCAGTTTTACCATATTTCCTCGAAATTTTATACGGATTGTTTAATAACTCATCTGAAAACATCCGCCGAGGTCCATCAAAATTGGTTCGGAATTAGATAGAGCTCCCACTTTGTACCTATAGGGTAGGTGTGGGGTTTTATAAAGTCGGCACCGCCCGAAGTTTGCCTTTACCTACTGGTTTTAAAATCAAGTCATCTTTCGGTCACCCCTTCGGTACGGAGCGGGGAGTAGTGTATTTCATTATCATAATTTTTCACCAAAGCTTTCTTTTTATACCCTCCAGCATGAAATGGGGGTATATAATAATTTCGTCATTCCGTTTGTAACACCTCGAAATATTGATCTGAGATGTATATATACTCTATTTGAGTCACCCACACGTATATTAAACATAATTGATAAAAGACTAGAAAAGCACCAAGAAGAAATCAAACAGTTGATGAATTTGAGTGAAACTCGATACATGAGTGAAATGGACAAACATGGACGACATGCGGAATGAAATTATATATGATTTTAAAAAAGAGTATTAATGCAAACAAAGCTAATGAAGAGATTTGCATCTTGAAAGAGAAAATTCAAAAACTTGAAGCTTCAGAGTTAAATATGGATCATGTTAAAACCGATATAAAAATCTTATATTACAAATATTACAACAAGAGAATGCAGCTGTTGCGTACGATATTCGCATCACAGGCATACCATCGTTCAACGATGAAAATCTTATGTTTATTCTTAATAATATAGGTAATTGTCTAAGTGTGTCAAATTTAAATGTTAAAGCAATATATCGCGTAAAAAAATTAGAGACAAATGCAATGATTCAGATGCTCCAATCATTGTTAAACTGAATTCGCCTTATGAGAAAAATTTCTTCATTCGTTCTGTTGCGATGTTCAGAAAGGCAAACAAGACACAACTGAGCTTGCGGAGAATCGGATTTGATGGAAAACCCTACGCCATACAATCATAAAATACCAATTGAGGCGCTTCAACTGAAAAAAATTTTGAATTGAATTTCGGACTTGGCAAAGCCAGGGTTACTGCCGTATCCTTCTGTGACCCCGATGAGATTAATTATCAATTTACTAACATTCACGTTTTGGATTCCATCGTCAGTCAATATCTTGATTTGATACTTTACCCATTTACGAAGGCGAATCCTTCGAATTTTGGGAAATTACACAGGGTGAGGTCATGCAGGCTGTGAATAGTGTAAAATCTTCGGCTTCTGGATAAAATAACATACAACCATGGTATTTAAAGCTACTTATTCCAAACATTATTCCTTTTATTACACACATCTGTAATCAAATTCTGATGATATGTACTTTCCCGACAAGCTGGAAGCGTGCTAAAATCGTACCTTTACCAAAACAAAGAGATTCAAATAGGCCGATTGCGATACTTTCTGTTTTGCCCAAGGCGTTTGAGACGATCCTTCCAAGGAAGATAACAATAGCTCACTGATAGGCAGAGTGATTGTCGGGCCAAACGAAGCTGTGCGACTGTCCTATTAGATGTTGTGGAGAATATTCGCTCTACCATTGATAATAATAATATTTCATGCCTCGTTCTCCTCAATCATTAAAAAGCCTTTGACACAGTATGCCATGAATTTTTAATTTGAAAGCTTAGGAATTATTTCGGTTTCGGCCATCATGCGGCGAAACTTATTAAATCATGAAAGGATACAA
Organism: Stomoxys calcitrans; assembly: GCF_963082655.1. NCBI lineage: Eukaryota > Metazoa > Arthropoda > Insecta > Diptera > Muscidae > Stomoxys > Stomoxys calcitrans. The sequence continues at coordinate 27,634,133 of NC_081552.1, forward strand.
TCTGTTGCCATAAATGGCTGATCTTCTGGTTACTTGACATGTTCACGTGGTCTCCCCCAGGGGTCAGTGCTGGGACCATTGCTTTTTCCACTGTATGTCAACGATATTGTCAATATGCCAAGAGGTTGTGATACACAAATTTATGCAGATGATGTCGAACTTTGCTTAAGGTCATAAACGAAAACTTGCGTCATGTAAGCCAATGAGCCAGAGGGCTTCATTTGAACCCCACCAAGACTAAGTGCCTGGTGATATCCAGACGGGTTATGAAGCTTGATGATTTCCCAAGGATTTATATCAGTGAGTGCGCTGTAGAATATGTGACACAAGCTAGAAACTTTGGTGTCATGTTTGACTGCAGGCTATCGTGGAATAAACTCATTGAATTCTCTATATTCGCAGTATATGGTATGCTGTGCGTAATGTGGTAGATTCAATACTTCATCCCTGTGAATATTCGGCATGGAATCACTCATTCTTATCTCCTTTCAAAACTGCTGTATTGTTGTGAGAATAATGCTAACTGTGACGCTATCCTACGGAATAAACTGCACGTCGTCTCTAACGACATTGTACGCTTTTTACATGGAGTGAGAAGACGTGAAGGTGTGACTCATTTGGTTACTGCGTTTTACGGTATGGATTTTACAAAATCCATGCCGTAAAACTTCGGCTTCGCTCAATTCTGGTATTATATAGAATTATTTACTCTGCTGAGCCTAAATACCTACGTGATAGATTGGTTTTCTCATGGTCTGCCAGGTTGAACATTATAACGCCAATAAGATTTCGATATCTCATTTCTGAACGACAATTTTTCATAAGTACCATTTGTCTTTGGAACAACCTTCTATCTAGATTACGATTAATATCAAATTACAATGTTTCCAAAATTAACCTTACCAGACACTTCACTTCATTACAATAATTTTGAATTAAATGTTGATATTGCGAATAAATTTCATTAAAATAAAAATTAAAAAATTAAAAAAATAAAATAAAAATAAAATCAAATACTAATTCTTTATATATTCTAATAAATTAATTGTAAATAGACAAAAAAAAAAATTCAACAACTTGAAAATAAAAAATAAAATCACTAAATAATTTCCTATATCATATTACAAATTTTATCACAAACTTTCCTCTTTTTTTGATAATTACAACCTAAAAAAATATTCAAATAAAATAAATTGTAAGTAGATAACAACAAGTAAAAGCGTGCTAAGTTCGGCCGGGCCGAATCTTATATACCCTCCACCATGGATCGCATTTGTCGAGTTCTTTTCCCGGCATCTCTTTTTAGGCAAAAAAGGATATAAAAAAAGAGTTGCTCTGCTATTAAAACGATATCAAGATATGATCCGGTTCGGACCACAATTAAATTATATGTTGGAGACCTGTGTAAAATTTCCGCCAATTCGTATAAGAATTGCGCCCATAGGGGCTCACGAAGTAAAATAGAGAGAAGGATTTATATGGGATCTGTATCGGGCTATAGACCGATTCAGACCATAATAAACACGTTTGTTGATGGTCATGAGAGGATTCGTCGCATAAAATTTCAGGCATATCGGATAATAATTGCGACCTCTAGGGGTCAAGAAGTCAAGATCCCAGATCGGTTTATATGGCAGCTATATCGGGTTATGAACCGATTTGAACCATACATGGCACAGTTGTTGGATATCATAACAAAACATGTCGTGCCAAAATTCATTCAAATCGGATAAGAATTGTGCCCTCTAGAGGCTCAAGAAGTCAAGACCCAATATCGGTTTATATGACAGCTATATCAGGTTATACACCGATTTGAGCCATTCTTGGCATAGTTGTTGGATATCATAACAAAACACGTCGTGCAAAATTTCACTCCAATCGGATAAGAATTGCGCACTCTAGAGGCTCTAGAAGTCAAGACCCAAGATCGGTTTATATGGCAGCTATATCAGGTTATGAACCGATTTGAACCATACTTGGCACAGTTATTGGATATCATAACAAAACACGTCGCGGGAAATTTCATTCCAATCGGATAAGAATTGCGCACTCTAGAGGCTCTAGAAATCAAGAGCCAAGATCGGTTTATATGGCAGCTATATCAGATTATGGACCGATTTGAACCATACTCAGCACAGTTGTTGGATATCATAACAAAACACGTCGTGCAAAATTTCATCCCAATCGGATAAGAATTGCGCACTCTAGAGGCTCAAGAAGTCAAGACCCAAGATCGGTTTATATGGCAGCTATATCAAAACATGGACCGATATGGCCCATTTACAATACCAACCGACCTACACTAATAAGAAGTATTTGTGCAAAATTTCAAGCGGCTAGCTTTACTCCTTCGGAAGTTGGCGTGCTTTCGACAGACAGACGGACGGACGGACGGACAGACGGACGGACATGGCTAGATCGACATAAAATGTCACGACGATCAAGAATATATATACTTTATGGGGTCTCAGACGAATATTTCGAGTAGTTACAAACAGAATGACGAAATTAGTATACCCCCCATCTTATGGTGGAGGGTATAAAAATAAAATAATAAAATATGTTAACAAAAATATGTTAACAAAAATTAAAATTTTATCTTTCTACTTCCAACTACAACAATTACATGGCTGCCCGGAGCGCTTTCGCCTCTTGCAAGAGAGGACTCATCAGCGGGCTTCAAATCTACAAAATCTAATATAATAACAAATAAAAACATTACCAATTTAACAAATAAATCTTCAATCAAAAGTCAAAAATAATTAAATAAAAATAAGTAAAAAATCTTCCTAAAAATTGTCTATATGTTGTCAAAGACATCCTAAAAAATTGTCCATATTGTAAAAATTTTATAATAACTTAGGTAAATAATTCCAATACGTATACAAATACCAACCAATAGTGAATAAATTCACAAATATAAATTGACCTAAACAAAAACAAAAATAAATTGACCTAAACAAAAATTGATCAAAAAACATGACTTGCAAATGGTTCACCGAAAAAAAAAACAGATTTCCAAAAGATTTATCAAGAAAATTATATTCAAATCATCAAAAATTTCCTTTCATAACAATCCATGTTGTCAAGACCATCCTATGAACAGATAAATACATAAATAAAACCTTCTCATCCCAATTTCCTAAAAAAAAAAATTTCTAAAAAATTTTTTTTCTATTTTTATATAATATAAAACTTTCATAAAAATCAAAATTAAAAAATAAAAATATAAATAAAAAATGACCAGAATAATCAAATAGTAAATGAATATTTAACTTGACGTCGACCACGTCGTTTTTTACCATAAAAATTACTGCAGAATATCTCAAATAAAAATTATCGCAGAATATTACAGATGAAAATATATCCTACTTTGTAATAAATCAAAAATATCAAAATGTATAAAAATAAAATTTTCATTCATGTATATCATAAGACACCAAAAACAAATTATTTCCTCAAATATAACGAATAAGAATTGTTCCATGCAAATAAACTCGGTTTCTCCCAACATCATGTATGAAAATCAATATGAATCTGTATGTATATTATATAAACACAGATATTCCTTAAAAATCAAATTCATAAAAATAAAATAAATGTATTCGAATCTTACCAATAAATTGAAAAAATTAATCTACAAGAATAAAAATTCCAATATTAGAAAATTATTCTCTTTTTAAATAAACATGAAACAGACCTCTGATCCTAATAAAAATCACAATCGTAGAATGTCCTTAAGAAAAGACATTTTTCATATATATAATATTTTCATTAAAAACACTAATTCAGATTCACAAAACTTTCCATTTTCGATTAAAAAATCTTCTTTTAAAAAAATCCTTCTCCATAATTTCAAATATGTCACAAAATTTTTATCTTTAAGGGAAAAAAATATATGTAAAAATCTTTATAAAAAACTAAATTTTTATAAATCTTTATAAAAAACTAATTTTTATAAATCAAAAATGAACACTTGACTTTCTAAGGCACTACACCTATCCACCATCAATATAATACTTAAGATGTAAAAATGTATAACATTATTTACATATACCTAATGAAAATAAATCAAGGCCTACTTTCCTAAATCATTCAGAAATTTTGTTAAAAAATTTTCATTGTCAAAATAAACTACTAGGTTCAAAATAAATGTAAAAATAAAAAGTCCTTCTCCACCAACAATTATCAATTTTTTCATAAAATAAGCATATAAATACAAAAATACACAAACAAAATTATACATGTCTAAAAATAAATTAATGTATATATGTACACATAAGTACATACATATATAAGCACAAATAAATATACAAATATACACACCTAAATACATATTTTCACCCAAAAAAACCTATACATGCATATATACACGTACCCAAATACACATGTACACACATATTCACATATACACATACACACACATACACATACATATACATACAAATTAAAAATCTATTAATCCAAAATAAGCTATATCATTAAATGTATCGGAGAAAAATGTTTATAATATTATAAAATAAGTCATGAAAAACATGACTTCAAATTTAATTACAAATGATGTCCTATTATGATGTAAAATATAAAATCCGAAACAATATGAAAAGAAAAACATATATGATGTATCATGAAAATGTTAAAATATAAGATGTATCATGTAAACCATAAATACGTTCCCTTTATACATATGAGATCGTTAAACAAAGAAAGAACAAGTAAAAACAAACTACCTATTACACTCACACAATTATTCTATTCCACCTGTAACAGAACTAACAAAGACTTAAGACAAAAACACTATGAATAATACAATTCATTAGTCAAACAACCTCTTTAAAGGAAAGTCATACCTGTGCTTACCCAAAATCAAAGCATTTGTGCAAGGGCAAATTTCAACAGACTAATTCAACCATAAGGTTGAAAAAACTTCCTACAAATAAAACAGTTTCCTGATTTAAAAAATCAGCTCTATCACGGCAATATCAACAGAAATTTCTAATTAATTTTTTCAAAATGAAATCAACAAAAAGCGGAGGACATATAAACTAACAGGGTTGCCAAACATTGTCACCCGTTGAAGGTTCAAAAAACATCCATGATTTTAACAAAGGCAAATTCAAATAAATATTTTGAGAAACATTTTTTTAAAATTCACCAAAAGTAAAAACAATTGCTTACATAAATGAAATTTACAATTAAGAAAGAAAAATAAATGAAAATAAATAAAAAGAAAAATATATGTTTATAAAAATCAAAATAAGGTAAATTAAATATAAAAATAAATAAACTAATTTAGAAAAATAAAATTTAGAAACTTAAAAAACTTTCTTAAAATTAATAATAAAAAATTTTTTCTAAATTAGAATAATAAAGCAGAAATAAATTACATAACTTATTCTATAAATTGAATAAATATAATAAAAATAATAAAAAAAAAACAGAAATTAAAATTTATAAATTAAATTAAATAAAATAAAAATATATAAAAAATTGCATTAGTTAAATTAAAAAATAATAAAATTAATAAAAATAACAACTGATATAAATTTTCAAAAATTATAGGTAAATAACAAAACAAAATTAATTTTTTTTAAAAACAGATAATAATTATAATATCATATTGATAATAACTTATACTATAGTTAAAAATAGTTAAAGAAAATGGTATAGAATGAATCTTAAAAAACACAAATTATTCTACTTAAATGAATGATCAGTGCAAATTAAATCTTATAAATAAATAACTATTAAAATGTTTTAATAACTAAAATTTCTTTAATTTAAATTAAGTAATTTATTAATAAAATAAATTGCAAGTTATTATTATCATATTATTTCAGATAAAAAGGACGAAAAAGGTGTAAAATCTATTATTTATAAATAATACCAATCAAATAACATCTGCTCTGGCCTAACTATTAACAAATTTACAAAAAAAAAACATCTTAACAACAAATAAATGGAATAAAATTAATTATAGAAAAATACTATAAAGGTAAATAGTTGAACAAGTTACAATAATACATCCTTATCTGTCAATATTCTATAAGAACTAAAAATAAGTCTTTACAAAATCAAGTTATTTTCTATTATTTCCGAAAAAATATACTCTACAAAAATTTTTAAAATAATCAAATTAATGAGATTATCAATAATCCTACGTCATCCATGAACAATTATTATCTTTCTAAATTTCTCAATTTTAGATCCTTTCAGTACAATAAAAATGGAGAGAAAAGGGGGGGGGGGGGGGGGGGGGGGGGCAGACGTATCTCATCAACAGACCAATGATCATAACATATCCCATCCTAGTCCAAGTGTATCCTCTGTCGAAAACAATACCTTAGAAGACAGTATTGTAAAAATTAAAGGTAACAAAAATAAAATATCCTCAATCAACATAATAAGTCATAGTATGTTTAACATAAAGGGAGTAATCCGGAGGACATTACATATCAAGATTGCCACTCTATTCCAAATGGACAATTGATAACTTCTAATTTCTACAATGATTGTGATGAGCCAAAAATTCAAATCCCTCAAACAAACCAGTCTACCAATTCCTTAGTATTTTCCATAAATCAACGTAAGTAGAAATTTTCAAATAAGAAAAATATTTCTTCTAATGAAAGTATATTATTTATTTTGATCCAAATTTTTTTGAGTGACATATCCGTACCTAGTTTTGACAGTGATTGTTATATAGTAAACTCAGGTGAGAACAAATATAAAATAACATACTATCCTCATAATTATCCTCTCACATTAACATACAATCAAAACATTTCCTAAGAAATACACAAACAAAAACTAATCTATATGGTAATAAAGAATCAATCTATGTAGTAATATCTATCAAACCTTCATTGATCTAAATAAGGAAAAATCTCCCTCTTCAATTAGTTAAGAAACATTCATATATTGAATGTACATATATATACATAACCACCTTTTCTTTCGCCTGGTAGAATTTGTTCATATCATTTCCCATCCTAATAAAAGAACAAAATTTTCAATAAAAATGAAAAATAAAAACAATATTACACTTCCACCCACAGGCAAAAGTCTTAAGTTAGAAGTCCCAAAAACTATTTCCACATAAATAGGCAAATACTATATTATAATAAAGAAATTACAAACAACAAATGAATAATTGAAAACAAGAAAAACATTTACAATCAAAAATTATAATTATATCAATGTCCTTTGAGATAACAAATAAGATTAACATATGTATATACAAAAATTCCCTTATATTGGTAAGTCTCTAATCTAAATTTCTAACTACAGCTATCAACTCTGCTCACACAAATACACACTTTATATTATCAAAAAAAATTCAAATAATTGATATGCTACACGTCTTTTCTTAAAAAATTTTTCAATTTTAATTCAAATAGGAGTTGAAAATGCCTTGACCGTCATAAAGGAAATAGAGAAAGAAAATGAATTAAAACTAACGAAAAATTCCAGAAACAATTTCAAAATTATTGAACAAAAAGAAAATTTAAATTCAACAACACCTGATATAAATGAATTATTAAATATGTTTGAGACAACAAAAGAGACTCAAAAATTATTCATAGAAAATACAAGGGGAGAAAAAAATGATATAAGTTATGATGAGTATTCCTTCTTTGAAAAAAAATGTAAAACTTAACTCAACACATAAAGAAATAGAAAAAGGAAATGAATCATATGCAGAAAAAAATGAAAGGATATAGTCAATTGTGAACAACTTGATAATTTGAAAGGTAAAAGTTAAAAATCTTCCTACTTTTTTTCTTTCCTATAAAACATTAAATAACCGAAATAACCGAAAAATTCTTCTATATTGCCAAACATTCTTTCTATAATAAATATAAAACAAAATTACAACAAAAGAAACACCAACACCATCCAAAAATGCTCTTTGTTTGAACAAAAATTCTCCAACACTTAAGAAAAATTTTTTACAAAATTCCTATTTTAAAAATTTAACAAATATATTGAGCCAAAAGAAAGGTATAAACATTGATCAAATGGAACAAAAAATTATAAAGGATGTTTTGCAAGACGAAAAAAATGATTCGGTATTTAATGAAGCCTTAATAGTTTTAGAAAATTTTGATAAAAGAAATTCAGAAAGTATGGATTTGAAACGAAAATATTTTGTATACAAGGAAGGGGAAGAAACTGAAGAAAATTTCAAAAAACAAAAATTAATATTTATCAAGGATAGACAGATACAGGATACAATCAAGCTTATTAAAATCATGGATAAAGAGAAAACGGCAATAAATGAGGAAATAAATGGTAGCGAAACTGATATTAACATTATATTACAATTATTGGATGAAACATTTGGACAAGAGATAGACAAAGTGCCAGAAAATTGCAGAAATAATGCGAATATAGAAAACATTGTGGAAGTAAAAGGGAAGGTCAATGAAAGAAGAGTAAAACAAAACGAAATTATAAAAGATACAATAGGTCAAACAAAATGGCATAATTTAGCAACAATTGATATGGAAGATCAACGCAAAGGGATGTCTGAATTATATACTGATTTTATAAAATCAGTAACTGGGGTATTTGAAAATCTAACACCAATCAATGTTCCTGAGGATGTAAAAATTATATTAAGTCTTGGCTATAAGTTTGTGATACCAAGTAAAATATCCATTAGTGATTATACTAATTATCTTTATGCTCTTAATGACTTCAGTGAACAATCACATACGAATCCCTCCATGTCTATGGGTGGGCACTTGATAGAATGCTATGATGTCTTAATTAATCGTCTAAATCAGTCAATGTCTAGTATTGAGAAAAATATAAAAAATACAACGGAGAAACAATACAATTCATAAATGCACACAAAGATATTTGTCTGGTCATGAGCGATAAGGCCAAAAGTATTGTCCTAATTTACAAAAAACAATATCTAGAAAAAATGAATGTATGGATTGACAAAAGTATAAAAAATGGACAATAACAAGTCGATAAACACAAGGTAATATCATGAATATATACTCATAGCAAATCAACTATCAGACCAATATAAAAATGCAAATGAAAAACCATACCAAACCAGTCTCCACAAATCTATGTTATCTAAAAAAAGGCCCAATGTCCCAGTGCCCTACCCGTATGGTGTCTAAAAAACCCATAAAGAAGGAAATCCATGTAGGCCAATCTGTAATACTCGTAGCCATTACTGTCATCCCTTACAGAAAATCATCAGTCATATACTTACTAAAGTATGTAATGAACTTTTGTCTGAATTTAATGTACGAGACATCAATAAAGCAGCCGACAAAATACGAGCCTTGACGCCTTTCCCATATTTCCATTTCTATAAAGTAGATATAGAAAATATGTATCCCAGTATGGATAGAATAGATATAAAAAATGCCGTAAAAAACTTATATATCATCCCATTTATAAACATAAAACTTCCATGCGTCCAAACATATTAGAAAAAATGTTAGATTTATGCCTAGGAAATAATACCATCTTCCTGTTCGACAAAAGTTATAATCTACAAACATCCGGATTACCACAAGGTGCCTGTGACTCAGGATTATTGGTCACAATTCTTCTTGATAAAAGATTAGCTACCCATTATGAAAAAATATTCCTATCAAACCATGTGGTACTATGTCAAAAATATGTAGATGATTTTTTGTTTTATGGCTATAAAGACTCAATTGATCAACTTAAAAGAGATATCACCGAAAGTACAAAATTGACCTATACAATTGAAAAAGAAGAAAAACCTCAATTTAATGAAAATATAAACGGACAAAAATTATTAGGAAAAATTTCATTCCTTGACATTGATATCTACAGAACCACACATAGAATATATATGCGAGTTTACAAAAAACCAATGGCCAGTGATCGTGCATGTCACTATTTGAGCTCTTGTGCCCAAATATGGAAATTAAATACACTACGAGCTCATATAAACCGTGTACTAAAAAGGACAAGTAATATATTTCTGATAGAAGATCTAATAGAGATGGAACAAACCTTCCAACACAATATGTATCCCCAAATATATATATAGGCCAAACAGTTCGTTCATTAGTCAGAAATAATATAGATATGTTACAAAGCACATTAAAAAATTAACCAAGAACCAGTCAACACCCAACTCATAGCCTAAGTGACGTAATTGAGCGAATAACTATGTTGTACCAGTACCTAAAATCAAAACATATAGAAGAGAAAATTCCTGTATACCATTTATCACCCAAAAGAATGCCTTACACAAAAAGGACCAAACATCATTATCTTAAATCAACTGTATACGTCTGCGAAGAATTCAAAAGTATAATAGAAACAGTATATAAAGTACTGGATCTGGGTAAGTATATAAATAATAAAATGAAAACAAAAATTAATTGAAAAATAATATAGAGACATATAAAAATTTTGTCAAAATTTTTTTTTAAAACATATCAAAAACTATATTTTATATTTTTAATCAAAAGGAAATCCATGTTTTCGTAACGGAGAGACATTGTTTAAAAGACTTAATCTAGGTCATCCTCAAATAGGCAAACTCAACACAATAAATAATCAACAAACTAGAATATACTTTATACAATGTCTTGGATGTTGTACAATTTTTCTCATAGGGACTCAAATTCCAATAACAACATTGACCTATGAGATACTTAACAATGAGAATAGTACAATTAACAAAACATTGTAAATTGACAAATCATCCAAAACCTGAGGGTAAAACACCTATCCAGATCCAAATCCAAGGGGATCATATACCTACATCACAACAAATCGTACTAATCAAAACTATATTCGAGACAATAGGTTATGAATGTAAAACCAATCAACAAATCGCCTTATTGCCTCAACTTGTACGAAAAGGGATAATATGAGCATTGAATCAAATCGAAGGTATAAACATGTAAGTAAATTACAAACAAGAAACTATCGGAAAAATATTTATATGTCAAGAAATGGAAATTATAAAAAATCTCTAAGAAAAATACATATGTATAACATAAAAACTAAAATCTATGAGAAAAATATCATATGTTATAAATAATATTTCAAATATCTATCACCTACATTCACAAAGGTAAAAAACTGTATGGGTAAAAATCTGACATATCATAGGCGTATCTAACCATATCAGCTGAGTCCTAACAATCAAACTAATTATATGAAAGGGAATAGCAAACGGATAAAATTATTTAGATGTAAGTAAATCATAAACAAAGTTCATCAAAAATATAAAATCATATATATATATATATATATATATACTAACACATACACATTACATACATATATATGCCCATATTCATTCATATGGACATTCACAAATAAACATATATATGCAAATATCACACATATCTACATACAAACATAACCATAAATTTAATACATATGTGAATGTCCAAAAATAAAACATCAACTAACTTAAGAAAAATATGATAAACCAAATCTTTGATTTAAAACAATTCCTTAAAAATTCTCCACTTCTTCCTTATATTTTCAGTTACTCTTCACATTCTCTATCCCCACATAGGCAATGTCTAGATATCTCATACACCTTCAGCTTAATTTACCAAAACAAAACCTTAAGAGATATTACAACAACCACCGTCAGTTGCAATATATCTTTTTCTTATCAAAATCAATGGTCCCACAGCATTAAATAAACAACACTACCACTACTAATGGAATTAATTATAATAAAAAAATCTTCCAGAAAATATAACAGAAAAAACATTCCAAGAAGGACGACGATAATCTCACACATTATAAACAACATTTATGTAATTTGACAATTCTGAAGTTCCGATCAAAAAATTCTAAACAAAGGTAGAAACTAAATCATATGTATAAAGATACTAATTAAACTATATTATCCGTTTTTTATAGGTGAAAAAGGCTTTCCAACAACAACGAAAACAAATTACATCCGATCTTCAACCAACAAAATGTTGTTATAAACAAATGGAAACCACATTAAAAGGCTTTTATCTAAACATAAAAAATTCAAAAAACAAAACAACCTTACACTAACCAATAATTATTGTATTTAATACAATACGAAACAAGAAAATAGGAGAGTTTCTTTTTGAATACAAAAATGTCCTAATCAAAAAATTTTTTGTAACATACCCTTTGTCATCCTTATTTCACATTCACATATACATGCACAAATTTATACACAAGATGTATACATATATACCCTCCAAACATTTTCTATCGTGCGAGTCACTAAATCTGCACTCACGGAAGTTGAAAACAATCTCAAGCGATATCATTTTTTACTCTAATAAGTGTCTCGGTACGGGAGAAAACGTTCCACTTGGTGATATATACCCATGAGTGACTAAATAGGGACTAAACAAAGTTTAAAATTCGATTATCAACGTCATTAATAAAAAAAATTTTTCCCTCATTTTTTTTTACCTTTAAGAGTGGCTTATTTTTATTTCTCTTTCTAATTTATTTCTTTTCCAAATTAAGATTAATAATCGAAAATTTTATTTCCAATGATTTTCCCTGACTGGGATTTGAACAGCCAACCTTACGATTGTGCGGCGTATGCTATCCCTCTGTGCTACCGGCCTTTCTTCATTACAGAAGGCTAAGTTAACATACATTCTCTTGTTTGGGGTTTTTTGAGTTAGCGTCCAAAACAACAACAAAAAATCTATTTTTAAATTTGTAGCAATAACAGTTGATTATGAGAAGCTAATTAGCGAATCATAAATGATAGAATTCCGACAGTAATGTATTTTGTTGTTGTAAATCATGAAATCTCTACAAACTATCATACAAAAGAGCCTAAAAAGTGACTATTCTGGGAGGGAGTGAGAAAGTCACTTCCAAATGTTTGGAGGGTATATACACAACATATATACATTCGATATCCGTTGTTCACATACAATATATAAATGTCCACCTAAAATCCAGAAACTAATCAATTCAGAAAAACCTACCAGAGCTAAGGACAAACATATCTACCATTTTTCAATAAAACAAATTAATATAAATATGTAAAAATCATCTACAACCAAACACATAAGAATGCCCACATACATCACATGCAAAAATAAAAACAAATATATTCTAGCATTCACAATCACGTATTTATCAACCAAAATTAACACACATACTTAGGTTTCATTAAAAATAAAAACGAAAATTTATAAATAAATGATTCTAAATTAATCAAACAAAAATAACAGAAATTACATATTTTCACTAAATATATTTCAAATGCATATACATATAGAGTTGAAACTCTCCTTGTCCGATAAAAATGTAAAAAAATCTTTCCTATTAAATTGTATGACCTTACCTACCTGTTTAGGGTAGTCCTAAACTTTTTTCTTCGACTGTAGTCCTATTTTAAATTTCAGCACTGTAGCTAGCGGACCAACCATCATATGAATATACACACGCACATGTACGTGTGCGGGCGGCCGGTGGCTACAGGTGCTTTGTTGTTATTTTTCGCTAAATTCCAATGACAACAGGAGGCTGCGGGTGTCATCAACTGCAGACTTTTTTTAATGTTTCGTTGACCATTAATTCGTTCGCCTCGCTTCCCTCCAAACATTTTCTATCGTGCGAGTCACTAAATCTGCACTCAAGGAAGTTGAAAACAATCTCAGGCGATATCATTTTTTACTCTAATTAGTGTCTCGGTACGGGAGAAAACGTGCCACTTGGCGATATATACCCATGAGTGACTAAATAGGGACTAAACAAAGTTTAAAATTCGATTATCAACGTCATTAATAAAAAAAATTTTTCCCTCATTTTTTTTTACCTTTAAGAGTGGCTTATTTTTATTTCTCTTTCTAATTTATTTCTTTTCCAAATTAAGATTAATAATCGAAAATTTTATTTCCAATGATTTTCCCTGACTGGGATTTGAACAGCCAACCTTACGATTGTGCGGCGTATGCTATCCCTCTGTGCTACCGGCCTTTCTTCATTACAGAAGGCTAAGTTAACATACATTCTCTTGTTTGGGGTTTTTTGAGTTAGCGTCCAAAACAACAACAAAAAATCTATTTTTAAATTTGTAGCAATAACAGTTGATTATGAGAAGCTAATTAGCGAATCATAAATGATAGAATTCCGACAGTAATGTATTTTGTTGTTGTAAATCATGAAATCTCTACAAACTATCATACAAAAGAGCCTAAAAAGTGACTATTCTGGGAGGGAGTGAGAAAGTCACTTCCAAATGTTTGGAGGGTATATACACAACATATATACATTCGATATCCGTTGTTCACATACAATATATAAATGTCCACCTAAAATCCAGAAACTAATCAATTCAGAAAAACCTACCAGAGCTAAGGACAAACATATCTACCATTTTTCAATAAAACAAATTAATATAAATATGTAAAAATCATCTACAACCAAACACATAAGAATGCCCACATACATCACATGCAAAAATAAAAACAAATATATTCTAGCATTCACAATCACGTATTTATCAACCAAAATTAACACACATACTTAGGTTTCATTAAAAATAAAAACGAAAATTTATAAATAAATGATTCTAAATTAATCAAACAAAAATAACAGAAATTACATATTTTCACTAAATATATTTCAAATGCATATACATATAGAGTTGAAACTCTCCTTGTCCAATAAAAATGTAAAAAAATCTTTCCTATTAAATTGTATGACCTTACCTACCTGTTTAGGGTAGTCCTAAACTTTTTTCTTCGACTGTAGTCCTATTTTAAATTTCAGCACTGTAGCTAGCGGACCAACCATCATATGAACATCCACACGCACATGTACGGGTGCGGGCGGCCGCTGGCTACAGGTGCTTTGTTGTTATTTTTCGCTGAATTCCAATGACAACAGGAGGCTGCGGGTGTCATCAACTGCAGACTTTTTTTAATGTTTCGTTGACCATTAATTCGTTCGCCTCGCTTACCTCCCGTGACAGTGTTATAAGTAAAAGAAAAAAAAAACAACAACACACATGTACACAAAGGAAAAAAAAGAGTGCATTGAACTAAAGAAGTAAATAGGAAGTGAAATTAAATGAAACACAAAAGTAATAGCTAAACCTTAAGTTAAGTTACAAAATAACATAAAAGTGTAAATTTTCCTAAATAAAAGTGAAAGTTGTAAATTTTAACTATCTAATTAGTACCAAAATTGCACATTACTCTGAAAATACCTACCTGTGTAACCAATACTTACCGCCTGGAAAGAAAGTTATTGTCATATATATACTTACCCTAAATGTGATTTAACCTAAAAGACAATTGAAGCCTTAAATTGTGTAATAGTTAAACCTACCCTAAAGTGAATACTGCACAAAAGCCCAGTTGAAAAAATATACTAACCTGCCTTAAAAGTGAAATGTCTATCTATACTTACCTTGAAATTGAGAATATTTGAACCCTAAAATTTACCTTAATTGCTATAATTACCTTGAAATTGTGAACATAAAAAAGTCTATACATACCTACATATATACATACATAACCTATATTGCACTATACCCACTGTGAAAAATACATAGCAAAAACCAATAAAACAAAACTGAAATTTGAATTGAAATTCTGGGGCTTTTGTTATATAAACGGATAAATCCTAAGGTCTGCCAACAAACACTACCTATGAAATGTAAAAATTAAAAGATATTTTCCATTTATATTAAAAAATTAGGTATATAACTAAGAAGCCCAAAATCAAAAAATGTTTCTTCTCTAACAACTTAACTTTACACAGCACAAAAATGCAACGAAAATCTAGAGAACCAAAATAATCTCCGAACCATGAAATCAATTATAACTTATATTGATTCCTCCACACACCATCCATATATGTCTATATATCTTAACCTCCATATCGTGCAACATAAACATACCAAATTCTATATTTTAATATAAAGAGACTAATTACAAATTTAAATAATTACAATAAAATTCTCTTCTTTTTATCTTTTATCTCTTTTCAAATATAGATCTTAAAATAGTAATTCCTCCTAAAAACCATATTGTGTTTAAAATTACTTCAAACATTCTGAAACAAAAATGTAACTTAAATACCTCATAAAAATGTCTAAATTCCATTATACAAAAAAACATATATAAATATTTAATTATAATTTTTAAAATTTCTTCTAATAACCAAGGAAATTAATAACAAATTACTATAAACTCTATTCTCTTTTGTATGTGTACATAGAATTCAAAAATTCAAAACTCAACATGTGTCCTAAAATTTCCCAAAGATCTCGAAATAAAGTATAAATATATGTTAAAAATCTTATAAAAGAAATTTTTTATTTTTTATTTTATTATGTAAAGAAAATTAGTTTATCTTGATAATAGAATGAGTTACAAAATATAACAAATATAAGATCTTAACATATAATAAATATAAAATCTTTATAAGTAATAATATTAGAAAAAACCAAATATTTAAAAATGAAAATAGCATTAAAAAACTTTCTCATATATAAAAAATTAAAACAATATAGTAACCGTAATACGCAAAACAAGTGTGTGAGTATAAAGACAAAATCTTTAGATAGTATGAATTAAAAATCAAGAATTATCTATTACTCAAATATGAATAAAATAAATAGATAAAACTACAGTAAAGATTTTTTAATTTTAATAAATAAAATTAATATAGAAATAAATATAAATTGAATGAGAATGTTTCAAATTATAGAATGAATTGAAAATAAATTAAAAATACAATAAATAAATTATAAAAATATAAACAATAATTTTTAGAACAAATAATGTAATAAAAATGAGAATAAAATAAACTTAAAATAAATTAAATAGATAAAATAAATTATGATAAATTAGAATTAAATAAAATAAAGATAAAATTAAGCAATTAAGTAAAAATAAATTAATATATAAATATTGCACTATACCCACTGTGAAAAATACATAGCAAAAACCAATAAAACAAAACTGAAATTTGAATTGAAATTCTGGGGCTTTTGTTATATAAACGGATAAATCCTAAGGTCTGCCAACAAACACTACCTATGAAATGTAAAAATTAAAAGATATTTTCCATTTATATTAAAAAATTAGGTATATAACTAAGAAGCCCAAAACCAAAAAATTTTTCTTCTCTAACAACTAAATTTTACACAGCACAAAAATGCAACGAAAATCTAGAGAACCAAAATAATCTCCGAACCATGAAATCAATTATAACTTATATTGATTCCTCCACACACCATCCATATATGTCTATATATCTTAACCTCCATATCGTGCAACATAAACATACAAAATTCTATATTTTAATATAAAGAGACTAATTACAAATTTAAATAATTACAATAAAATTCTCTTCTTTTTATCTTTTATCTCTTTTCAAATATAGATCTTAAAATAGTAATTCCTCCTAAAAACCATATTGTGTTTAAAATTACTTCAAACATTCTGAAACAAAAATGTAACTTAAATACCTCATAAAAATGTCTAAATCCCATTATACAAAAAAACATATATAAATATTTAATTATAATTTTTAAAATTTCTTCCAATAACCAAGGAAATTAATAACAAATTACTATAAACTTTATTCCCTTTTGTACACATAGTACATAGAATTCAAGAATTCAAAACTCAACATGTGTCCTAAAATTTCCCAAAGATCTCGAAATAAAGTATAAATATATGTTAAAAATCTTATAAAAGAAATTTTTTATTTTTTATTTTGTTATGTAAAGAAAATTAGTTTATCTTGATAATAGAATGAGTTACAAAATATAATAAATATAAGAACTTAACATATAATACATATAAAATCTTTATAAGTAATAATATTAGAAAAAACCAAATATTTAAAAATGAAAATAGCATTAAAAAACTTTCTCATATATAAAAAATTAAAACAATATAGTAACCGTAATACGCAAAACAAGTGTGTGAGTATAAAGACAAAATCTTTAGATAGTATGAATTAAAAATCAAGAATTATCTATTACTCAAATATGAATAAAATAAATAGATAAAACTACAGTAAAGATTTTTTAATTTTAATAAATAAAATTAATATAGAAATAAATATAAATTGAATGAGAATGTTTCAAATTATAGAATGAATTGAAAATAAATTAAAAATACAATAAATAAATTATAAAAATATAAACAATAATTTTTAGAACAAATAATGTAATAAAAATGAGAATAAAATAAACTTAAAATAAATTAAATAGATAAAATAAATTATGATAAATTAGAATTAAATAAAATAAAGATAAAATTAAGCAATTAAGTAAAAATAAATTAATATATAAATATAAAAATTTTTTATATAAAAATACATGAAAACATAAACTAAATATATCTATTATATATATTCCATTATGTATGTCTGCGCATACAGGTTTGTACAAATACACAACATAATAATCTATCTAAAAATAAATTAAATAATAATATAAAATATAAATATGAAATATATAATAAATAATATATAAACAAGTAAAAGCGTGCTAAGTTCGGCCGGGCCGAATCTTATATACCCTCCACCATGGATCGCATTTGTCGAGTTCTTTTCCCGGCATCTCTTCTTAGGCAAAAAAAAGGGATATAAGAAAAGATTTGCTCTGCTATTAGAGCGATATCAAGATATGGTCCAGTATAAAATTTCAGCCAATTCGAATAAAAATTGCTCCCTTTGGGGGCTCAAGAAGTAAAATAGAGAGATCGATTTATATGGGAGCTGTATCGGGCTATAGACCGATTCAGACCGTAATAAACACGTATGTTGATGGTCATGAGAAATCCGTCGTACAAAATTTCAAGCAAATCGGATAATAATTCCGACCTCTAGAGGCTCAAGAAGTCAAGATCCCAGATTGGTTTATATGGCAGCTATATCAGGTTATGAACCGATTTGAACTTTATTTGACACAGTTGTTGAAGGTAAGAATAAAATACTTCATGAAATCGGATAGGAATTGCGCCCTCTAGAAGCTCAATATACCCTCCACCATAAGATGGGGGGTATACTAATTTCGTCATTCTGTTTGTAACTACTCGAAATATTCGTCTGAGACCCCATAAAGTATATATATTCTTGATCGTCGCAACATTTTATGTCGATCTAGCCATGTCCGTCCGTCCGTCTGTCTGTCGAAAGCACGCTAACTTCCGAAGGAGTAAAGCTAGCCTCTTGAAATTTTGCAGAAATACTTCATATTTGTGTAGGTCGGTTGGTATTGTAAATGGGCCATATCGGTCCATTTTTTGATATAGCTGCCATATAAACCGATCTTGGGTCTTGACTTCTTGAGCCTCTAGAGTGCGCAATTCTTGTCCGATTGGAATGAAATTTCGCACGACGTGTTTTGTTATGATATCCAACAAATGTGCCAAGTATGGTTCAAATCGGTCCATAACCTGATATAGGTGCCATATAAACCGATCTTGGGTCTTGACTTCTTGAGCCTCCAGAGTGCGCAATTCTTATCCGATTGGAATGCATTTTTGCATGAAGTGTTTTGTCATGATATCCAATAACTGTGCTAAGTATGGTTCAAATCGGTCCATAACCTGATATAGCTGTCTTATAAAGAGATCTGGGAACTTTACTTCTTGAGCTTCTAGAGGGCGCAATTCCTATCCGATTTGGCTGAAATTTTGCATGACGTATTTTATTTTTACTTTCAACAGCTGTGTCAAATAAGGTTCAAATCGGTTCATAACCTGATATAGCTGCCATATAAACCAATCTGGGATCTTGACTTGACTTCTTGAGCCTCTAGAGTTCGCAATTATTATTCGATTTGCTTGACATTTTGTACGACAGATCCTCTTATGAACATCAACATACGTGTTTATTATGGTCTGAATGGGTCTATAGCCCGATACAGCTCCCATATAAATCGATCTCTCTATTTTAGTTCTTGAGCCCCCAAAGGGCGCAATTTTTATTCAAATTGGCTGACATTTTACACATGTCTCCAACATATAATTTAATTGTGGTCCTAACCGGACCATATCTTGGTATCACTCTAATAGCAGAGCAAATCTTTTCTTATATCCTTTTTTGTCTAAGAAGAGATGCCGGGAAAAGAACTCGACATATGCGATCCATGGAGGAGGGTATTTAAGATTCGGCCCGGCCGAATATATCACGCTTTTACTTGTTTTTTTTTTTTTTTTTTTTTAAAACCTTCCTATAGATCTTAAAAAGTCAACCTTTATATCGCTAGAAGCATACCCTCAGATTCCAGTTATACTGGATTGTCTTAGGTAGTTGCTAGTCTCGCACGCTCATCCACTCTACAATTTCCTGGGTTATCTCTGTGGCCCGGCACCGAGAAATGGTGATCTGTTCAATCATCTCGTTGAGAGATCTGTAACAGTTGAGAGCGGTTTTTGAGATATGTTCTCCTGGTATTTAATGGCCTCACTGCAGTGGTCGCAGCAATTTGTCTAGCCACAGTGTCCAGAAGCAGTAGGTGCAGCATTAAATTCAGTACATCAGATGGCGTAGTCCTCAATACGGCAGTGGTGCACAAACAAGGCAACCTTTGAATGCGGCCTTTTTACTTAAAAATAGATGTCCTGTTGTTTTTCATAATTCGAGCTAGTTAGGTTTAAGGTCATTTGGAAAAAGAGACATAATTTCAGTGATAATGTCAAAAAAATTCATTGACATTTTTCTTTAAAAAAAAATTTCATTAAAATTTTCCCAATTTTCATAGAAGAAAACATTTCCGTCAAAGTTTCTCTTAATCCAGAAATTCAACGATAGAGTTTCGAAATACAAAAAGTTCCGTAAAATTTTCGGTAAATAAAAAAAAACCTGGTTTTTCGACCATCTTCAAAGAATAGCATAGCTAAAAGCCTATTGGGTTGCCCAAAAAGTAATTGCGGATTTTTTAAAAGAAAGTAAATGTATTTTTAATAAAACTTAGAATGAACTTTAATCAAATATACTTTTTTTACACTTTTTTTTCTAAAGCAAGCTAAACGTCACAGCTGATAACTGACAGAAGAAAGAATGCAATTACAGAGTCACAAGCTGTGAAAAAATTTGTCAATGCCGACTATATGAAAAATCCGCAATTACTTTTTGGGCAACCCAATATAAAAGTTCGACAGGTGTTTATTATTGGAAACACTTTGACTGGCAAGTGGATCATGATTTCGGATACGCCATGTATACTGATCAATACCTTTGTCAAATTGATTAAAAAAAAATTGTTACAATCTAGACACAACATTTTTCCTGTGAAATTTTCTCTACCGACAAAATTTTAATGAAGTTTTCCTTTAGTATAAAATTTAAGTAAAATTATCTCTCAAGTCGACAATTGAGAGCGATTTTTGTGCAAATTTTCCAAACCAAATTTCTTGCGAAATTTTATCTTAAGACAAAATTTTACCCAAAGACAAATTTCAGTCAAATTGTTTACAATGATTAAGTTTCGGTCAAATTGAAGGCGAAATTTCAATGAAATATTCCTTAATGACAAGATTTAATTGAACATTTCTCTGGAGACAAATTTTCATGAAATTATTTCTGTTATTTAAATTTCCAATGTTCCAAATACCATCTTCTTTAAGCATCCATTAGCATTTGCAAAAAATGTCATAGGCCTAGGCTACAGTTTGCGGATATTTGCTTTTATGCAATGATATGTGCGCTTTGACTGCTATGGCATTGGTCGTAGTAGAAGTTGTAATAATTAGGCTATTTTTGGGCCTTAAGCACTGCCTAATAAATAATTACATTACGAATTTCCTCAACTATATGTGCAGCAATAGTTGGTCACGTTTCCCTTGACCACAACGATGGTGGAATACCTAAACTCATATTTGATCGTTTGGTCATAGTGAACACTACCATCACTTAATGCGCCACTAATGGTCAACTCAGTTTATTATACGATAGCTGTGGCTATTAAATGTAACTCCATAAACCCAAAAACCATTCAAAATGGGGACATTTTCATGTTGCGATAATTTGCACAGCTTGCGCACCTTTCTTTGCAGCGAAATTTCCCTTTGCCATACAATCATCGCCAACGCCATAGAATACATGGGCATTGCACGAATAATGTCTCCCCAAGACCCCCTCCAAAATGTGGCAAATGTTTAGAATTTAAATGTGATAATTTCAATTTCCGTTCAGCAAAGTGGAAATAAACCGCTGTAAAACAAATGAAAAGCTCACATAGTTCAAATGGCTGAATTTGAATTGGCGGATTTTTCTATTTATTTGCAATTTTGTTTAGGCCAAAAATATGTCCAAATGGATTTTCAAATAAAAGCAGCAGCATCAAGTACTGGGGAAAAACTATGAATGAGCAGTACAGATGTATTTCCCATTTTGACCATAAATGCCAGGCATTTTATTTGTTGGTCATCCAGCTCTAGGGGGCACTGTGTGCTGCGTTCATTTGGATATCACAATTATTGTTTGTGATTCATTTGTTGGTGTCTCTCTAACATAAAAGAGGAAGTTGGAACTTAATTAAAAATTCCCTTTGAAATGTCGTATTTTTTCGATATTAGCAGAGATTGCGCTAACCTCGCCCCTCAATACCACCAGGATTGCATCCATCATAATTAATTTTAAACACATAAAATATGTAGAATTCATTTTTGGGGTAGAATTTCAATTATTTGTTCATATAATTAAGTACAGACATATAGTCAAACAAACTAAAATGCATGCAGAGAGAGAGAGAGAGAAACGCTTTTTGCAAAACAGCTTTCCAATGATAATTAGAATGTCAATATAATTGAAATTTACCAGGAATAGTATTGGGTTAAACATTATTTTAGCAAATAGTTTTAACTGGTGTGTTTTGTAGCGGCAGATGTGGAGCGGCAGATCTAGAGTCCGGGAGTAGGCTTCGAATGGACTCCAAAGACCCAACAGCTGCGATGGTGGTATTAGTAGCATGTTGTCCGCTAATGAAACCTGGACTGGTGGAGCGACTGCTCCAGTCTCCACTTGCCGACTGATCAGCAGGGGGTTTTGACGAAGATACCTGGTTCGAGTCATAAGGACAAGGCCGAGCCTCGGCCATCGGCCTTCCCCACCAAACCAACACGCTCTTTAAGAGGTTGGAATAATCGCATAAGACGCATCGCTCTCAGGTTTATTGAGAGGCTTGGTGCGAATGATCCTAAGACTCTTACTATTAGGGAGAGAGACTCTCGAAATGGGGCTCGGGGATTCGCTGCAGAGGCTACCCCAAAGATTACACGTCTAAATTCGGAAACTGCACAGCAGTCAGCCAAAAGGCTGCGATCGCCTGGAGGGCATCCCATGCCTAAAAGAACTAGGGCAAACAATAGTAAGATGGGTCCAAGTCGCTAGGCAAAGTTTGGTGATGGCAGTTGTCGAAAAGGGAGAATAATACGGCTGCAAACCTAGGAATAATTGGAGTGGGATAGTCAATGGACTGTCATCAGTATACTCCGATATCCATGCGGAATGTCCTGGTCTCCTTCAGTTTGTCACGATGCAGGCTGGTATCGGGGCCGATACAGATTAATTGCCGTCGGGTATCAATGCTCAATTGTAATGTATCGTTGTACGCTGAAAAATATTGCTGAGATCTGACCAGGTGCAGCACTAGATTTACTCAAGAAGAAAGAAATTCCGTCTCGACCAATGCCGAATGTTTCGATACCAAGGATTACCTCAGATCCTTAATCCATACTTGGAAGACTAAATGAATGTAATCCCAATCTTTCAATCTTTCAGATTGGTAGATTGGATGAGGCTTATGATGACCGGAGACATGCAGTATTCAAACTGAACTCCGGCTGTCTCGCAGACCTCAACAGGTCGGAAGGAGTTGTATCCAACGGATTCAACAAGTTGAGCCTGAAAGTCTATAGAAGCGGTGGGGTGAGGGAATCAGTAGAAGACTCAGCAGTTGTTGCTGAAAACTTGCCTCAGGAACTATCGACCACATCGCTACAGTCTGGCGAATTGCAGGAGACTGAAAGTCCCCCTGCCAGAATCCTGACAGGGGGGAAGGCATAAAAACGGGACCCCACAAGTCCTATGTGGGTGGGTCATCCGGTTGGACTGGGCTCGAAGTGTGCGCCAGCGGGGAAGCACGGAACTCAAAAAGTACTTCGAAAGCAGCAGCTAGTGAAGCATCTAAGGAAAGTCGTTCACACCGCAAGTGTCCAGTGTCCTGAGAAAGAGTGATTCCACAGCTTTCTAACCTGCCTCTGGATGCGTACGGTAGCTCATCATGACAAGATCTGACGAATCTCGTGAGGATGAACTCCTGGCGGATGAACTCAGAAGGCGAGGCTAGCGCAACAGAAGTGGAAGTTCTGAATCCTGACTATGATTCGGTTTCTACAGATAAATCTCCACCATTTTAAGGCCGCTTCGGCGGCACTACAAGTCCTCCTGATGACGTGGTTCTTATCCAGGAGCCATGGGTGCGTGGAGGAATGGTTCGTGGACTAAGAATTCCGTGGTTGAAACTACTCAAATTCACTGGGAATGGGAGACACAGTGCCTGTATTCTTGCTACGAGTAGTCTAAATGTTTTTCTTCTTCCGTCGCAAGGCTCTGAAGATTTATTAGTAGCCAGCCTTGAAAAAACTAAGTCTCACTAGTGGCTGGCTTCCCTATGTATGGTACAGGATTCAGTGATGCCGCCTTCAAACCTTAAGTTGCTGGTTGAAGCCGCTTCTGTAGGGAAGAAGAGCCTCATTGTAGGAAGTGGTGCTAATGCACATCACCAGATAGGGGGATGTTCGGGTGTCAACGAAAGGGATGAGCTGCTTATTGACTCTATTATAAAAAATGAAATTTATGCGCTTTGTTTGTTTGCTTGTTAGTTTGTTTTTCTGTTCCGCATGGACTATAAACCGGCTGAACTGATTTTCATGAAATAGTAGAGCTTGGGCCCCCTGGTGAAAATAGAGTAAAAAATGTTTTTATATCCGAAGGGGAGGATCTCGGAGATGCGTTCACCGTTTCAAGCGAAATTTTGTATGCCATCTTATGTTACCCTAAAAACACGAAATTGGTATAAAATGTTTGGGTCAAATAAACTGGGGGGACGCCCCATCCCAAAACCCATCCGGACGGACGTGTTTATCGATTGGGTATCAAATGAAAGGTATTTAAGAGTAGAGTACGAACTTTGTATACAAATTTCACCCAAAGTGTTCGAAAGGTCCCCCACACCCCAAAAAACCCCCAATAAGACTCTTTCACCGCTTTTGGGAATATGGGTATCAACAGAAAGATATTTGAAAGTAGAGTACAAATCCGGCATAGAAATATATTCATTTGTGAATGAAGGGCCTCCCGACCCCACAAAACCCCCCGCACGGACACGTTTACCGATTGGGACAATATGGTTTTCAAACTAAAGGTATTTAAGAGTATGAGTGCGAGGAGTACGAACTTGGTACACAAATTTACCCAAAGTGTTCGTGGGGTCCCCCACCCCAAAAATACCCCCAACAAGGCTCTATGGGTATAAAATAAAATGTATTTAAAAGAAGATTACAAACCTGACATAAAAAATTATTTCTTGGCGTTTGAGGGCCCACCCCTAAACCCCCCCGCAGGGCATATTTACCAATTGGATCAATATGGATATCAAATGAAAAGTATTTTATGAATCTGATATAAAAATGTATTCCTTGGTATCTGAGGCGCCTCCCAACCCCCCAGTATGGCTTATTTACCAATTGAGATAATATGGATATCAAACGAAAGTTGTTTTGAAGTTAAGTACACATCTGTTATAAGTATTTGGTCCAAAGTGTCTAAGGGGCCTCCACAACCCCAAAACCCCATAAACGGGCATGATTGTCCAACGTCACAAAATGGGTAGCAATTGAAAGTCCTTTGGAGTTGACAACGAGTCTTGTATACATATTTGGGATAGAGTCTGGGACCGGCCCACCCACTAAATACCCTTCAATAGGACGTGTAGTTCGAGCGGGATAATATGTGAATTAAGAGAAAGGTCTTTGTCTGTAGAGTTCGAATCTAATGTTGATATAAGGATTCAAGAATCTGTGTCACGTATAGTCATCCCGTCGTTCAGAAGGACATATATTTCGCGACAACAGAGGATTGAAATAAATTGCCTTTTGGGTCTTAGCGTCGTGGGGAGCGACCCTCTCCTGCCAATAAAAACAACACCAAACTATCATGTAGGAAGACTGAGAATATATTGTGCTCAAATGAAAGGATGTGTCAGAGTGCAATCCCCCTCCACCTATCCCACCCAAAAAAAAGAATTAAAAATAATATATGAAGGTCGATCAGGATAGAATAGGACAGCAATAAAAGGTCTTTCGTAGTAGAGTACACTTTTCACCCTCAAATTGAGATAAACACAGGAGAACCTACGGATCTTTAAAAATATTGTATCCCAAGAGGTAGTTTTAAAATCTGATTTTGAATTTCGATAAGCAATATAAAAAAATTATTAATGTGGATCTGAACGAGACCCGTTGCTCTGAATATCTTGATCGCCAATGATTGACATTATGGGGCTCAAAATGCTTGGCATTATGGGGCTCAAAATATTTGAAATTATGGGGTTCAAACACGTAATCTAACACGATTGTGATATTATTTCAGGGTCCTGCCCCTCAACTCCCTTCAAACCGGCTGTGTTTGCCTTGTTTGTTACTAGACAACGATTTAGATATTCAATTTTGAGGATACGTGCTTAGGAATCGTCTCACCCTTTAAACTATCCCTAAACCAATGGTACTTGTTGCATAAATATCACCACTATGCTGATATTTTTCAGGGCTAAGTGCGTGGGAGGCCCCCCACCCTACATTTCCCTCCAACCGGACATATTTGTGGACAATGGCAAAAAGGGGCTCAAATCTCATAAACTCCCCCTCAACCACACATATAAAGGGTGATTTTTTAGCTATTATCCTTTTGGCAATACTGGTTTAAACAGCTCACGCACGTTTCGTGTTTTGTTTCACTATCAAACATCTTCAATTTGGTCTATAATTTAACCATAAATCGTCTTTCGAACCACGCCCGCCAATTATTGAATTTTATTATTAAAATGCATGCTTTGTTAAGAAAGTTCGTCGCTTCTTCCAATTCGGGTTATTGTGACTAAATTTCGCACCAAATTTACATTGTTGTACATTAGACCACCAACACGCTTACGTAAAGTGCAAACTGAAGAAAATATCGCATCTGTATCGGCCAGTGTTAATGATGACATTCAATTATCGATTCGTCGCCGTTCGCAGCAATTGGACCTCTGTTACTCAACAACGTGGAAAATTTGCTGAAGAATTTAGGTGTCAAGCCTTTCAAAATACAGCTGGTGCAAGAATTGAAGCCGAACGACTTACAGCAGAATTTTTGGTGAATGGGCTCTTGGAAATTAGGCCAAGGATCCACTTTTTTATAGATGAAGCACATTTTTGGCTCAATGGTTACGTACGAGTAAACAAGCAGAATTGTCGATTTTGGAGTGAAGATCAGCCAGAAGCATTGCAAGAGTTACCAATGCATCCAGAAAAAGTCACGGTTTTGTGTGGTTTATGGGCTGGTGGCATGATTGGACCGTACTTCTTCAAAGATGATGCAAATCGTAACGTAACTGTGAATGGCGAACGCTATCGTGAGATGATATCCAACTTTTTTTTTGCCCAAGATGTAAGAGCTTAACTTTCATGACATGTGGTTTCACCAAGACGGTGCCACATGGCACACAGCACGCGTAACAATGGACTTATTGAGAGGCGACTTTGGTCAACATTTTATTTCACGTTCGGGACCGGTCAATCGGCAGCCGCCTGGATCGTGCTATTTAACGCTTTTAGACTATTTTTTGTTGGGCTATCTAAAAGCTCATGTCTATACGGAAAAGCCCGCTTCATTGGCAGACAACATTGAAGCATTTATTCGTGATATACTGGCCGAAATGTTGGAAAGAGTTACCAAATTGGACTGAGCGGATGGACCATTTAAGGCGCAGTCACGGTCAACATTTGCATGAAATAATCTTGAAAAAATTCAATTATAATAAAAATATTGTAATAATTTAAATCCATAAATTATATGGATTGTACTACCGATTTGAATAAAGATTTCATGCATTTTTCTGATTTTTTTTTTTTTTTTTTTTTTGAAAAACTCTCCATTAGCTCTTAAAAAATCGCCTTTAATATGTAAAGGGCAAAGGGTTTGGCTGCTCCAACCCACCACCAAAACCAAGAGAATGAAGTGAATTTAACATCAAAACTTTAATGGAGGGTGTCCTCCTTACTCTATCTTCAAAATCACCAGATATCGGATATGAGTGGTGCGATTTAAATTTTGTTTGTTTAAAATAACTCAAATACAGAAATTTGGTATCCTTATTTAGGGTGGGATATGTACCTCCAAAGCCCGCCAAATGGAAATATAAACCAATAAAGACAATATGGGATATATTTACCGACCTTAGCACCAAAAGGCTCAAATGGTCGGTATTTGGGAGTAGAGCAGCAATATGATATCAACATTGGGGCGAAATATCTGAAAGGCCGTACCAGCACCCCCAAACAGGACTTATTTCCAGTTCGTGCCAGTATAGGGCTCAGATAAAATAAGAGAGAGAGAGAGAGAGAGAGGGAGAAGGCGCAGCGCATCGGGCCCTGTCCAGCTAGTATATTATAAGTTGCAATCTGGTGACATGTAATAAAAGGGATAAAGCTACCAAAATGCTGCCAAAATGGTACAGGAAGTAATATTAATAGAAATGAGATCGTTCATTCCGACAAAGAATTTATCGGTTATATCAAAAGATCAAATTAGGTTTTACCGGGAATGCAGGGATGCTGTCAGATCAAAAGAGGATGCATTTGGGACTTGCAGACTAAAAACAAGTAAAAGCGTGCTAAGTTCGGCCGGGCCGAATCTTACATACCCTCCACCATGGATCGCATTTGTCGAGTTCTTTTCCCGGCATCTCTTCTTAGGCAAAAAAAGATATAAGAAAAGATTTCCGGTTTGGACCACAATTAAATTACACGTTGGAGAACTGTATAAAATGTCAGCTAATTCGAATAAGAATTGCGCCCTTTGGAGGCTCAAGATATAAAATAGAGAGATCAATTTATATGGGAGCTGTATCGGGCTATAGACCGATTCAGATCATAATAAACACGTATGTTGATGGGCATGAGAGGATCCGTAGTACAAAATTTCAGGCAAATCGGATAATAATTGCGAACTCTAGAGGCTCAAGAAGTCAAGATCCCAGATCGGTTTATGTGGTAGCTATATCAGGTTATGAACCGATTTGAACCTTATTTGACACAATTGTTGAAAGTAAGAATAAAATACTTCATAAAAAATTTCTGCCAAATCGGATAGGAATTGCGCCTTCTAGAGGCTCAAGAAGTCAAGTCCCCATATCTGTTTATATGACAGCTATATCAGGTTATGAACCGAATTGAACCACACATTGCACTTGTTGATATCATAACAAAACACTTCGTGCAAAAACGCATTCAAATCGGATAGGAATTGCGCCTTCTAGAGGCACAAGAAGTCAAAACCCATGATCGGTTTATATGACAGCTATATCAGGTTATGGACCGATTTAAATCATACTTGGCACAGTTATTGGATATAATAACAAAACACGTCGTGGAAAATTCCATTGCAATCAGATAAGAATTGCGCATTCTAGAGGCTCAAGAAGTCAAGACCCAAGATCGGTTTATATGACAGCTATATCAGGTTATGGACCGATTTAAACCATACTTGGCACAGTTATTGGATGTCATAACAAAACACGTCGTGCAAAATTTCATTCAAATCGGATAAGAATTGCGCACTCTAGAGGCTCAAGAAGTCAAGACCCAAGATCGGTTTATATGGCAGCTATATCAAAACATGGACCGATATGGCCCATTTACAATACCAACTGACCTACACTAATAAGAAGTATTTGTGCAAAATTTGAAGCGGCTAGCTTTACTCCTTCGGAAGTTAGCGTGCTTTCGACAGACAGACGGACGGACGTGGCTAGATCGACATAAAATGTCGCGACGATCAAGAATATATATACTTTATGGGGTCTCAGACGAATATTTCGAGTAGTTACAAACAGAATGATGAAATTAGTATACCCCCCATCTTATGGTGGAGGGTATACAAATGTCAATACCAAAATGCTGCGCAAAAAGGCAAGAATTTCGTGTGCCAGAGTTCGCTGTTACGAACAGCGTCTTCGTGCCAAAGTTATTGCTTCTCCGAGAGGAAGCTGGAGCTTCTGATCATTCGTAAAAAGAGCAAAGGGCAACCCATCGGCAATCCCAACTCTTGTTAAGGATGATCAGGTATTTACTGACCCGGTTGATAAGGCTAATCTACTGGCTGAAATGTTTGCAGTAAACTCTTCCTTGCCGTTTAGCAATCAACCACTCTCCGTGATTGATAGTGTACCTAGTTCGATGCCTCATTGCGGATCCCGACGTTAATAAGTCTCAGTGTTCAAGTGTTCTTCGACGCTTGCTCATCCACTACGCAACCTTTTCAACCTGGCTTACCGTGCGGGTGTTTTCCCAGCGCGTTGGAAGGTTGCGAACGTTCAGCCCTTCTCTAAGAAAGGTGGGGCAAACAACCCTGCGAATTACCGGCCAATTGCGATATGCTCCGCGCTCTCCAAGGTTATAGAGAGTATGGTTAACCATCATCTTGTCAGATACTTAGAGTCCAATGGCCTTCTTAGTGACAGACAGTATGGGTTCTGCAGGCAGGAATCGTTCTACGGGAGACCTAATGACCTTTTTGTCGGAACGATGGAGTCGCTCTATCCACCAGTTTGGTGAGAGTAAGATCGTGGCTCTGGATATCTCCAAGACATTTTATAGGGTCTGGCACGGTGCACTTTTAACAAAGCTTGTCGATTTGGGTGTCGGTAATAAATTCGTTCGAATTATATCGAGCATTCTCAGAGATCACACTATACGAGTTGTTGTAGATGAGCTCTCATCAGGTGAGTATACTTTGACCGCAGGTGTGCCACAAGGCTCTGTCCTTTCCCTTTTCCCTTCCCTTTTTATACCCTCCACCATAAGATGGGGGGTATACTAATTTCGTCATTCTGATTGTAACTAATCGAAATATTCGTCTGAGACCCCATAAAGTATATATATTCTTGATCGTCGTGACATTTTATGATCCATATCGGTCCATGTGCTTATGTAGCTGTCATATAAACCGATCTTGGGTTTTGACTTCTTGAGCCTCTAGAGGGCGCTACTCTTAACCGATTGAAATGGAATTTTGCACGACGTGTTTTGTTACGATATCCAACAACTGTGCCAAGTATGGTTCAAATCGGTCCATAACCTGAAATAGCTGTCATATAAACCGATCTTGGGTCTTGACTTCTTGAGCCTCTAGAGGGCGCAATTTTTATCCGATTGGAATGTATTTTTGCACGACGTGTTTTGTTACGATATCCAACAATTGTGCTAAGTATGGTTCAAATCGGTCCATAACCTTATATAGCTGTCATATAAACCGATCTTGGGTCTTGACTTCTTGAGCCTCTAGAGGGCGAAATTTTTATCCGATTGGAATGAATTTTTGCACGACGTGTTTTGTTACGATATCCAACAACTGTGCCAAGTATGGTTCAAATAGGTCCATAACCTTATATAGCTGTCATATAAACCGATCTTGGGTCTTGACTTCTTGAGCCTCTAGAGGGCGCAATTCTTATCCGATTTGAATGAAATTTGCACGACGTGTTTTGTTACGATATCCAACAACTGTGCCAAGTATGGTTCAAATAGGTCCATAACCTTATATAGCTGTCATATAAACCGATCTTGGGTCTTGACTTCTTGAGCCTCTAGAGGACGCACTTCCTGTCCAATTTGAATGACTTTTGGAACGTAGTATTTTGTAATGATATCCAACAACTGTGCCAAATATGGGCCTATGGTCATTCGACCATAGGCCCAGTCCTCAAGAAATTGTGGACCGGAGGTGCATTAGAGAAGAGACGCTCTCCCATGATTTGTTGGCCGTTTCCGAGTGGTATTTCACCTCTTCTGATCTTCTCAATATCTGTATTACCTACATCAGGCCGAGGATGGAATATAACTCTCATATATGAGCAGGAGCTCCAAAGTCATCCTGGGAGCTACTTGACCGGGTTCAACGGAGAGCGATGGTGTTGATTGGGGACAGTAGGGTATCCAACTCTATTGCTTCCCTTGAACATCGTCGGAATGTGGGTAGCGTTGTATTGCTCTGTCGCACAGTGGGCCAAATGGCAAAAAAATTGGAAATAAGTCTACAACTTTTTATCTGTTGATTTTAGCCATACAAAATGTTCTAGACATTTGTAGAGGAGGACATAGGCTTTCAGAAAAGTGCTGTTGTTGGTCCATATCTTTAATACAGGGTGAGCTACAGGGTGTCAAAGTTGACCACTTTTGACTTCTCCAAGCTTCTGGGGGCCATAACTTTTGATCTACTCAACCGATTTACATGATTTAGGACTCTAGAGAAAGAGCTTGACAAGATCTAAAAAACTTATGCATAAAGTACCATGCCATCGTGTACTGTTAAGGAGTTATGAATTGTTTAATTTTAAAATATGAAAATTTGGCCTTGGTTTTTTTCAGTGTTTTTTAAATAACTCCGTCAATTTTAAAGCTATAAACTTCATACTACACACAAATTATGCCAGCATATGTGTGCATAAAATACAAAAGGAATCACGTGAATATCTTTGGCGGTTTAAAAATGGCATCGTTTTCAATATGAAAAATATTTTTTTTGTCAAAAAATTGCAAAATTTTTCAAAAAAGATACTCCCATTTCCTTTAAGTTTTCGCAAACTTTGGCCATCAAAGCATTATCATTTCTTTCCATTTTCACAAAGTCGAGGTATTAAGAAAAGTTTTAAGTGCTAATTTGGCTAATTTCGATATCAAACAACACCGTTATCTTAAGACCAAAATGGCCAATTTTTTTACTAAACTTCAAAAGTTTCTCACTGGAAAAAAAGTTCCACGGGGATTTTTTCGCTTTTTTTGAACTTAAATGAAAGCTTAAAATGTTCCCAACATTTTAAGGTATGTCTCGCCATATCCTAGCCATAAATGAGATCGTAGCGATCAAAATACTGAAAAAAGTCAATTTTCAAGTAGTGCTATATTCATTGCTAAAAAACAAGTATTACGTCACATTTTATTGCAAAGATGTTAAATAAACTTTTATTTGGTAACACTTCTTCTACAAAACACAAAAAGAATCATGGAAATATCTCTATTCTATTCCATTTTATGGAACCGGCAATAAAAAAGTCAATTTTTCAAAAAAGTCGAATTTCCCAAATTTTGTTTTTGTTGTCCTAATTGCACATGACACACTATAGCCATATTTACGCAACATACCTTATCGTAAAGGAAATTTTCATACCTTTCCAACAATGTATAAAACATTTCTCAACTCGGATTCTATCTACTCTAAAATTCATTTACACTTCATTAAACTCTATATAAAAATGTCTATTTGTGAAATGGAACCTTATATGGGGCCTACACTAAAACATTGATAGATTTGCCCAGGGTTTACAATACAAATGTGTTAGAATAAAAAAAGGTCTCCTGCCAAAGTTTAAAAAAATTGGAATAAAAATATGTGTTTTAGAGCGAAAACACTTCGCATCGGCGTGCGTTTATATGTATATTAGCTACTCCCAAAATAAAAAAGCATTTTAGTTTTGTATTATTTGATTTTATTCTCTACCAAATAATCTAAGGTATCAAAATTTAAAAGCTCTTTAATTTGAATGGCATCGGGATCGTCCTTATCTATATCGTTGTATCGTCCTTATATATATATTGGGCGACATAAATATTTTGACCCAGGTGTTCTATTTATCCATATATCTTGAAATGCATTTTCTTTCGATGATGAAGATTGGTCCTTGTACAATCTCATTCTCAATGGTACTAATGATGCCATGAAAATTGATGCGAAGTTGGTATCTATTTCTGTTTGTTGCTTATATTCGGAAAATCCAGATGATCCATCACAACCCCATTTGCTGATCAAAACCACTTCGGAATTATTACATGTGTTCAACTGTTCTTCAGTAAAATTAGAAATAATTCTAACAGCTGTATTTTCAACAAGATCAGCAAGTTTCACTCTTGCTTTTAATTCGTCCACGTATATATTTGATGGCACCATTTTCGTCCTGGTGTTGTACAATTTATGTTTTGAGGGTAAACAACCCCATCCTTTTTCACGAAGAGCCTTCCTCATTGTTGAGTATTTGTTTCTTGAGAGGCCTAGGTTCAAAATCAGGGCCAGTGCATCTTCCTCCGTGAATTCTGTAGTCGATTTTGGAGTTGGAATACTTTCTACCATTCTCTTTACCCTTTTCGGAGATGCTAATGGTAAAACATCGACAATTCGTCCAACATTTTTTGGTTGTGTTTTTAACAATGCTGTTTTGAACGTATCTTTTATTAAATTTGGCGGATGTGCCGCCAATAGTTCCTCTTGTTTTTTCTTTTTGGTTTTCTCCGTAACTTCGTCGTATGCTTTGCTAGGCCGGCCGGGAATCAGCGGTTTAATTTCAATAAGTAGATCCGATTTCAGCCACTTCTCATACATTTTGAAAAACTTGATTTTTGCGAATGAACATTCTGGCAACCTTCTCTCAAATGATTTGTAGAATTTTTCAAGTTTGTCTAAAGCGTCTTTATTTAGCCTTATTCCATATATGTGGTCCAAAGTGTAAACAAGTTCCTTAAATGACTCCGTGTATGATTTGGAATCATTTTTGATGTCCCATACAATTTTCGAAAGAGTGGAATACTTCAGTATGACTTCCATAACTTATAAATGTCCTTTACGCCTCTACAAAATATAATGAAGAAAATTTGGATTTTGTTCAAATATTTATGCAATATATTCACAATTAATGACCCATTTCAGGTATCAGACGCAATCGTAAAAAGGGGTCCAAAGTGCCTCTTTTTACTTACTCTTCTATAATTATTTACCTGGACTCGAATTTGGTTAAAAAAAATGACAATGAATTTTTTATGGGTAGGTTTTTTCACATTCATTGATACGGTGGATTTCCTGGGAATTCGACATAGCGAAACAGGTAACATTTGTCTGCATCAAATCTTAACACAAATATATATATATATGCAGGTATATTTCTAGGTTACTTTTTATTCAAAAATCATCAGCTTACATTAAAAATAGATGTAGGTACTATACAAACGCACGCCGATGCGAAGTGTTTTCGCTCTAAAACACATATTTTTATTCCAATTTTTTTAAACTTTGGCAGGAGACCTTTTTTTATTCTAACACATTTGTATTGTAAACCCTGGGCAAATCTATCAATGTTTTAGTGTAGGCCCCATATAAGGTTCCATTTCACAAATAGACATTTTTATATAGAGTTTAATGAAGTGTAAATGAATTTTAGAGTAGATAGAATCCGAGTTGAGAAATGTTTTATACATCGTTGGAAAGGTATGAAAATTTCCTTTACGATAAGGTATGTTGCGTAAATATGGCTATAGTGTGTCATGTGCAATTAGGACAACAAAAACAAAATTTGGGAAATTCGACTTTTTTGAAAAATTGACTTTTTTATTGCCGGTTCCATAAAATGGAATAGAATAGAGATATTTCCATGATTCTTTTTGTGTTTTGTAGAAGAAGTGTTACCAAATAAAAGTTTATTTAACATCTTTGCAATAAAATGTGACGTAATACTTGTTTTTTAGCAATGAATATAGCACTACTTGAAAATTGACTTTTTTCAGTATTTTGATCGCTACGATCTCATTTATGGCTAGGATATGGCGAGACATACCTTAAAATGTTGGGAACATTTTAAGCTTTCATTTAAGTTCAAAAAAAGCGAAAAAATCCCCGTGGAACTTTTTTTCCAGTGAGAAACTTTTGAAGTTTAGTAAAAAAATTGGCCATTTTGGTCTTAAGATAACGGTGTTGTTTGATATCGAAATTAGCCAAATTAGCACTTAAAACTTTTCTTAATACCTCGACTTTGTGAAAATGGAAAGAAATGATAATGCTTTGATGGCCAAAGTTTGCGAAAACTTAAAGGAAATGGGAGTATCTTTTTTGAAAAATTTTGCAATTTTTTGACAAAAAAAATATTTTTCATATTGAAAACGATGCCATTTTTAAACCGCCAAAGATATTCACGTGATTCCTTTTGTATTTTATGCACACATATGCTGGCATAATTTGTGTGAAGTATGAAGTTTATAGCTTTAAAATTGACGGAGTTATTTAAAAAACACTGAAAAAAACCAAGGCCAAATTTTCATATTTTAAAATTAAACAATTCATAACTCCTTAACAGTACACGATGGCATGGTACTTTATGCATAAGTTTTTTAGATCTTGTCAAGCTCTTTCTCTAGAGTCCTAAATCATGTAAATCGGTTGAGTAGATCAAAAGTTATGGCCCCCAGAAGCTTGGAGAAGTCAAAAGTGGTCAACTTTGACACCCTGTAGCTCACCCTGTATTAAAGATATGGACCAACAACAGCACTTTTCTGAAAGCCTATGTCCTCCTCTACAAATGTCTAGAACATTTTGTATGGCTAAAATCAACAGATAAAAAGTTGTAGACTTATTTCCAATTTTTTTGCCATTTGGCCCACTGTGTGTCGTTATTTTCATGGCTTGTGTTCCAGTGATATTCGTCTTCTTATCCCTGGCGTTAGGATGTTCAGCAGAAATACAAGACTTGCCAGGAACTCACACCCGTTTGTAAACGATTGGCCAGTCGACCGGACCATGCATTACCGAGAAAATTAATTTTTCGCCCGAACCATTCGTATGAGGTCTCTAGACTAACGATGACTTTGTCCTCGAGATCCATGACGGTGGGGTATATTCAGAAGTCAGAGAATGTATGGACAATGTCCAGTGAGGAGACACTAGAGCTACTCGTTGATACACATTTCCCGGGTAATTCGGACAAAATGGGGCCAATAAACAACGTGGCGCCAGAAGAGGTTGTCATTTTTATGTATTCGGCGAAGGCTATTAGGGAAATAGTGTCTGAGCCGAAAATCATTTGGGCCATAAGAAATTTCGACTACTTTAAGTCGCCAGGCCCTGATGATGTATCACCGGTTGAATTACAAACTGTGATTTTCATCCTATTAGTCTGTCTTCCTTTATGTTGAAGACTCTTGAGAAGTTGATAGAAACATATCTTAGGGCAAAGATCCCTGGAGATCGCCTGTCGCGGAAGCGGCGTGCACATAGTTAAGGCAAAACCACTGAAACAGCTCTTCACGACCTATTTGGCTACATAGAGGTTTCTCTCGCTGTCAAGCATTTCTTGACATTGAAGGTGCTTTCAATAATGTAAAACCGAAGTCAATCAGAAGGAGTTGGAGTTTCTGGGCATAAACTATACCGTAAGAAAGTTTATTATTTCATTTATTTACTAAAAGATGCATTACGGCAGGCTTGGGAACTGTTGATCTAAAAAGATGGACCAGCAAAGGAATGCATCAAGGAGTTGTACAGAAACTTGTACTCTGGAATATAGCCATTTTCAATATATTATTATTCCTGGAAGAAAAAGGCGTGGCAATTGCGGTTAGGGGAAAGTTTTCCATCACTCTAAGGGATATACTTCAGTGCAACAGCAAAGTGGACTACCGAAAGCGGCATAGTCGTAAATTCTTGCAAGACAGAGGTAGCTCTTTTCAACAGGAGATACAAGTTGCCTACAGTGGCACCTGTCTTCTTGGGAGAAGAGAATGTTCCATTTACAAAATGCGCAAAATACCTGAGTGTTTGGCATGACATGAAATTTAACTTCAAATCCAACATTTTGGAAAAGGCAAAAAAGTCAACTCTTGCCTTATACACCTGCAAGAGGGGCATTGGCTATATATCATGCATTGGGTATATACTGCAGTTGTCAGACCTATATTGCTATACAGTGTTGTGGTCGAGCGAATCCAAAGGATGGCTTGTTTGTGCATCACTGAGGACGACACCATCTGATGCACTGAATTTATTGCTACATCCTATGCCTCTGGACATTGTGGTTACCCAAACTTCAGCGACCTCTGTCGTGAGGTTAAGGGAGCTTTCTCATT
Source organism: Stomoxys calcitrans (assembly GCF_963082655.1). Lineage (NCBI taxonomy): Eukaryota > Metazoa > Arthropoda > Insecta > Diptera > Muscidae > Stomoxys > Stomoxys calcitrans. The sequence goes on from NC_081552.1 coordinate 27,672,295, forward strand.
CTGAGCCGCTTTTTGGATAAAATGCACTGTACCACCATTCCTGATTGAACCGATTTTATGGCAGTTGTATCGAGTTATGGACGGATTAATACCATACTGAGCATTGTTGTTGGAAGTTATACCAAATTATCACTTTTATTTCGTTAAAATTTTGAAAGTATTTTTTTTATGGTTTGACCTTTAGAGAAAAACTCTTAAAAAATTTATCGAAATTCTGTCTTGAGGGGAAATTCCATCAAGATTATTTGTGTAAAGTAATAGTTATCGACTTTTTGTCCGCATAGAAAATTTACTTACAAAAAAATTGAAAATTTAAAACAAGTAAAAAGGCGTTAAGTTCGGCCGGGCCGAACTTTGGATACCCACCACCACCTCGGGTATATGTGTAAACTACCTTTCATCATAGTCCGGTGAAAAATGCATAATGTATGCCGCCATCGCAGGTATATCGATATATGGTCCGATTTGGGCCAAATTCGGCACGGACTGTGAGTGGTCTAATAGGTGCAAGTCATTCTTTAATTTTGTGGTACAAAATATTGGTCTTTTTAGTAGCTATATCCAAATATAGACGGATGTCGAAAAGCCTGACATAAGACCCAAGACCTTAAATCGTTAGATCAGTCTATATGGCAGATATATTCAAATCTGGACAAATCAGGGCAAAATTGAAGAAGGATGTTGAAGGCCCTAACACAACTCACTGTTCCAATTTTCCGCGACATCGACCACTAAATGCTTCTTTATGGGCCCAAAAACTTTAATCGAGAGTTCGGTCTATATAGCAGCTATATCCAAATCAGGTCCGATCAGGGCCAAATGGAAGAAAGATGCTATGAAGAAGCATGTCGAAGGGCCTAACGCAACTCATTCTCCCAAATTTTGGCAAAATTGTACATTAAATGCGCCTTTTATGGGCCCAAGACCTTAAATCGTCCGATATGTCTATAAGGGGGCTCTATTAAGTTATAGTCGGATATAGCCCATCTTATATATAAAAATTAATTTGTGTTTGTTTGTTTGTTTGTATGTTTGTGTGTTACTTATAGACTCAGAAACAGCTGAATCGATTTTCTTGAAATTTTCACAGATGGTGCATAATGATCCCGTGGTGAAAATAGGGTACTACATTTTTATACCCACCACCGAAGGATGGGGGTATATTCATTTTGTCATTCCGTTTGCAACACATCGAAATATCCATTTCCGACCCTATAAAGTATATATATTCTTGATCAGCGTAAAAATCAAAGACGATCTAGACATGTCCGTCCGTCTGTCTGTTGAAATCACGCTACAGTCTTTAAAAGTAGAGATATTGAGCTGAAATTTTGCACAGATTCTTTTTTTTGTCCATAAGCAGGTTAAGTTCGAAGATGGGCTATATCGGACTATATCTTGATATAGGCCCCATATAGACCGATCCGCCGATTTAGGGTCTTAGGTCCATAAAAGCCACATTTATTATCCGATTTTGCTGAAATTTAGGACAGTGAGTTGTGTTAGGCCCTTCGACTTCCTTCGTTAATTTGGCCCAGATCGGTTCAGATTTGGTTTTAGGTTTTGGGGCCATAAAAGACGCATTTATTGTCCGATGTCGCCGAAATTTGAGATAGTGAGTTTGGTTATGCTCTTCGACGTCCTTCTTCAATTTGGCCCAGATCGGTCCAGATTTGAACATAGCTGCCATATTGACCGATCTCTCGATTAAAGGTTTTGGGCCCATAAAAGAGGCATTTATTGTCCGATTTCGCCGAAATTTTGGATAGTGCTTTGTGTTAGGCTCTTTGACAGTTTTATGCAACTTGTCCCAAATCCGTCCAGATTTGGATATAGCTGCCATGTGGACCGATATCTCGATTTAAAGTCTTGGCCCCCTAAAAGGCGCATTTATAATCCGATTTCACTGAAATTGTGACTTATGTTAGGCTTTTCGATATCCGTGTCGTATATAATTCAGATCGGTTCATTTTTAAATATAGCTAGTGTACTTAATAATATTTGGTCCAAATCGGAACATATCTTGATATAACTGATATGGGACATAAAGTATGAAATTTTCACCGAATTTTGATGAAAGGTGGTTAAATATATACCCGAGGTGGTGGGTATCCAAAGTTCGGCCCGGCCGAACTAAACGCCTTTTTACTTGTTTGTTATCTGAAGGGGGAGCGGACCCTCCCCCTTACCCTAATTTTCAGAAACGCCAGATCTCGGAGATGTGTAATGCGATTTAAGCGAAATTTTTTGTGCTTTCATATAGTACCCTAACAACAAAAAATTGGTATCCAAATTTCGGATGGGGTACCTAGGGGGGCCGCCCCTCCCTTAAACCTACCAAACATATATTTAGACCAATCACGACAATATGGGACTCAAATGAAAGGTATTTAGGTTAAGAAAACGTATCTGATATCCGATTGTCGGACCATGTGTTAGGGGGACCACCCCAACCCCCAAAACACCCCTAAATCGGACATATTTACGACCATGGCAATATGGAACTTAAATGAAAGGTATTTGCGAGTGGAATACGAATCTTATATCCCAATGGGGGACCACTTTTTTGGGGGTCCACCCCTTCCCCAAAACACTCCCCAAACAGGACTTATTTACCGACCATGGGAATATGGGGCTTAAATAAAAGGTATTTGAGTGTAGAATTAGAATCTGATATCCAAATATGGGTCTGTTAGGACTTCCATCATCTGTGCCAAATACGGCCCAAATCATTTTATAACCTAATATTGCTCCCACTTAAACCTGTCTCTGTTCCGTTCCTAGAAGCTTTGATTTTTGCTGGTTTGACAGAAGTTTGGTATATAGAATAATATTATGCCCTTCAACAATATTTATTTTGTATACATTTTAAGCAGAATCCAAGGCGGTGGGTTTCCAGGACTCGGCCAGGCCAAACTTAGCACGCTTTTACCTGTTTTTCTATAATTGACTAGCTGGCCCGTTGTGCTTCGCTACACCCATAAGTGTTTGCGGACCCTTTTGACATGCTCAAATAACTGAAATAATCATTAGAGTCCCATATTGTCCGGTTTGGTATACATGTCCATTTGAGACATAATATTGAGGTGGGGCATCTCACCGGAAAATTAGCCACATGTTTATATAATTTTCGCATTTTACTCTCAAATACCTTTCGTTTGAGTCCTATACAATTCCTTTGGATGTACATGTACATTTGGTACGTAGTTTTAGGGTGGGGCGACTTTCATATAATATTTTTATCCATGGTGGTGGGTACCCAAAGTTTGGCACGGCCGAACTCGGCAGTTTGGTATTGTAATTATTGGGAGGAGAGTGTTGGCCCCAGACTTTTTTAAGCCGTTTTTGAGTCGGAATACGGAACAGACAAACAAACTAACCGCAACAATTTATTTTTTTTCTATAATACATAACCGGTTTAACCAGTTTTTTAAAAATCTCAAAAATCTAAACCGGTTTTTTAAAAAAGCTAAATTTTCGAATAATTCCAAAACCGGTTTTAGAATAAAGCCGGTTAATTATTCAGCCAAGGTCTACCGCTATGCTGTCGCTAGCTAGAACAGACGTCTCAGTCATTGTGTCCCTCATGACAGGTCACTGTCTGATCGGAAAACATGCTGACAGACTGAAGGTTGTAAGTAACGACTTTTGCAGAAATTTTGAGGATATCGAGAGAGAAGACACTATGGAACATTTGCTGTGTGTGTCCCGCACTTTCAGTCAGATGGACTTAGGATTTAATTTCTCGCAGATCTTGTCTGTTTAACGGATGTGAACTTTAGCTTTTTGTGGGTTTTCTATTTCTGTTCGTGTGGTATCACAATGGAACAAAACGTCTAAGTGAGAGGGATAGCGAAAATTCGGCGTAGAGATCGAACGATGTCTGATCGAATAGAAAGCCGTCACCGAAGTCCAGATTGACTGGGGAGTCCAAAGATTGTAGAGAGCTCAGTGAAGAGAAGGGATGTTTACCCATAATCCTTCACATTCTCTCCGCCATCGCGGCGCATTGACACAGCAAAAGTTCGACCATTTCCAGCTCATCTTCATCCCCACAGGCCCTGTAGAATTCCTCATTCTACTGAGCCCATCTGATTGCCAGCGACCTGATATCGCAGTAGCAGCTACGGACTCCCATCAATTATCCAAGATCACGCTCCCCAGCTCAAGGACAATCGATGTGCTCGTTCTGAATAAGCTTGGCCGTATGACCGAGGTAACAATGCAGCCTCCACCACAAGGCCAAGCAAAGACTGGTAATTCGCACAGTAGCAATCCGCAATCCCAAAGAGCCACAACAGAGAGGGTGTTACCATCCCAATAGCACTAGCAGAATACATCCGAGACTCAAACCTGACCAGCCAGGGCCTTCAGCGCCTCCTGACTATCCCCATAAATCGTCACAGTCTGACAGGTCCGCCGCTACTGACTCTGAATCATATCCAAGAACCTGAAGATCGCATAAACCTCTGCCGTAAAGACACAGCACCCATCACGAAGTCTATGTTACTACCTGATCCTTAGAAATTCAATACAAACACCTGCCCTGGTGCTACCATACAGCTTGGAGCAATCGGCGTAAACAAAGGGACCAAAGAAGGGCGGGAAGCCCCACAGTGTTGCCCCGGTGGACGGAAACACCGAATATGAAAATTGTTATGGAATTTTTTACTTATCTTTTAAAAGACCCTTCAAATAAATAGATTTGAAAACAAGTAAAAAGGCGGTGGATACCCACCATATCGGGTACATATGTACACCACCTTTCGTCAAAATCTGGTGAAAAATTTATATCTTATGCCCCATAGCAGCTATATCGAAATATGTTCCGATTTGGACCAAATACTAATAAGTGCAAGTCATTGTTCAATTGTGTATAACAAAATATTGACCGATCTGAACCATATACGACACGGATGTTGAAAAGGCTTTCATAAGTTGCTGTGTCAAATTTCAGTGAAATCGGATTATAAATGCGCATTTTATGGGGCCAAGACTTTAAATCGAGATATCGGTCTATATGGCAGCTATATCCAAATCTGGACCGATTTGGACCAAGTTGCAGATAAATGTCGAAGAGCCTAAAACAAAGCACTGTCGCAAATTTCGGCGAAATCGGATAGTAAATGCGCTTTTTAAGGACCCAAAACCTTATATCGAGATATCGTGCTATATGGCAGCTATATTCAAATCTGTACCGGTCTGGGCCAAATTAAAAAAGGATATCGAAGGTCCTAACACAACTCACTGTCTCAAATTCCGGCAACATCGAACAATAACTGCGTCTTTTATGGGCTCAAAACATTAAATCGAGAGATCGGTCTATATGGCAGCTATATCCAAATCTGGACCGACCTGTGCGATATTGCAAAAGTATGTCGAGGGACTTAACTTAACTCACTGTCCCGAATTTCAGCGACATCGGATACTAAATGCGTCTTTTATGGGCTCAAAACCTTAAACCGAGAGATCGGTCAATATGGCAGCTATATCCAAATCTGGACCGACCTGTGCGATATTGCAAAAGTATGTCGAGGGACTTAACTTAACTCACTGTTCCGAATTTCGGCGACATCGGATACTAAATGCGTCTTTTATGGGCTCAAAACCTTAAACCGAGAGATCGGTCAATATGGCAGCTATATCTGGGCCAAATTATAGAGGGATATCGAAGGGCCTTACACAACTCACTGTCCCAAATTTCGGCGAAATCGAACAATAAAAGCGCCTTTTGTGGGCCCTAAACCTTAAATCAGAAGATCGGTCTATATGGCAGCTAAAGGCAAATCTTGATTGATGTAGGCCAAATTGCAGAAGTATGTCGACGAACTTAACTCAGTATCCCTAATTTTGGCGACATCGGACAATAAATGAGCCTTTTATGGGACCAAAGCCTTAAATCGAGAGATCGGTCTATATGGCAGCTATATCCCAATCTGGACCGATCTGTGCTATATTGCTGACGTATGTCGAAGGACCTAACTTAACTCAATGTCCCAAATTTCGGCAAAATCGGATAATAAATGCGCTTTTTAAGGACCCAAAACCTTATATCGATATATGGGTCTATATGGCAGCTATACCCAAATCTGTACCGATCAGCGCCAAATTAAAGAAAGATGTCGAAGGGTCTAACACAACTCGCTGTCTCAAACTTCGGCGACATCGGACAATAAATGCGCCTTTTATGGGCCCAAACCCTTAAATAGAGAGATCGGTCTATATGACAGCTATTTTCAAATCTGGACCGATCTAGGTCAAATTAAAGAAGGATATCGATGGTCTTTACACAACTCACTGTCCCAAATTTCGGCGATATTGCCTAAGTATGTCGAGGAACTTAACTTTACTCACAGTCCCAAATTTCGGCGACATCGGACAATAAATGTGCCTTTTATGGGCCCAAAGCCTGAAATCGAGAGATCGTTCTATATAGCAGCTATATCAAAATCTGGACTGATCTGGGCCAAATTGAAGAAGGATGTCGAAGGGCCCAACTTAACTAGCTATATAATTTATATGGTCGGAAATAGATTTTTCGATGTGTTGCAAACCGAATCACAACGACAGGTGTCACGAACATGTACAAATGGTATGTACCGTTAGTTTTCAATAAGAGAAATTGGTATTTTTAGCAGAGCGGATCTGAAGAGAGGCGCTTGGGTCACCCTATTTTTATACCCTCCACCATAAGATGGGGGGTATACTAATTTCGTCATTCTGTTTGTAACTACTCGAAATATTCGTCTGAGACCCCATAAAGTATATATATTCTTGATCGTCGTGACATTTTATGTCGATCTAGCCATGTCCGTCCGTCTGTCCGTCCGTCCGTCCGTCCGTCCGTCCGTCCGTCCGTCCGTCCGTCCGTCCGTCCGTCCGTCCGTCCGTCTGTCTGTCGAAAGCACGCTAACTTCCGAAGGAGTAAAGCTAGCCGCTTGAAATTTTGCACAAATACTTCTTATTAGTGTAGGTCGGTTGGTATTGTAAATGGGCCATATCGGTCCATGTTTTGACATAGCTGCCATATAAACCGATCTTGGGTCTTGACTTCTTGAGCCTCTAGAGTGCGCAATTCTTATCCGATTGGAATGAAATTTTGCACGACGTGTTTTGTTATGATATCCAACAACTGTGCCAAGTATAGTTGAAATCGGTCCATAACCTGATATAGCTGCCATATAAACCGATCTTGGGTCTTGACTTCTTGAGCCTCTAGAGTGCGCAATTCTTATCCGATTGGAATGAAATTTTGCACGACGTGTTTTGTTATTATATCCAACAACTGTGCCAAGTATGGTTCAAATCGGTCCATAACCTGATAAAGCTGCCATATGAACCGATCTTGGGTCTTGACTTCTTTTGGCTCTAGAGGGCGCATTTCTTATCCGATTGGGATGGAATTTCGCACGACGTGTTTTGTTATGATACCCAACAACTGTGCCAAGTATGGTTTTAATCGGTCCATAACCTGAAATAGCTGCTATATAAACCGATCTTGGGTCTTGACTTCTTGAGCCTCTAGAGTGCGCAATTCTTATCCGATTGGAATGGAATTTCGCACGACGTGTTTTGTTATGATACCCAACAACTGTGCCAAGTATGGTTCAAATCGGTCCATAACCTGAAATAGCTGCTATATAAACCGATCTTGGGTCTTGACTTCTTGAGCCTCTAGAGGGCACAATTCTTATCCGATTTGAATGAATTTTTGCACGAAGTATTTCGTTATGATATTTAACAACTGTGCTAAGTATGGTTGAAATCGGTCCATAAACTGATACAGCTATCATATAAACAGATCTGGGGATTTGACTTCTTGAGCTTCTAGAGGGCGCAATTCCTATCCGATTTGGCTGAAATTTTGCATGACGTATTTTATTTTTACTTTCAACAACTGTGTCAAATAAGGTTCAAATCGGTTCATAACCTGATATAGCTGCCATATAAACCGATCTGGGATCTTGCCTGAAATTTTGTACGATGGATCCTCTCATGACCATCAACAAACGTGTTTATTATGGTCTGAGTCGGTCTATAGCCCGATAAAGATCCCATATAAATCGTTCTCTCTATTTTACTTCGTGAGCCCCAATGGGCGCAATTCTTATACGAATTGGCTGAAATTTTACACAGGTCTCCAATATATAATTTAATTGTGGTCCGAACCGGACCATATCTTGATATCGTTTTAATAGCAGAGAAACTCCTTTTTTGCCTAAGAAGAGATGCCGGGAAAAGAACTCGACAAATGCGATTCATGGTGGAGGGTATATAAGATTCGGCCCGGCCGAACTTAGCACGCTTTTACTTGTTATACCTACCACCGTCTGATGGGGGTATATTCATTTTGTCATTCCGTTTGCAACGCATCGAAATATCCATTTCCGACCCTATAAAGTATATATATTCTTGATTACAGTAAAAATCTAACACGATCTAGACATGTCCGTCCGTCTGTCCGTCTGTCTGTTGAAATCACGTTACAGTCTTTAAAAATAGAGATATTGAGCTGAAATTTTGCACAGATTCTTTTTTTGTCCATAAGCAGGTTAAGTTCGAAGATGGGCTATATCGGACTATATTTTGATATAGCCCCCATATAGACCGATCCGCCGATTTAGGGTCTTAGGCCCATAAAAGCCACATTTATTATCCGATTTTGTTGAAATTTGGGACAGTGAGTTGTGTTAGGCCCTTCAACATCCTTTGTCAATTTGGCTCAGATCGGTCCAGATTTGGATATAGCTGCCATATAGACCGATCCCCCGATTTAGGGTCTAAGGCCCATAAAAGCCACATTTATTATCCGATTTTGCTGAAATTCGGGACAGTGAGTTGCCTTAGGCCCTTCGACATCTTCCGTCAATATGTCTTAGATCGGATTAGATTTTGATATAGCTGCCATATAGACCGATCCTCCGATTTAAGGTCTTAGGCCTATAAAAGCCACATTTATTATCGGATTTTGCTGAGATTGGGGACAGTGAGTTGTGTTAGGCCCTTTGACATCCTCCGTCAATTTGGCTCTGATCGGTTTGGATTTGGATATAGCTGCCATATAGACCTATCCTCCGATTTAAGGTCATAGGCCCATAAAAGCTACATTTATTACCCGATTTTGCTGAAATTTGGGACAGTGATTTGTCTTAGGCCCTTCGACGTCCTCCGTCAATACGGCTCAGATCGGTTCAGATTTGGATATAGCTGCCATATAGACCGATTCTCCAATTTAGGGTCTTAGACCCATAAAAGCCACATTTATTATCAGATTTTGTTGAAATTTGGGACAGTGAGTTGTGTTAGGCCCTTCAACATCCTACATCAATTTGGCTCAGATCGGTTCAGATTTGGATATAGCTGCCATATAGACCGATTCTCCAATTTAGGGTCTTAGACCCATAAAAGCCACATTTATTATCCGATTTTGAGAAAATTTGGGACAGTGAGTTGTATTAGGCCCTTCAACATCCTCCGTCAATTTGGCTCAGACCGGTCCAGATTTGGATATAGCTGCCATATAGACCGATCTCTCGGTTTTAGGTTTTGGGGCCATAAAAAGCGCACTTATTGTCAGATGTTGCCCAAATTTGGGACAAAGAGTTAAGTTAAGCCCCTCCACATATTTCTGCAATTTGGTCTAGATCGATCAAGATTTGCATATAGCTGCCATATAAACCGATCTCTCGATTTAAAGTCTTGGCCCCATAAAAGGCGCATTTTTAATCCGATTGCACTGAAATTTGACACACTGACTTATGTTATGCTTTTCGACATCCGTGTGGTATATAGTTCAGATCGGTTTATCTACTAAAAAGACCAATATTTTGTTATATACAATACAATTGAACAATAACTTTTACTTATTAGTATCTGGTCCAAATCGGAACATAGCTGCTATGGGGCATAAGGTATGAATTTTGCACCGGATTTTGAGGAGGTGGTTCACATATATATCCGAGGTGGTGGGTATCCAAAGTTCGGCCCGGCCGAACTTAACGCCTTTTTATTTGTTTTTTTCAATATTCTTCCTGAATCGAAAAAGCTTAATTTCGGCTGCACAAACTCGCACGAATTCAATATTTTGGATTTTTTTGTACAAAATGATTTTTCCGTACCGTTTTGGAAATAGGGCTAAGAACTCTATTAAAAGGTTTTTCTATCATATCAAAATATTGTACAAAAATGTGCGCTGGAAAATTCTACTACAGTCTCTGGAATACACCAAAGCACAAAACTTAACATAAACACCGGAAATCAGTAAAACGGGAAACACAATTCGGTGATAGAGTCGTATATTAAAGAATACGGCTTCTATAGGCTTAAGACCTCAAATCAAGAAATTGGTTTACATAGGAGCTGTATCTGGTTTTAGACCGATTTGGACAATACTTGGCGGAGTTTTTAAAAATCATAGCAGAAGTCCTTGTGCAAAATGTCAGCTAATACGGATAATAATTGTACCATCTGAGGGCTCAAGATATTAAATCGGGGCATCGGTGCATATGGGAGCTATATCAGCTTTTAGACCGATTTGGACCATACTTGTGATATTTGTTGAAACTCTTAACAGATGTCATTATGTAAAAAAACCAGTTCTATATCAAAGAAAGCCACCAACTTAAAGTCACCTGTGTCAAATTCCCTTCTATGTAACGCACCACGTCCTGGAGGGCACTATCAACTGACCGAACTTTGATGAGGCAAGCTGGTAGCCGCGTACCAACGATGGGTCAAGCAGGCTCGAGCTGTACGCTGCCAACAGTCTCTCAACTGTCTTCAAAACGAAAGGCTGATTGACCTAATTTTCGTGGGCTGGGAAATAACCTGACCCTCGCAGTCGGTACAAAGCTAAGCAAAACCAAATTTTCTCTAGAAGCCATCTGGCATACGGCCCTGCCTTCTGCAGCAGGGCGGGCTATGTGCCATCCGGCCGATTTGTAGGGCTCAAACAAATTAACCGTCTTTTTTAGCAGTTTATCTGATATACAAAGATAAATTCAGAGATATGATAATTGTGTTATATGTGCTTACATAGGGAAAGCTATAATCCATTAATTTCCCATACACCAATATTTGTATTTTTGGGGTACTAAATCCTAACGCCCGAACTTTAAGTCCAAACAGGACATTAAGTACTCAATGCATCAAGCAGCGACAACTTCAATAGGCTTCATCGGTTTTCCTTCTTCACGTACTTAATGAAATTAATTTGCAATTAATCTCAAATTAATCTCAAAGTAGATTCTAAGATAGGGTTTCTCATACAATTTCATAGACACATGCGCTGAACAAACCTTGAGAGGGTTTAAGGAAACACACATTAGGCTAATGTGACACAAACACCAACCTAAACAATGAAATTGATTTAGTATAGGGTGGAGTGGATGCATGGCAACTTATTAATGATAAAGATATAGCTTCCGAATAAGAATTTTTTATACCCTCCACCATAAGATGGGGGGTATACTAATTTCGTCATTCTGTTTGTAACTACTCGAAATATTCGTCTGAGACCCCATAAAGTATATATATTCTTGATCGTCGTGACATTTTATGTCGATCTAGCCATCTCCGTCCGTCTGTCTGTCGAAAGCACGCTAACTTCCGAAGGAGTAAAGCTAGCCGCTTGAAATTTTGCACAAATACTTCTTATTAGTGTAGGTCGGTTGGTATTGTAAATGGGCCATATCGGTCCATGTTTTGATATAGCTGTCATATAAACCGATCTTGGGTCTTAACTTCTTGAGCCTCTAGAGGGCGCAATTCTTATCCGATTGGAATGAATTTTGGCACTACGTGTTTTGTTATGATGTCCAACAACTGTGCCAAGAATGGTTCAAATCGGTGTATAACCTGATATAGCTGTCATATAAACCGATCTTGGGTCTTGACTTCTAGAGCCTCTAGAGTGCGCAATTCTTATCCGATTGGAATGAAATTTCGCACGACGTGTTTTGTTATGATATCCAACAATTGTGCCAAGTATGGTTCAAATCGGTACATAACTTGATATAGCTGCCATATAAACCGATCTGGGATCTTGAATTCTTGAGCCTCTAGAGTGCGCAATTCTTACCCGATTGGAATGAAATTTTGCACAACGTGTTTTGTTATGATATCCAATAAATGTGCCAAGTACGGTTCAAATCGGTTCATAACCTGATATAGCTGCCATATAAACCGATCTTGGGTCTTGACTTCTTGAGCCTCTAGAGTGTGCAATTCTTATCCGATTGGAATGAAATTTTGCACGACGTGTTTTGTTATGATATCTAACAACTGTGCCATGTATGGTTCAAATCGGTCCATAACCTGATATAGCTGCCATATAAACCGATCTTGGGTCTTGACTTCTTGAGCCTCTAGAGGGCGCAATTCTTATCCGATTGGAATGAATTTTGGCACTACGTGTTTTGTTATGATGTCCAACAACTGTGCCAAGAATGGTTCAAATCGGTGTATAACCTGATATAGCTGCCATATAAACCGATCTTGGGTCTTGATTTCTTGATCCTCTAGAGTGCGCAATTCTTATCCGATTTGAATGAATTTTTGCACGACGTGTCTTGTTACGATATTCAACAACTGTGCCAAGTATGGTTTAAATCGGTCCATAACCTGATATAGCTGCCATATAAACCGATCTTGGGTCTTGAATTCTTGGGCCTCTAGAATGCGCAATTCTTATCCGATTGGAACGAAATTTTGCACGACGCGTTTTGTTATGATATCCAACAACTGTGCCAAGTATGGTTCAAATCGGTCCATAACCTGATATAGCTGCCATATAAACCGATCTGGGATCTTGACTTCTTGAGCCTCTAGAGTGCGCAATTCTTACCCGATTGGAATGAAATTTTGCACAACGTGTTTTGCTACGATATCCAATAAATGTGCCATGTACGGTTCAATTCGGTTCATAACCTGATATAGCTGCCATATAAACCGATCTTGGGTCTTGACTTCTTGAGCCTCTAGAGTGCGCAATTCTTATCCGATTGGAATGAAATTTTGCGCGATGCGTTTTGTTATGATATCCAACAACTGTGCCAAGTATGGTTCAAATCGGTCCATAACCTGATATAGCTGCCATATAAACCGATCTTGGGTCTTGAATTCTTGAGCCTCTAGAATGCGCAATTCTTATCCGATTGGAATGAAATTTTGCACGACGTGTTTTGTTATAATATCCAATAACTGTGCCAAGTATGGTTCAAATCGGTCCATAACCTGATATAGCTGCCATATAAACCGATCTGGGATCTTGACTTCTTGAGCCTCTAGAGGTCGCAATTATTATCCGATTTGCCTGAAATTATGTACTACGGATCCTCTCATGACCATCAACATACGTGTTTATTATGATCTGAATCGGTCTATAGCCCGATACAGCTCCCATATAAATCGATCTCTCTATTTTACTTCTTGAGCCCTCAAAGGGCGCAATTCTTATTCGATTTGGCTGACATTTTACACAGGTCTCCAACATTTAATAATATAATAATAGCAGAGCAAATCTTTTCTTATATTCTTTTTTGCCTAAGAAGAGATGCCGGGAGAAGAACTCGGCAAAAGCGATCCATGGTGGAGGGTATGTAAGATTCGGCCCGGCCGAACTAAGCACGCTTTTACTTGTTTTTAGGTTTTTTCTAAAAATTCATGTGGTGTACATACTTCCATAATTCATACCAAGTCCTATGTGATCTTGATTCTTAAATTAGCTCTCGATTCATCTCTAAAAATGTATTTCCGTTCGCTTTCTTCGTGGCTAACTCCACACTAAAACTGGCGACAATAGTGAGGTCTTCAGCAAACCTACAATTACTCAGCTCCCATGGCAGCCGGTTGTACTTACCGGATTGACCCCATGGAGTCCTTAATCGGCAAGGGTTGCCGCGTCAGTGTACAAGACACTGCTATCACAACAACAACTCAGTAAAGAGGTTGAAGAACTGAAACTTTGGTTTTACACAGTACACTTAAAGTTGGAGAGCTTGCAACATAGACTCCTTTTCGAAACATGGATATAATACCTTCAATCTGATGCTGTCTTCGGGCAACAATCCAGCGCACAAGAACACCGGAAATATCAATCGGAAACGCCATGCGGAAAGCATTGACACGAAGCTTCGGGCCAAGCATCATCACTATCGGTAAAATGGTGCTTGAATAGGTAGCGAAGCTGTTAACAGACTCCTCATTGAGTAGTTACTAAGGGAACTGCCCTAAGACCTACCCAGGAAAGCCTGTTTGGAGAAAAGGGGCCTTGTGGCGATTTGGAACGGGGACTTAAGACCAAGCTGGGTGCAGAGTGGGATATGTACAGGGAATTCCCAAACAAGTACATGAGCGAGGTGATATCGTTCAAGAGGACCTCATTGGTCTGATTTGCGAGAGTGATAGATGGAGTGAATGAGTCCTCCAAGTTCCGAAAATCGCTCTCAATGAATCAGAGATAACGCAACCTGGACAAATTTTACTGTCTGTTAAGCACTTCCCAGGGTGCTAGGATTCAGCCGGTAACTCGATGTACCTCTGGTACAACACGGTGGAGAATCAATGTCTGTAGTTTGGGTTAACAGAGGGAGAGATAGTCTGGAGATTGAAATTGTTTGAACCCTTGAAGTTAACTGGATCCGGTGGTGTAGAGCCTCCCATGTTTTAAAGGGCAAGACAGTAGTTGCGGAGTTGCGTTTTTCTGGAATTTGTCCCTTATTGGGATAGTTGTTGGATTGCCAGGGCACTCTGGCCAGCTGTTGACCGGAAAAGGATGAGGTTGTTGCTTGCTCTCGATAAGTCATCACTGAAAATTACAGTTTGACATAAACGCACACTAGGCCATATGACCGCGCATGAGGTGCCGCACAATGACTACTGCGTACGTTATCATGATGAGAATGAGACGATAAAGCACCATCTCTGCTCTTGCCTGGGTCTACAGTGGTACAGGCTTAACATCAGAGGGAGGCAGTTTTTTTCCAATTTCAGCAAATTTGCAGATGTGTCTCTGGGGAGTATTCTCAGATACGTGGACGGATTTGATTCGACGAGGGGCGCTATGAAAAATTCATGCTAAGATACGGAGCACCAATGCTTTGCACTTGGCCAATGAATACTTGAGTGAGTGTGAGCATACGCTCCGTGGAAGCACTCGGATAGTGGCATGACGGCTAGGCGCTTGCTCCACATTGTATTTCTATATTTTCTGTACTTTTTATACCCACCATCATTGTGTGGGTGTATACTTATATCATAATTTCGTTTATAACACCTCGAAATATTGATCTACGTCCACATAACGTATGTAAAGGGTGATTTTTTAAGTGCTATAAGAAAGTTAAAAACAAGTAAAAGCGTGCTAAGTTCGGCCGGGCCGAATCTTATATACCCTCCACCTTGGATCGCATTTGTCGAGTTCTTTTCCCGGCATCTCTTCTTAGGCAAAAAAGATATAAGAAAAGATTTGCTCTGCCATTAGAGCGATATCAAGATATGGTCCGGTTCGGACCACAATTAAATTATATGTTGGAGACGTGTGTAAAATGTCAGCCAGTTCGAATAAGAGTTGCGCCCATTGGGGGCTCAAGAAGTAAAATAGAGAGATCGATTTATATGGGAGCTGTATCGGGCAATAGACCGATTCAGATCATAATAAACACGTATGTTAATGGTCATGAGAGAATCCGTCGTACAAAATTTCAGGCAAATTGGATAATAATTGCGACCTCTAGAGGCTCAAGAAGTCAAGATCCCAGATCGGTTTATATGGCAGCTATATCAGGTTTAGACCGATTTGAACCATACTTGGCACAGTTGTTGAAACTAAGAATAAAAAACGTCATGCAAAATTTCATCCAAATCGGATAGGAATTGGGCCCTCTAGAAGCTCAAGAAGTCAAGACCCAATATCGGTTTATATGGCAGCTATATCAGGTTATGGACCGATTTGGGCCATACATGGCACAGTTGTTGGATATCATAACAAATCACGTCGTGCAAAATTTCGTTCCAATGGGATAAGAATTGCGCACTCTAGAGGCTCAAAAAGTCAAGACCCAAGATCGGTTTATGTGGCAGCTATATCAAAACATGGACCGATATGGCCCATTTACAATACCAACCGACCTACACTAATAAGAAGTATTTGTGCAAAATTTCAAGCGGCTAGCTTTACTTCTTCGGAAGTTGGCGTGCTTTCGACAGACGGACGGACGGACAGACGGACGGACATGGCTAGATCGACATAAAATGTCGCGACGATCAAGAATATATATTCTTAATGGGGTCTCAGATGAATATTTCGAGTAGTTACAAATAGAATGACGGAATTAGTATACCCCCCATCTTGGAGGTGGAGGGTATAAAAATCTGGATTGTCTTGACATTCTGAGTCGATCTATCCATGCCTGTCCGTCCGTCTGTCGAAATCACGATAGCTGTCGAAAGCGTGAAGCTTGAAATTTTACAGGGTATTATAACTTTGTGCATTTGTTTGCAACCCTTAGAAGGAGAAGAGCTAGACCCATTGATAAGTATACCCGTCGGCTTAGAATCACTTCCTGATTCGATTTAGCTATGTCCGTCTGTCTGTCCATGCATTCTTGTGATCAAGTTACGGGTCACATTTGTTGTCATGAAATTTTGCACAAGTCTCTTTTTTGGCCCAAGGAACGAACGTTATTGATTTTGAACCAAATCGGTTCATATTTAGATATAGCCCCCTTATAAAGGGTGATTTTTTTGAGGTTAGGATTTTCATGCATTAGTATTTGACAGATCACGTGGGATTTCAGACATGGTGTCAAAGAGAAAGATGCTCAGTATGCTTTGACATTTCATCATGAATAGACTTACTAACGAGCAACGCTTGCAAATCATTGAATTTTATTACCAAAATCAGTGTTCGGTTCGAAATGTGTTCATTCACCGTTCAGCGATGAGGCTCATTTCTGGTTGAATGGCTACGTAAATAAGCAAAATTGCCGCATTTGGAGTGAAGAGCAACCAGAAGCCGTTCAAGAACTGCCCATGCATCCCGAAAAATGCACTGTTTGGTGTGGTTTGTACGCTGGTGGAATCATTGGACCGTATTTTTTCAAAGATGCTGTTGGACGCAACGTTACGGTGAATGAACACATTTCGAACCGAACACTGATTTTGGTAATAAAATTCAATGATTTGCAAGCGTTGCTCGTTAGTAAGTCTATTCATGATGAAATGTCAAAGCATACTGAGCATCTTTCTCTTTGACACCATGTCTGAAATCCCACGTGATCTGTCAAATACTAATGCATGAAAATCCTAACCTCAAAAAAATCACCCTTTATATACATCATCCGATATGGCCTTTTAGGCTGTAGAAGCCATAATTTTAGTCCGATCTTTTTTAAAAATTTGGCATAAAGTACTTTATTTGACGTCTTCATATGTGTGAAAAATTTCATAAATTTATTTTCGACAATTAAAGAGATTTTAGTGAAATACCATGCTACGAAAATAGTATTGGGTTGCCCAAAAAGTAATAAAAGAAAGTAAATGCATTTTTAATAAAACTTAAAATGAACTTTAATCAAATATAGTTTTTTTACACTTTTTTCTAAAGTAAGCTAAAAGTAACAGCTGATAACTGACAGAAGAAAGAAAGCAATTACAAAGTCACAAGCTGTGAAAAAATTTGTCAACGCCGACTATATGAAAAATCCGCAATTACTTTTTGGGCAACCCAATATATCGCTTGACAAACAGTTTAACAATATAAGTGCCTTTGTCTGAATCCCATATGGTCTTTATTGGTCTACGAATTTAAGTTTGGATGTAAGGGGTACTCCATTCTTAAAATACTTTATTTCAGCTCGAGGGTGAGGTGGTCCCTCAGACACTTGGCCTTGAAAAATATCAGCTTCGTGCTCTTCTCTCAAATACCATTTATTTAAACTCATTTTGTAATTGGTTTTGAGGTGAGTGTACAGGATGAGGCGTCCCCCAAACATATGGCCCCAAGATTGGTTATCAAATTCGGTTTCTAATCTCAAATAGCTTTCATTTGAGACACACATGGGAACGGTCGAAAAATTTTTACCCGTTGGGGTTGTTGGGTGATGCCTAAAATACACGGTCCTACATTTGGATATCAAATTCGTATCCTACTTCCCAAATACTTTTATTTGAGCACCATATTGCGATGGTCAGTAAAAAATTGCTGTTTGTGGGGTATTTTGGGAAAGGGGTAGACCCCCAGAAAATTGGTCGCGAAAATGGGTATCAATTCTTTCTTTACCCCCCCCCCCCCCCCCAATTCCTTTCATTTAATCCCCACATTTATGGATGTTTTGGGGAGTGGGGTGGTCCCCCAAACACTAAACCCTGAAAATACATCAGCAACGTGCTCTATTCTCATATATTTGAACCCCATATTGCCATTGGCCTCAAAATTGGATATCAAATTAGTTTTAAAATCTCAAATATCATTCATTTAAACCCCTTATTGAAAAAGCCAGCAAATATGTCCGGTTTGTGGTATGGGCCCTAAAAACTATGAATATCGAGCTCCACTGTCTTGAAGACACAAATTGTCTTGGTAAGCAAATACGTCCTATTTGGGGGTTGTTATGGTGGTGGGACGTCCCCTAGACAATTGGTCCCGAATTTTGATGTCAGATTCATTGTCTACTCCCAAATACCCTTAATTTTTCCAAAGTCGGCAAACATGTGCGGTTTGGGGAGTGTTTTGGGGGATGGGGCGGCCACTCCGTGACTTGGCCCCGAAAATGTATACCACATTCGTATTCTACTCTAAAATACCTCTTATTTGAGCCTCATAGTGCAATATCAGTAAATACTTCCTATTTGGGTGGTGTTATGGGGGTGGGGTGGCCCCATACAGACTTTTCCCGGACATTGGTATTACATTCGTGCTTTACTTCCAAAGACCTTCCATTTGAGTCCCATATTGCTATAGTCGTAAATTTGTCTTCTTTGGGGTATGTTCTTGGGGATGGCGGTCCCACAAACACTGAATATCAGATTCGTATTCTACACTCAAATACCTTTTATTTAAGCCCCATATTACCATGGTCAGTATATAAGTCCTTTTTTGGGGCATGTTGTGGGGAAGGGGAGGACCCCGAGAAACTTTGTCCCAAAATTGGATATCAGATTCGTATTTTAACCGTAAATACCTTTCATTTGAGTCCCATATTGCCATGATCGGTAAATATGTCCGATTTAGGGGTGTTTTGGAGGTTAGGGTGGTCCCCCAAACATTTGGTCAGCCAATTGGAGATTAGATACGTTTTCTAATCCTAAATTCCTTTCATTTAAGTCCCATATTGTCGTGATTGGTGTAAATATATATTTGGTAGGTATTGGGGTGGGGCGACCTCCCTAGGTACCGCATCCGAAATTTGAGTACCAAATTTTTGTTTGTAGGTTACTATAAGAGAGCATACAAAATTTCGCTTTAATCGCACCACCCATTTCCGAGATTCGGCTTTTCAGATAATTAGGATAAGGGGGAGGGTCCGCTCCCCTTCAGGTATCAAAAAATGTGGTACCCCATTTTCACCATGGGATCAGTAAAAATTTCATGGAAGTCGGTTCAGCCGTTTCTGAGTCTGGAACACACAAACAAACAAACCTACAAACAAGCACAAATTGATTTTTATACCCTCCACCATAAGATGGGGGGTATATTCGTCATTCTGTTTGTAACTGCTCGAAATATTCGTCTGAGACCCCATAAAGTATATATATTCTTGATCGTCGTGACATTTTATATCGATCTAGCTATGTCCGTCCGTCTGTCCGTCCGTCCGTCCGTCTGTCTGTCGAAAGCACTCTAACTTCCGAAGGAGTAAAGCTAGCCACTTGAAATTTTGCACAAATACTTCTTATTAGTGTAGGTTGGTTGGTATTGTAAATGGGCCATATCGGTCCATGTTTTGATATAGCTGCCATATAAACCGATCTTGGGTCTTGACTTCTTGAGCCTCTAGAGTGCGCAATTCTTATCCGATTGGGATGAAATTTTGCACGACGTGTTTTGTTATGATATCCAACAACTGTGCCAAGTATGGTTCAAATCGGTCCATAACCTGATATAGCTGTTATATAAACCGATCTTGGGTCTTGACTTCTTGAGCCTCTAGCGTGCGCAATTCTTATCCGATCAGACTGAAATTTTGCACAACGTGTTTTGTTATTATATCCAACAAATGTGCCAAGTATGGTTCAAATCGGTCCATAACCTGATATAGCTGCCACATAAACCCGTCTCCCCATCATCCTTTTTCGGTTCCAAGAGCTTTAAGTTTTGCTGTATATAGAATGAAATTATGCCCTTCAACTAAATTTATTTCGCAAAAATTTTTTGCAGAATCCATGGTGGTGGATACCAAGGATTCGGTCCGGCCGAACTTACCACGCTTTTACTTGTTTATGTCTTCTAACAGCCATGACAAGTACGGTCCATATCGGTCAATAACTCGATTTAGACAGTACTTGGCACAATTGTTGGAAGTCGTAACGGAACACTATGTGCAAAATTTCAGCCAAATCAGATGAAAATTGCGGCTTCTTAAGGCTCAAGAAGTCAAATCGAGAGATCGGTTTATATGGGAGCTATATCAGGTTACAGACCGATTTAGACCATGTATGGCACAGTTGTTGGAAGTCATTCCAAAACGATATGTGCAAAATTTCAACCACATTGGATAAGAATTACGCCCTCAAGAAGATCGAGAAGTCTAATCGGGTGATCGGATCTAATCGGCGGCTATATCAGGTTATGGGCTGATTTCGACAATACCTGGCACAGTTATTGGGAGTCATTCCTTTGCGTGATCTGCAAAATTTCAACCAAATCGGATAAGATTTGAAATCTAGTCGGGAGATCGGCTTATATGGCGGCAATATCAAAACATGGACTGATTGGGCCCATTTACAGTCCCAACCGACCGACACCAATAAGAAATATTTGTACAAAATTTCATGTATCTAGTTTTACTCCTTCGAAAGTTTGCGTGCTTTCGAAAGACGGAAGGACATGACTAGATCCACTTAAAATGTCAAGACGATCAAGAATTTATATATGCTTCATAGGGTCTTAGAGGTATATTTCAAGGTGACACAAACGTAATGACGAAATTAGTATACCCCCCATCCTATGGTGGAGGATGTAAAAACATATGGTAATAGAACAGAATTCTGAATATAAACTGAATTTGAGTTGCAATCGATTATCGGCCCATTCGTGTCATGTTCTCGTCAATTTTGTTTCACTTTCTCTAAAAACGTACCCGATTTGAGTAGCAGACAAAGTGGCCTGGAAGACCACGGATTGTCTAAAGACTTGTTACCTTTCCTTAATAGAATCAGCAGTTGATCCTTCACCTTTTTCCAAACATTGATTCATATCCAATGCCAATAGTCCATAAACTTCCAATAATTGAAATGACTTCATTTGGCATTCCCTCTGGTCCCGGTGCTTTACGCTTTTTATACCCACCAAAATTAAGTAGCGGTATACTAATCTAGTCATTACGTTTGTAACACCTCGAAATATTCGTCTAAGACCCCATAAAGTAAATATATTTTTGAACGTCTCGATGATCTGAGTCGATATAGCAACGTCCATCACGATAGCGGTCGAACGCGTAAAGCTTGCCGCTTGATATGGGAATTGCAAATTGGCCACATCGGTTCAGATTTAGATATAGCTCCCATATAAACCCATCTCCCGATTTGAATTCTTAAGGCCCTGCAAGCCGCTGTTTTTATCCGATATATCTGAAATTTGGCATGTAGTGTTCTGTTAAGGCTTCCAACAACAGTGTACGGTCCGAGTACGGTTCAAATCAGTCAAGAACGTAATGTAGCTCCCACATAAACACATCTCCCGATTTGATTTCTTGAGCCCCTGGAAGGCGCATTTTTTGTTCGATTTGGCTGAAATTTTGATCGAAGTGTTCTGTTATAATTTCCAACAACTGTGCCAAGTACAGACCAAATCGGTTTGATTTCTTTCTTTGATTTCTTGAGTCCCTGGAAGCCGCATTGTTTGTCCGATTTGGCCGAAATTTTGATCGTAGTGTTCTGTTATGACTTCTAACAACTGTGCAAAGTACAGTCCAAATCGGTTTATAACCTGATATAAGTCCCACATAAACCAACCTCCAGATTTGATTTCTTGAGCCCCTGGAAGCCGCAACTTGTGTCCAATTTTGCTGAATTTTGCACATAGTGTTCTCTTACTACTTTCAACAATTGAGTCAAGCACGGTGCAAATCGGTCAAGAACCTGATATAGCTCCCATGTAAACCGGTCTCTCGATCATCCATGTTCGCTTAATAGAAGCTTTAATTTTCCCAGGTTTGACAGAAGTTTGGTATGTAGAATAAAATTATTCCCTTTTATTATGTACTAGCTGTCCCGGCCCCGCTTCTTTTACTTTATATGGAGCAAAAGTTTCCTTGGAATATTTATTGTCGACAATAAATGAGCTTTTAGAGAATTAACATGCTACGAAAATCGTACATCGCTCAACAAACAGTTTAACAATATAAGTGCCTTTATCTGAATCCCATATGATCTTTATTGGTCTACAAATTTAAGTTTGGATGTAAGGTGTACTCCATTCTTAAAATACTTTATTTCAGCCCGATATTCTCATGATGTCTGATTTAGTAGGTGAGACACTTGGCCCTGAAAAAATATCATCATCGTGCTCTTCTATCACATACAATTTATTTAAACCCCATATTGCCATAGATTTAGGGGAGTTTACAGGTTGAGGAGTCCCCCAAACACATGGCCCCAAAATAGGTTATCAAATTTGTTTTCTAATCTCAAATACCTTTCATTTGAGCCACATATTGGAATGTCGAAAAATGTTTACTCTTTGAGGGGTGTTTTGGGGATGGGGTGATGCCCTAGATACATGGTCCTACATTTGAATATCAAATTCATATTCTACTCCCAAATTCCTTTATTTGAGCCCCATATTGCGATGTTCAGTAAAAAATTGCTGTTTGTGGGGTATTTTGTCCCGAAAGTGGGTATTAATTCTTGCTCTACCGCCCAATACCTTTCATTTGAGCTCCATATTGATATGGTCGGTAAATATGCCCGATTAAGGGGTGTTTTGGGGATTGGGGTGGTCCCCCAAACACTAAGCCCGGAAGATATATCAGCAACGTGCTTTATTGTCATATATCTTTTTATCATTTATTTGAACCTCATATTGCCATTGGCCTCAAAATTGGATATCAAATTCATTTTCTAATCTCATTTAAACTCCTTATTGCAAAAGTCAGCAAATATGTCCGGTTTGGGGTATTGGCCCTAAAAGCTATAAATATTTAGTTCCACTTTCTTTTAGACCCAAATTGTCTTGGTGAGCAAATACGTTCTATTTGGGAGTTGTTATGGTGGTGGAACGTCCCCTAGACTAAATACCTTTAATTTGATCCCCATATTTCCATAGTCGGCAAACATGACCGGTTTGGGGGTGTTTTGGGGGATGGGCGGCCACTCAGTGAGTTGGCCTTGAAAATATATATCGGATTCGTGTTCCACTTTAAAAACCCTATTATTTGAGACTCATATTGCAAAAGTCAGCAAATACTTCCTATTTGGTGGTGTTGTGGGTGTGGTGTGGCCCCATAGACACTTTTTCCAAATATTGATATCAGATTTGTGCTTTACTCCCAAAGACCTTTCATTTGAACCCCATGAGGCTGTGGTCGTAAACTTGTCCCTTTGATAAAGGTTTTTGGGGAAAGGCGGCCCCCCAAACACTTGGTCTCATATTTGGATATCAGATTCTTATTCTGCACTCAAATACCTTTTATTTAAGCCCCATATTCCTATGGTCAGTAAATAAGTCCTGTTTGGGGGCTTTTTTGGGGAAGGGGTGGACCCCCAGAAACGTGGTCCCACATGTGGATATCAGATTTGTATTCTACTCGCAAATACCTTTCATTTGAGTCTTATATTGCCATGATCGGTATATGTCCGATTTAGGGGTGTTGTGGGGGTGGGGTGGCACCATAGACACTGTTCCCGAATATTGATATTAGATTTGTGCTTTACTCCCAAAGACCTTTCATTTGAGCCCCATATGACAATGGTCGTAAATTTGTCCCCTTTGGGGGAGGTTTTTGGGGAGAGACTGCCCCCCAGATTCTTATTCTGCACTCAAATACCTTTTATTTAAGCCCCATATTCAAATGGTCAGTAAATAAGTCCTGTTTGGGGGCTTTTTTGGGGAAGGGGTGGACCCCCAGAAACGTGGTCCCACATGTGGATATCAGATTTGTATTCTACTCGCAAATACCTTTCATTTGAGTCCCATATTGCCATGGTCGGTAAATATGTCCGATTTAGGGGTGCTTTGGGGGTTGGGGTGGTCCCCCTAGCACTTGGTTCGACAAATGGATATCAGATACGTTTTCTTATCTTAAATACCTTTCATTTGAGTCCCATATTGCCGTGATTGGTGTAAATATATGTTTGGTAGGTTTTAGGGTGGGACGGCCCCCCTAGGTACCCCATCCAAAAGTTGGACACCAAATTTTTATTTTTAGGGTACTATATTAGAGCACACAAAATTTCGCTTAAATTGCACCACCCATCTCCGAGATGTGGCGTTTCTGAAAATTATGGTAAGGGGAGGGTCCGCCCCCCTTTAGATATCAAAAAATTTAGTACCCTATTTTCACCACGGGATCATTATGCACCATCTGTGAAAATTTGAAGAAAATCGGTTTAGCCGTTTCTGAGTCTATAAGGAACACACAAACATACAAACAAACAAACCTACAAACAAACACAAATTGATTTTTATATGTAAGATAAACTTTAAGTAGAATGTTTGGTGGTTCCCAAGATTCGGCCCGACAGAACTTATAACGCTTTTACTTGTTCAATGTCACACCATTGCATAGTCTGTCAGGTTCTGCTGGGTCCCAGACTGTCAAGCGGTGACTGGGAACGAAAGGTGATTGGCGCAGATCGTGCAACGGAATAAGTGAGCCCTCCTTTGTTTGAGATTATTGGCGTGCTGGACGCTTTTTGCGATTACAGCTCGCATGAGGCGTGTGCTGGTGCTATAGTTTGCGGTTTGGGCCAGTGATGTGTCATTGCCAAGATCCTGTCGACAACTTTAGATTTGGTTCCCTTTCCTTCTGAAGTATTACTACATCGTGTGCATAGCAAACTTTAAAACCTTCCTTGGCAAGGAGCGTTGAATAAATACTATCTACGGGTTACACTGTCTCTTACCTCTATCCCATGAAACCCGCAGCTTATTCATGTATTTCTCTATATGAGTGACATCCAGTCTTTGAGAGCCTGTTTTACTAGATATTAGTAAGGATCAGCTCATTTTACAAAAGAATTCTATTCGTTCCATCCTAACACATCATTAACGACACACAAAGTAATGGAGCTTTAACTAATTTACAAAATCCGAAGCCACACAAACTCACACGACTAAAAAAGTTACATTTGCTTAAATTAAACTCTCTGAGTGTGAGTGAAAGTTCATTGACTCTGCCGATGCTGTACAACATATATGGACGCTCTTTTGCCAAAGCAAAACATCGACAACACATCGTCGGAAGGGAGACACAGGAAGGTAATAGCATTAATGGAAAATTATGGCAAATATATAATGATGATTATGATGACGACGACGACGACGACGACGACGACGCCGACGCCGACGCCGTTGCTCATGATGTTGGCGGCAGCTTTGTGCTGTTGATAATAACGGTGTTGCTGATGGAATCCAATTAGACAACAAAATGGCATACTACCCGAGAATTGTGTGCCATCAGGGAAGATTAGCGTATTTAGATATTAACATAAATTAAAGGCACAGAAGAAGTCGACATAATGCACTCTCTTTCCGTCTCGCGTCTAAAGAATTGCTTTATTTAGTTTGATAAAGATAATAACAAGGACTCTGTGTAACCGCAAACATTCTGCTGAAAGAGTCATTACCTGTTAAAGTGAAATGAAACAGGGTGTTTGGCATATTCCGAATCTGTGGTCTGTGGGAACATGCTGTGTTTAAGGCAACTTGGTGTGAAAAGTTGTATGCCTTAAACCAGTATTTACATGTGAAAGTGTTTCGAAGAGTATTTGCTAACTTGGTGAACTTAGGAGTAGTTTTGAGAAAAATCAATTATTCAACAGTTTTGATTGTGCAACTTCTTCTTGGTAATCTTCTTACCAAAGTTTTGGGTGCCAATAAGGGTTGAATAAATACTCTTAAGTTAGGTTAGGTTTAAGTTGCAGTCTACCATCAGACTCACATAGATGTTTTCGTCCATTGTGACATCACAGGAACGAGAGAAGGACGATGTTTTCTAATTCCTCCTACCCAACAATTTGTGAATGTTCACATCCGCTAAATCAGACAAGCTCTCAAAGAAATGGGAACCAAAAGTGGAACTCCTCCTGACTGCCAGTGTGCGACTACAACACAGCAGATGTTCTATAGTCTCTTCTGCCTCGACATCTCCACAGCTTCTGCAAAAGTCATTTCTTGGAACTTTCAATCTGTCAGCACGAACCACACTGTGGTTCGAAATCAAAAAGTTTTCAAAATCCTTCTATAACTGTGAAATGCATAAAAATATTCCAGTTTTTGTTTTTATGGAAAATTCCAGTCGCTAAGGGTTCATGAAGGGACTTACTGGCGGTAACATTTGGTTATAAAACAAGTAAAAGCGTGCTAAGTTCGGCCGGGCCGAATCTTACATACCGTCCACCATGGATCGCATTTGTCGAGTTCTTTTCCCGGCATCTCTTCTTAGGCAAAAAAGGATATAAGAAAAGATTTGCACTGCTATTAGATTAAATTATATGTTGGAGACCTGTGTAAAATGTCAGCTAATTCGAATAAGAATTGCACCCTTTGTGGGCTTAAGAAGTAAAATAGAGAGATCGATTTATATGGGAGCTGTATCGGCCTATAGACCGATTCAAACCATAATAAACACGTATGTTAATGGTCATGAGAGAATCCGTCGAACAAAATTTCAGGCAAATCGGATAATAATTGCGACCTCTAGAGGCTCAAGAAGTCAAGATCCCAGATCGGTTTATATGGCAGCTATATCAGGTTATGAACCGACTTGTACTTTATTTAACAAAGTTGTTGGAAGTAACAATAAAAAACGTCTTGCGAAATTTCAGCCAAATCGGATGGAAATTGAGCCCTCTAGAAGCTCAAGAAGTCAAGTCCCCAGATCTGTTTATATGACAGCTGTATCAGGTTATGAACCGATTTGAGCCATATTAGGCACAGTTGTTGGATATCATAACAAAATACTACGTGCCAAAATTCATTCAAATTGGATAAGAATTGCGCCCTCTAGAGGCTCAAGAAGTCAAGACCCAAGATCGGTTTATATGGCAGCTATATAAGGTTATGGGCCGATTCGAACCATACTTGGCACAGTTGTTGGATATCGTAACAAAACACGTCGTGCAAAATTTCATTACAATCGAATAAGAATTGCGCACTCTAGAGGCTCAAGAAGTCAAGACCCCAGATCGGTTTATATGGCAGCTATATCAGGTTATGAACCGATTTGAACCATACTTGGCACAGTTGTTGGATATAATAACAAAACACGTCGTGCAAAATTTCATTCTAATCGGAATGGTCTATAACCTCATATAGCTGTCATATAAACCGATCTTGGGTCTTGATTTCTTGAGCCTCTAGAGGGCGCAATTCTCATCCGACTGCGCTAAGTATGGTTCAATTCGGGCCATTACCTGGTATAGCTTTCATATAAACCGATCTTGGGTCTTGACTTCTTGAGCCTCTAGAGTGCGCAATTCTTATGCGATTAGAATGAAATTTTGCACCACGTGTTTTGTTATGATATCCAACGACTGTGCCAAGTATGGTTCAAATCGGTTCATAACCTTATATAGCTGTCATATAAACCGATCTTGGGTCTTGACTTCTTGAGCCTCTAGAGGTCGCAATTCTTATCCGATTTGCCTGAAATTTTGTACGACGGATCCTCTCATGACCATCAACATACGTGTTTATTATGGTCTGAATCGGTCTATAGCCCGATACAGCTCCCATATAAATCGATCTCTCTATTTTACTTTTTGAGCCCCCAAAGGGCGCAATTCTTATTCGAATTGGCTGACATTTTACACAGGTCTCCAACATATAATTTAATTGTGGTCTAAACCGGATCATATCTTGAAATCGCTCTAATAGCAGGTTTTTTCTTTCTTTCTTTTCTTATATCCTTTTGTGCCTAAGAAGAGATGCCGGGAAAAGAACTGACAAATGCGCTCCATGGTGGAGGGTATATAAGATTCGGCCCGGCCGAACTTAGCACGCTTTTACTTGTTTTTTCTTCACATTTTCCTGAGATAACTGTTGTTGTTGTTGTCAGATAGCATTGTATGCAGCTGCTATGGTCTTCATGGCCCTGTTGAAGTTGATGATGGGGCTTTGTCTATGTTCGTACCATAAGTGAATATTTATTGAATATTATTTGACAGGTTACGGTTTACATGAAATGATGTTTAGCTCAAGGATAAAACTTTGAAATGCATTCATTAAGAGCCATGCAGTTGATACTTCTCTAACACGCTGTACGCAACTTCTTACCTCTTAGGATGATACAAGCTGTTGATTGAATTCTCTTTGCTATTGTTGGTGATGATGAAAATAGCGCGTTTGCTCTTATTGTTCCGAATTGCATGTTGAAGGGCCATTGCACCATGGTAACCTTGATAACGGATATCTACCATGAAGCTGCTATTCACTATCTTTATTTGCATGCTAAGATAGCGAACAGAGATAGCCAAGGAGAATGAATGAACAAACAAACGAATTCCTACATCTACATTAACTGTGGAATTAACAAAAGCTCTTTGAGATTCAATATCTTTTGTTTTAATTGCATGCCTGACACTGGGGAATCCATGGTAGTGTATAGACCACCCCCAAAGAATCGCCATTGTGCTATATAATTGGAGTCTGAAAGAAGGTTATCAAATAAATAACTGTAACAAGTAAAAACGTGCCAAGTACTGCCGTGCCGAATCTTATATACCCTACACGATGGAAGGCATTTGTCAAGTTCTTTGCTCAGTTACTCTTTATAGGCAAACAAAGGATTATGGATAAAATCTTCCATGCTATTGAAGCCATATCAGGTTATGGACCCATTTGGACCATACTTGGTTTGGATCAGATTACGGACCGTTTTAGACCATATTCGGCACGCACGTTGAGGGTCATAGGAAAAACCGCTGTGCAAAATTTCAGCCAAATCGGGTAAGAATGGCGCTCTGTATAAGAAGTATAATTGGGAGATTATTTTATATGGGAGCTATATCATTTTATGAACCGATTTTAACCATACTAGGCACAGTTCATTTTACATGGGAGCTATATCATTTTATGGACCGATTTTAACCATACTAGGCACAGTTGTTGGAAGTCAAAACGAAACATTTCATGCCAAATTTCAGCCAACTCGGATAGGAATTGCGCCATCTTGAGGCCCAAGAAGTCAAGATTCATGATCGATTTATATGACAGCTATATCAAAACATGGACCGATTTAGCTCATTGACAATTCAAACCGGCCTTCACTGATAAGAAGAATGTCCGAAATTTAAAGCGCCTAGCTTTACTCTTTCAAAAGGTAGGGTGCTATCCACAGACAGACGGACGGACATGACAAGATCGACTTAAAATATAATCAAGAATAAATGTACTTTATGGGGTTTTAGACCAATATTTCGAGGTGTTTGTTACAAATGGAATGCGAAGTTAGTATACCCCCATCCTTTGGTGGAGGATACAAAACTAGAACAAGTAAAAGGGTGTTAAGTTCGGGCGTGCCGAATCTTGGGAACCTACCTCAATAGATTTTGCTAAAAATTTATATAAACTAAATTTAGTTGATAGGCATGATTTTATTCGACATCAGGCCTCTAATCGGCAGCTATTCCTAAATAAAGCCGATCTGAACCTTATTTAAGTTGAATTTTGGGAGGCTTAAAACAACTCACTGTTTTAAATTTCTGCGTAATCGGGTACTAAATAAAGCATATCGGTCTATATAGCAGCTATATCTAAATAAAGTCCGATCTGAACCATATTGGAATCGGATATAGGGAGGCCTTAAAAAAAGTCACTTATTTAAAATTTGGCGAAAAAGGGCAATAAATAAAGCATTTATGGGCTTCAGACCCTTAATCGGCAGATCGATTTAAATGACAGATATGTCCAAATATGGTCCAATCTGAACCACATTTGAGTCGGATGTCGGGAAACTTAAAATAACTTTTAAATTTCAGCCAAAACGGGTAACAAATGCAGCTTTTATGGGCATTAGGCCCATAATCTGCCTTAATCGGCAGATTGGACTATATGGTCGTTAGTCATAACAGAACACTAGAAGAAAAATTTCAGCCTAATCTGACAAATATTGCGGCTTCCAAGTTAAATCGGCCCATTTGCAATCCCCATCGACCTACATCAATATAAAGTATCTGAGCAAAATTGCAAGCGGCTTTCGTGATTTTGACAGACGGACGGACATGGCTAGATCGACTCAGAACGTCGAGACAATCAAGGATATATCTACTTTATGGGGTCTTAGACGAATATTTCGAGGTGTTATAAACGGAATGACTAGAAAAGTATACCCCCATTCTATGGCGGTGGGTATAAAAATGTATATTTGGTAGCTATTAGTAAATCTGGACCGATATTGATGAAATTGTTCATAAATTTTGGGACGACAAGTGAAAAAATCGGACTAAAATTTTTTAAAATACAATCTAAAAACTAACAGTAACATTTTATATTTATCAATCCTGACAAAACAATAGTGCCATATCAGTGCATATCAGATAAAAGATATATATGGCAGCTATATCTGGACCTGGGCCAATTTTTATGATATGAGCGAATGTCAAATCGAACACCTCGTGCGAAATTTGTAAAGATTGGGTCAAAACAGAGTCTGCTATAGTCATAATAGCTCACATCGGATGAATGATATATATGGGAGCTATATCTAAATAATAACCGATTTCTTCCAAAACCAATAGCGTTCGTCATTGAGTCAAAGGTATGGCATATGTAAAATTTGATGGTAATCGGACAACAAATACGACCTGTACCTTGATTACACGAATACATAGACAGACAGACATGGCTAAATCGAATCTGGAAGTATTGGGTTGCCCAAAAAGTAATTGCGGATTTTTCATATAGTCGGCGTTGACAAATTTTTTCACAGCTTGTGACTCTGTAATTGCATTCTTTCTTCTGTCTGTTATCAGCTGTGACTTTTAGTTTGCATTAGAAAAAAAGTGTAAAAAAAATATATTTGATTAAAGTTCATTCTAAGTTTTATTAAAAATGCATTTACTTTCTTTTAAAAAATCCGCAATTACTTTTCGGGCAACCCAATAATTCTAAGCCGGTCGGTATTTTTAACAATCCACAAAGTAATAACGAAATCTGGTCCGATTTTGATGATATTTTGCATACGAGCATGTACTGGGACGTACAGTGAGTCAAACGGCAAAAAATTTAAAATATGTTTACAACTTTTTATCTGTTGGTCGTAGCGGTACATTAATCTCCTCCAAGAATGCAAAAGGTGTTTTTATTTAAAAAAAAAAATTACTTTAATTTACTTTTGGGCCTATGAGGGAGAAAAACAAGTAAAAAGGCATTAAGTTCGGCCGGGCCGAACTTTGGATACCCACCACCTCGGGTATATATGTAAACCGCCTTTCATCAAAATTCGGTGAAAAATTCATAACTTAGGTCCCATATCAGTTATATTAAAATATGTTCCGATTTGGACCAAATACTAATAAGTACAGTAGATATATCTAAAAATAAACCGATCTGAACCACATACGACACGGATGTCGAAAAGCCTAACATAAGACTTTGTCAAATTTCAGTGATATCGTATTATAAATGCGAATTTTATGGGGCCAAGACTTTAAATCGAGATATCGGTCTACATGGTAGCTATATCCAAATCTGGACCGATTTGGGCTAAGTTGCATAAAAATGTCGAAGAGACTAACTTAAAGTACTGTCCCAAATTTAAGCGAAATTGTACAATAAATGCCTCTTTTATGGGCCCAAAACCTTAAATCGAGAGATCGGTCTATATGGCAGCTATATTCAAATCTTGACCGATCTGGGCAAAATTGAAGAAGGACGTCGAAGAGCCTAACCAAACTCACTGTCTCAAATTTCAGCGACATCAGACAATAAATGCGTCTTTTATGGCCCCAAAACCTAAAACCTAGATATCGGTCTATATGGAACTATATCCAAATCTGGACCGATCTGTGCGATATTGCAAAAGTATGTCTAGCGGCTTAATTTAACTCACTGTCACGAATTTCAGCGACATCGGACAATAAATGATAAATGGGCCCAAAACCTTAAATCAGGAAATCGGTCTATATGGCAGCTATATCCAAATCAGAACCGATCTGGGCCAAATTGAAGACAGATGTCGAAGGGCCTAAGACAACTCACTGTCCCAAACTTCAGCAAAATCGGATAATAAATATGGCTTTTGTGGGCCTAAGACCCGAAATCGGAGGATCGGTCTATATGGTAGCTATATCCAAATCTGAACCGATCTAGGCAAAGTTGACGAAGGAAGTCGAAGGGCCTAACACAACTCCCTGTCCCAAATTTCAGCAAAATCGGATAATATATGTGGCTTTTATGGGCTTAAGACCCTAAATCGGAGGATCGGTCTATATGGCAGCTATATCCAAATCTGTACCGATCTGGTCCAAATTAACGAAGGAAGTCGAAGGGCCTAACACAAATCCTTGTCCCAAATTTCAGCGAAATCGGATAATAAATGTGGCTTTTATGGGCCTTAGACCCTAAATCGGAGGATCGGTCCATATGGCAGCTATATCCAAATCTGAACCGATCTGAGCCAAATTGACGAAGGATGTCGAAGAGACTAACATAACTCACTGTCCCAAATTTCAGCAAAATCGGATATTAAATGTGGCTTTTATGGGCTTAAGACCCTCAATCGGAGGATCGGTCTATATGGCTGCTATATCCAAATCTGGACCGACCTAAACCAAATTGACGAAGGATGTCGATGGGCCTAACACAATTCACAGTCCCGAATTTCATAAAAATCGGATAGTAAATATGGCTTTTTTGGGCCTAAGACCCTAAACCGGAGGATCGGTCTATATGGCAGCTATATCCAAATCTGAACCAATCTAAGCCAAATTGACGGAGGATGTCGAAGGGCCTAAGACAACTCACTGCCCAAATTTCAGCAAAACCGGATAATAAATGTGGCTTTTATGGGCCTAAGACCCTAAATCGGAGGATCGGTCTATATGGCAGCTATATCCAAATCTGGACCGATCTGAGCCAAATTGACGAAGGATGTCGAGGGGCTTTAGACAATTCACTGTCTCAAATTTCAACAAAATCGGATGATAAATGTGGCTTTTATAGGCCTAAGATCCTAAATCGGCGGATCGGTCTATATGGGGGCTATATC
Source organism: Stomoxys calcitrans (assembly GCF_963082655.1). Classification (NCBI taxonomy): domain Eukaryota; kingdom Metazoa; phylum Arthropoda; class Insecta; order Diptera; family Muscidae; genus Stomoxys; species Stomoxys calcitrans. The sequence goes on from NC_081552.1 coordinate 27,705,885, forward strand.
AAGATATAGTCCGATATAGCCCATCTTCGAACTTAACCTGCTTATGGACAAAAAAAGAATCTGTGCAAAATTTCAGCTCAATATCTCTATTTTTAAAGACTGTAGCGTGATTTCAACAGACAGACGGACAGACGGACGGACATATCTAGATCGTCTTAGATTTTTACGCTGATCAAGAATATATATACTTTATAGGGTCGGAAATGGATATTTCGATGTGTTGCAAACGGAATGACAAAATGAATATACCCCCATCCTTCGGTGGTGGGTATAAAAAGACCAGTCGAAGGCCGGTTTATTTTCCCCTCTTTGGAATGCAATAGCCTTTTTATACCCTTCACCACCACTGTGGTTATTGCCTTTATGGCAATTTTACTGTCGGTAAAGAAATTAACACTCGACGTCCTCGTGTTAGCACCACACCACCTCACGCATTCCGTGATCGCCCGGATCTCCGCCCTGGGTTCTCAATGTTAAACCCCAGGCCCACTGTGTCCTTTAGCTTTGATCCATCCGTGTAACATGATCTTCCAGAAGGCAATACTAGGGTTCCGTCAATGGAAGACTGTGCCGATGGCAGCAGTGCCTCGCATTCGACTTCAAGGTTCATCCCAGGTATCCGATTGGAAATCTCTTCCCTTCCTTCCAACTTTTCTATCGTCGCCTTGTTTATACAAGCTGCTCCCATCCTCAATCCATTCTCCCATCGCCTTAAGTCTTATAACCGTAGTGGCTGCCTCACACTTAATCTGTATGCCAATAAGTCGGATATCTAGAATAGTCTCTAGTGCCATAGTGGGCGTGGTCCTCATCGCTCCGCCTATGCCAAGACAACATGTTCTCTGAACCGGTTGTATGGTCCTTATGTTGCACTTTTTCTCCCTGGCAGTCCATCAAACCACTGAGGCGTAAGTAAGTATTGGTCTTATCACGCTCCTGTAGAGCCAGTGGACTTTTTTAGGATTCAGGCCCCATTTCGAGCCTACGGCCCGTCTACATAGTGTCCAACATCTGTGAGCCTTCTCAATCCGCTCTTGAATGTGACACTTCCAATTCAGTATCCAGTCCAAGATCACACCTAAGTATTGGGTTGCCCAAAAAGTAATTGCGGATTTTTTAAAAGAAAGTAAATGCATTTTTAATAAAGCTTAGAATGAACTTTAATCAAATATACTTTTTTACACTTTTTTTCTAAAGCAAGCTAAAAGTTACAGCTGATAACTGACAGAAGAAAGAATGCAATTACAGAGTCACAAGCTGTGAAAAAATTTTTCAACGCCGACTATATGAAAAATCCGCAATTACTTTTTGGGCAGATATCGAAATCGACTTATAGAGGAAACGCGGTGCGTAAAATTGGCCCACCTTTGTCTTCCTCGTGAACAGGCATATTTCAGTCTTCTGTGGGTTAACATTGAGACCTCTGGGTCTAGCCCAGTCATATGCCATATGCAAGACCCTTTCGGCCCTTCTGCATAGCTCGTTCGAATCCTTACCCCATAGAAGTATTATAACATCGTCTGCGTAGCAGACGGGTTAAAATCCTTCACAGTCAGCATCCGTATTAGGTCGTTTATGGTGGTCACCCATAGGAGTGGCGATAAAATGCCCCCCTGTGGCGTGCCCTGTGCCACTTTCACTCTTATATTTATGCCATGGGACGCACGATTTATCCACCTGTTTCTTACCATATGGTTTATCCAGGCTCTAAGGACCGGGTCCACCGGGTACTGGTCTAAGGATTGGATCTGTGTGTTAGTCCGCACATTGTTAAAAGCCCCTTCGATGCCAATGCATACCGCCAGTGTTAACGTTTTGGCATCGAAGGATTCTTCTATTTTATGCACAACCTCGTGCAGGGCAGTCCCCACCGACCTTCCCTTGACAAAGGCATGCTGTTTGTATATGAGCAATTCGCTTTATCATGGTGTCCACAATACGTTCCATGGTTTTGAGTAGAAAGGACGTAAGCACCACCCTTGCCTCCTGCCAGGCTTTCTACGTGCAATATTTCAGCCAAATCGGACAAAAATTGAGGCTTCCAGGGGCTCAAGAAATTAAATCGAGAGATTGGTTTTTATGGGAGTTATATCTAAATCTGAACCGACGTGGCCCATTTGCAATCTCCAATGATCTACATCGATATGAAATCTTTGCAAAATTTCAAGCGGCCGAACAAAGATAATCTTGAGACGGTTTATGTGGGAGCTATAGCAGGTTATAGACCTATTTGGACCGTACTTGGCACAGTTATTGAAAGTTGTTGCCACAATTCAGTGAAATAGAAAAAAATTGCGGCTTGTAAGGACTCAAGAAGTCAAATCGGCAGATCGATTTATATGAGAGCTATATTAGGTTATAAGTCGATTTGAACCGTACTTGACACAGTTTTTGGAAGTCATAACAGAACACCGCGTGCTAAATTTCAGCCAAATAGAACGAAAATTGCGGTTTGTAAGGACTCAAGAAGTCAAATCGGCAGATCTATACGGAGCTATATCAGGTTATAGGCCGATTTGAACCGTCCCTGACACAGTTGTTAGAAGACATAATGGAGTACTACAAGCAAAAGTTTAGCCAAATCGAACTCGAAATGCGGCTTTCGGAGGGTCAAAAAGTAAAATCTGGAGATTGGTTGATATGGGCACCTTATCTAAATCTGGAACGATATTACCCGTTTGCAATCCCGAACGCCCTACATCAATGATTAGTGTCTGTGCAAAATTTCAACCGGCTAGCTTTACGCGTTCGATTACTATCGTGATTTCGACAGACGGACGGACGGACGGACAGAGCTAAATCGACTCATAATTTTGAGACGATCATGAATTCGAAGCTTTACAGACGGAATGACTAGATTAGTATACCCCCTTCCTATGGTGGTGGGTATAAAAAATAAAAGACAGGCTTGTCGAGCGTGTTTAATGTGCTAATTGTATCATAGATGCGTTTTCGCTATTAATATGATTCAAATACAACATACCAACACACGGGCCGCCATCACAACTAATATGGCTGAAAAGTCCTCTAACCAAAGACAAAACGGGTCCCATAGTGGTTGGTGTGTGTTGCTATCTTTGACTTCCTTTTTTCATTTGCATCTCCAATCATTGAGCTCGTCCCGAAAGAGAAATATACAAAAATTGAAAATTTTAATGATCTTCGCCCTAACAGGCAAAAACTTGAAAAAGAAAACAAGTAAGAGCGTGCTAAGTTCGGCCGGGCCGAATCTTATATACCCTCCACCATGGATCGCATTTGTCGAGTTCTATGCGCGGTATCTCTTTTTAGACAAACAAAGAATATTGAATAAGAACTGTTATCCTATTGGAGCTATATCAAGTTATAGTCCGAATCGGAATATAAATGAATGCTGATTGACATTGTAGAAGTCATTGTGTAATATATCAGTTCATTCGGATAAGAATTGCGCCTTGTAGGGGCTCAAGAAGCAAAATCGGGAGATAGATTTATACAAGAGCTGTATCAAGCTATTGATCGATTCAGACCATACTAGACACGTATGTTAAAGGTCATCAGAGAAACCCTTGTACAAAATTTCAGCCAAATCGGATGAGAATTGCGCCCTCTAGAGGTTCAAGAAGTCAAGATCCCAGATCGGTTAATATGGCAGCTATATCAGGTTCTATATCAATTTACGCCATACTTAGCACAGTTATTGGAAGTCATAACAAATCACCTCATGCAAAATTTCAGCCAAATCGGATGAGAATTGCGCCCTAAATTGGCTCAAGAAGTCAAGACCCAAGATCGGTTTATATGGCAGCTATATCAGATTATCGACCGATTTGAATCATACTTAGCACAGTTATTGAAAGTAGTACCAAAACACTACTTGCAAAATTTCAGTTAAATCGGACGATAATTGCGCCCTCTAGAGGCTCAAGAAGTCAAGACCCCAGGTCGGTTTATATGACAGCTATACCAGATTATGAACCGATTTGAACCATACTTGGCACAATTGTTTTATATCATAACAAAATACGTCGTGCAAAATTTCATTCCACTCGGATAAGATTTGCGCCTTCTAGAGGTTCAAGAAGTCAAGACCCCAGATCGGTTTATATGGCAGCTATATCAGGTTATAGACCGATTTGAACCATACTTGGCACAATTGTTGGATATCATAACAAAATACGGCATGCAAAATTTCATTCAAATCGGATAAGAATTGCGCACTCTAGGGGCTCAAGAAGTCAAGACCCAAAATCGGTTTATATGGCAGCTATATCAGGTTATGGACCGATTTAAACCATACTTGGCACAATTGTTTGATATCATAACAAAATACGTCGTGCAAAATTTCATTCCAATCGGATAAGATTTGCGCCTTCTAGAGGTTCAAGAATTCAAGACCCAAGATCGGTTTATATGGCAGCTATATCAAAACATGGACCAATATGGCCCATTTGCAATACCAACCGACCTACACCAATAAGAAGTATTTGTGCAAAATTTTAAGCGGCTAGCTTTACTCCTTCGGAAGTTAGCGTGCTTTCGACAGACAGACAGACGGACGGACAGAGGGACAGACGGACGGACAGACGGACGGACATGGCTAGATCGACATAAAATGTCGCGACGATCAAGAATATATATACTTTATGGGGTCTCAGACGAATATTTCGAGTAGTTACAATCAGCATGACGAAACTAGTATACCCCCCATCTTATGGTGGAGGGTATAATAATAATTTTTTTTTTTATTAGAGCGCGTTTCGAAATTGGAACCTATTTTGCTCCGGGTTCAGAAAATTTCGCTCCCGCTCAAAAAAAAAATAGGTCTGCTCCGCTTCAATTAAAGTCCCGCTCGGAATCCCTGGGTATATTTAAGTAGGTTTCGCACTCGGAAACTTTATCTCAACCCTACGTGATCAGATTCCTACCTTAATGTAGTTATACGATTATACATTTTGGCTGTTTTTAAAACAGCTTTAAATTCTCTGACACAGACACAGACTTTCTCACACAACGACTGTGAAAATATTTTCACTTTTAAGCCCACACGTACACAATAGAAATATACGTTGATTGTTCTTAACAACGTAAATGTCCGCAATCATAAGCGAGTAAAAACCAGTAAAAGCGTGCTAAGTTCGGTCGGACCGAATATTATACACCCTCCATCATAGATCGCATTTGGCGAGTTTTTTCCCGATATCTCTTTTTAGGCAAACAAAGGATAAAAGAAAAGAATTACTATGCTATTGGAGCTACATGAAGATATGGTCTGATTCTGACCATAATTGAACTGAATGTTGGAGACCATAGTATAACCCACATCGGGTTATATGTCAGCTATATCAGATTATGGACCACCGATTTCAGTCAAATAGGACAAAAATTGCGGCTTCAAAGGGCTCAAGAAATCAAATCGGTAGATCAGTTTATATAAGAGCTGTATCCAAATCTGAATTGATATGGCCCATTTGCAATTTTCGCTTTCGTGATTTCGACAGACGGACGGACGGATGGATTGATATGGCTAGATCGAATCAGACCATCAAGACGAACAAGAATAAAGACACTTTATAGGGTCTTAGATGAATATTTCGAAGTGTTACAAACGGAATGACTAGATTAGTATACCCCCATCCTGTGGTGGTGGGTATAAAAAGAAACGCCCAGAAAAAGCGAACAAGAGAATAAAAGCGCCAACACCACTAAAAGGACATCAGCGTAGTCATCGAAGCCATCATCTGCACCATGCTCAACTACAACCCACATACAGCTACTAGGATCAGCCCAACAGCGGAAAGTCTGTCTCAAGAGAGTAATTCTTATAACGCTACACAAAATTCTTAGCTAATGTATGCTTTGCGTGTCTTATGAGTTAAAAGGTAATTAAATTTTCTTCGAGGTTTCTTGAGAGTTGAGAAAATTCTTGTTCTCGCCATGGCACATTAGAGGGTTTCCCAGGTGCTATTACCATCCCCCCGTTTTCTTAAGCTTTTGCTTAAAGTGACAAAAAATCTGACTTTAATTAGTTTTTAACCACAAATTCTTTGGAAAAAGGCAAAAAGTTTTCTTAATGCCGAATTACAAATTAAAAATACAAAGACGCACCAATTTTCCATAATTTTGCACTTAAAGCAGGCAATACATTTTAGGGATAACAAGTAAAAGCGTGCTAAGTTCGGCCGGTTCGAATCTTATATACCCTCGACCATGGATAGCATTTGTCAAGTTCTTTGGCCTATATCTCTTAATAGAAAAACAAGTAAGAGCGTACTAAGTTCGGCCGGGCCGAATCTTATATACCCTCCACCATCGATCGCATCTGTCGAGTTCTTTGCGCAGTATCTCTTTATAGGCAAACAAAGAATAATGAATATGGACGGAGGAGGAGGTGGAGCTATATTAAGTTATAGACCGATTCGGGGCTCAAGAAGCAAACTCGGAAGATCGGTTTATATGGGGGCTGTGTCAAGCTATAGATCGATTCAGACCATAATGCACACGTAAGTTGAAGGCCATGAGAGAAGCCGTTGTAAAATATATACAAAATCTGTGCCACATCGGATGAGAACTGCGCTCTCTAGAGGCTCAATAAATCAAGATCCCAGATCGGTTTATATAGCAGCTATATCAGGTTATAGACCGATTTGAACCATACTTGGCACAGTTGTTGGATATCATAACAAAACACGTCGTGCCAAAATACATTCAAGTCGGATAAGAATTGCGCACTCTAGAGGCTCAAGAAGTCAAGACCCAAGATCGGTTTATATGACAGCTATATAAGGTTATGAACCGATTTGAACCATACTTGACACAGTTGTTGGATATCATAACAAAACACGTTGTGCAAAATTTCATTCCAATCGGATAAGAATTGCGCACTCTAGAGGCTCAAGAAGTCAAGACCCAAGATCGATTTATATGGCAGCTATATCAGGTTATCGACCGATTTGAACCATACTTGGCACAGTTGTTGGATATCATAACAAAACACGTAGTCCAAAATTTCATCCCTATCGGATAAGAATTGCGCACTCTAGAGGCTCAAGAAGTCAAGACCCAAGATCGGTTTATATGGCAGCTATATCAGGTTATGAACCGATTTGAACCATACTCGGCACAATTGTTGAATGTCATAACAAAACACGTCGTGCAAAATTTCATTCCAATCGGATAAGAATTCCGCATTGTAGAGGCTCAAGAAGTCAAGACCCAAGATCGGTTTATATGGCAGCTATATCAAAACATGGACGGATATGGCCCATTTACAATACCAATCGACCTACAGTAATAAGAAGTAGTTGTGCAAAATTTCAAGCGGCTAGCTTTACTCCTTCGGAAGTTAGCGTGCTTTCGATAGACAGACGGACGGACGGGCGGACATGGCTACATCGACATAAAATTTCACGACGATCAAGAATATATATACTTTATGGGGTCTAAGACAAATATTTCGAGTAGTTACAATCAGAATGACGAAATTAGTATACCCCCCATCTTATGGTGGAGGGTATAACAAAGGATAATGGATAAGAATTGCTATGATATTTCTGCTATACCAAGTTATGAACCGATTGGGGCCATACTTGGTTTGGCTATCAGAGACCAAAGGGGAATTCAATGTGTAGTTGTTGGTAAAAAAATTTTGGAATTTTGGTGGTTAATAAAAGCTTTTATTTAAAAGTAGTAGTTATTTTGTCTGTTGTTCTTTAAATTCGATCAGATATTAGCAAATTGCAAAAAATTTTAACAAATTAAGTTATATGCTCGTTAAATCGAAAAATAATATGGAATATAAAATTTTTGAAAAATTTATGACATTTGTTGAGCTTGTTTTAACTCTTAAAATTCTGAAAATAGCAGGAAATGTTTGTTGGTTTACCAACAAATTACTGCTGTCCCATTTTCTGCAGACTTTCTGCTGTTTCAGCAAACATTTTTGCTATTCTTACTATTAAATTTCTATGAGCGTATACTTTGTTGGGTCTCAGATCAATATTTCGGTGTGTTTCAAACAGAATGACGAAATTAGAATACCCCAATGCTATGGTGGAGGGTATAATTGGCTGACACTTTTTATATTATTGGGTTGGCCAAAAAGTAATTGCGGATTTTTCATATAGTCGGCGTTGACAAATTTGTTCACAGCTTGTGACTCTGTAATTGCATTCTTTCTTCTGTCAGTTATCAGCTGTGACTTTTAGCTTGCTTTAGAAAAAAAGTGTAAGAAAAGTATATTTGATTAAAGCTCATTCTAAGTTTTATAAAAAATGCATTTACTTTCTTTTAAAAAATCCGGACCAAATTGAAGAAATATAGAAATATGTCAAAGGGCCTAACACAACTCACTGTCCCGAATTTCAGCAAAATCGGATAATGAATGTGGCTTTTATGGGCCTTACACCATAAATCGGAGGATCGATCTATATGGCAGCCATATCCAAATCTGTACCGATTTGAGCCAAATTAACGAAGGATGTCGATGGGCCTTACACAATTCACTGTCCCGAATTTCATCATAATCGGATAATAAATGTGGCTTTTGTGGACCTAAGACCCTTAACCGGAGGATCGGTCTATATGGCAGCTATATCCAAACCTGAACCGATCTGGGCCAGTTTAACGAAGGAAGTCGAAGGGCCTAAGACAAGTCACTGTCCCAAATCTCAGCGAAATCGGATAATAAATGTAGCTTTTATGGGCCTAAGACCCTAAATCTGAGGATCGGTCTATATGGCAGCTATATCCAAATCTGAACCGATCTGAGCCAAATTGACGAAGGATGTCGAAGGGCCTTACACAACTCATTACCCCAAATTTCAACAAAATCGGATAATAAATGTGGCTTTTATGGGCCTAAGACCCTAAATCGGCGGATCGGTCTATATTGGGGCTATATCAAGCTATAGTCCGATATAGCCCATCTTCGAACTTAACCTGCTTATGGACAAAAAAAGAATCTGTGCAAAATTTCAGCTCAATATCTCTATTTTTAAAGACTGTAGCGTGATTGCAACAGACAGACGGACAGACGGATGGGCATGTCTAGATCGTCTTAGATTTTTACGCTGATCAAGAATATATATACTTTATAGGGTCGGAAATGGATATTTCGATGTGTTGCAAACGGAATGACAAAATGAATATACCCCCATCCTTCGGTGGTGGGTATAAAAACAATATGGTGGCAGATGAGTTGAATTGCCTCATGCATATTGTTGATAAGGACAAAGAACAAGTTAACTGACTCATTGCTTACTTTACTTTACTTTGATTGGCTATGACAGAATATTTCTTCCACTAGCCGAACGTAGAATAGCGTTCCAAGCGCCTCGATCTTCTGCGCTTATTCTAAAATCTCTGACACCTAGTTTCGAGGTGTCTCCCACAATTTGATCTTTCCATCGGGCTTTTGGTCTTCCCGGTTTGCGTGTACCACCGTGTTTGCCTTCAAAAGACTTCTTTGCTGGAGCTTCTTCATCCATTCTGACAACATGACTTAGCCATCGCAGCCGTTGTATTTTGATGTGTGTAACTATGCCATCGTCGTCATACAGCTCATACAGCTCTTGGTTCATACGTCGCCTATATTCTCCGTTAACGCAAACTGGTCCATATATTTTACGAAGAATCTCTCAAATACTCCAAGCACTGCCTCATCTGCTTTCACAACTACCCATGCTTCAGAACCATATAACAGCACGGGTAGTATCAGTGTCTTGTAAAGTGTAGTCTTTGTCTGTCGAGAGGTGGCCTAAACTGCTACTTAGTCCAAAGTAGCATCTGTTTGCCAGTATTATTATTCGCTTAATCTCAAAACTGGTGTCATTCGTTTCGGTTACGGCGGTGCCGAGGTAGATGAAGTTACTGACTGTCTCAACGTTGTGGTTCCCAACATTCTCCATTTTCTTCATCTGCTCGGTTGTGCAAGGCTTTTTGGGAGCTGAAACCATCCATTTCGTCTTATCTCCATTTACAGCCAGACCCATTTTCACTTACTCTCTTTCGATTCGATTCAAAAGCTGCAGTTACTACTTCAGGTGACCGACCTATGATATCGATGTCGTCGGCATAGGCGAGTAGCATGTGATTAGTGTGCCCTATCTATTCACATCTGCATCTCGTATAATCCTCTCCAGCAGCATATTAAAGAGATCACACGATAGGCTGTCTCCTTGTCTGAAACCTCGTTTGGTATTAAATGGTTCGGAGAGATTCTTTCCTATTCTTACTGAGGAACGCGTATCAGCAAGCTTCATCCTGCAGAGTCTTATTAATTTTGCAGGGATACCAAACTCAAACATGGCTTGAAATACCTTTGAACGTAAAGGAATATCGAAGGCGGCTTTCAACAAAGAGATGGTAGGTGTTGATTTGTCCTTCTCGGGTCTTTTCCAAGATTTGGCGCAGTGTGAATATCTGGTCCAGGGTGGATTTACCAGGTCTAAAGCCTCATTGATAGGGCCCAATTATCTCATTGACTTTAGGTTTTAATCTTTCACATATTATGCTCGAGAGTATCTTGTATGAGATGGGGAGGAGACTTATTCCTCTGTAGTTGGCACATTCCGTCTTGTCTCCTTTCTTGTGTACGGGACATAGTATGCTGAGGTTCCAATCATAGGGTATGCGTTCTTCTAGCCAGATTGCCCAGATAAGCTGATGTATCAGCATGTCGCCTCCGGTCTTAAATAGTTCAGCGGGTAATCCGTCGGCTCCTGCTGCTTTGTTGTTCTTTAGTCGGTTCTCTGCTACTTGGACCTCATTCTGACTAGGAGGTAAACATTCTATACCATCATCAGGGATTGGTTCTGCGGTATCCTCTTCGCCGCTAACATCGGACACTAGCAGTTGGTGAAATGTTCTTTCCATATCATCAGCATGTTATCAGCGTCAGTTACCAGATTTCCTTATTTGTCTCTGCAGGAGGATGTGCCTTCACCAAAACCATCGGTTTGTTGTTTAATTCTTTGGTAGAATTTCCGGACTTCATTCTGACTCCTGTACATCTCAATTCGCTCACACTCACATCTTTCCATTTCCTTTTTCTTTCTGCGGAATAGAAGTTTCTCCTCTCTCCTTTTCTCCCAATACCTGATGAAGGAGATCTGGCGCGTTGCTACTGATTGCAGGGTTGCTCTTTTTGCCGCATTCTTGGCTTCAGTAGCATCTCGACACTCTTGGTCGTACCATGGGTTTCTTGGAGAAGGCTTTCGGTACCCAAGTACGGATTTCGCGGCATTTTCCATGGAGTGGGCAATAGTTTGCCACTGCGCCATTATATCATCATCAAGCAGTTGGGACAGTCGAGTGGAGTATGCCGCTGCCATTTGTTGTGTTTGTAGCTTTTCAATGTTCAGCTTCCGTGCAGTGTCAGATCGTACTTTCCTCGCCATGTTCAAACGGGTGCGAACCTTTGCTGCAACAAGGTTAGGATCCGAATCTATGTTTGCTCCACGGATCCTTCGCAAAACTAACACGCTGTATGAATGCTTTCCATCCATCATCTATCAACGTGATCAATTTGGTTTCTCGTGTTTTGTCCGTTTTTACTATTCCTTTGTTTCTCATAGTAGTTCTCAGTTTTCCCGGGGGCGGGTCACTGGCCCAGCGCCCCAACCGCATGGGTTTTGTGGGATTGCACACGTATCCCTTGTTGTCGCGAGCCGCTTGCTCCAAGATCAGACGCTCGCCGCCAGCCGCCCCTAACCTGGCAACAGTCGCTGATGTAGGCCATCGGTTATTTGAAGGCGCCAATAACTCGCCTTGTTATCTCGAGTATCATTGGCAATCTGTATTCAATTAAGAGCCAGTGCCACCTGACTCCTCACTGAGACTCTCTCCTGACATATGTTGCAAAGGTGGATCAAAATCCTCAAAGTCCTTGCTAAAGTTCATGCTGCCATTTACAGCGAGTTAAATTCGAGTAATTTCAAGTTGCAATTGTTGATAAAGTTGGGACGCTAAAGAAAACAAGTAAAAGCGTGCTAAGTTCGGCTGGGCCGAATGTTATATACCCTCAATCATGGGTCGAATATGTCAAGTTCTTTTCCCGGTATCTCGTTGTAGGCAAACAAACGATAAAAGAAAATATTGGGTTGCTCAAAAAGTAATTGCGGATTTTTCATATAGTCGGCGTTGACAAATTTTTTCAACGGCTTATGACTCTGTAATTGCATTCTTTCTTCTGTCAGTTATCAGCTGTTACTTTTAGCTTGCTTTAGAAAAAAAGTGCGCGAAATTTTTGTTTGGCGTCAATTTCAATATGGAGCCCACAAAGGAGCATTTTCGTCATATTTTACTTTATTATTTCCGTAAAGGAAAAAACGCGGAGCAGGTTGCTAAAAAGTTACGAGATGTGTATGGTGATAAAGCCTTAAAAGGAAGACAGTGTCAAAATTGGTTTCGCAATTTCCGTTCTGGAGATTTTTCACTTAAATATGAGCCACGTTCAGGTCGGCCAAATGAAGTTGATGATGACCAAATCAAAGCATTAATCGAATTGGATCGTCATGTAACTGAGTGTGAGATAGGAGAGAAGTTAATAAATATACCAAAATCAACCGTTCATTATCACATAAAAAGTCTTGGGCTGGTGAAAAAGCTTGATATTTGGGTACCACATGTATTGAAAAAAATTCATTTAACAAACCGAATCAACGCTTGTGATATGCACCTTAAACGCAATGAATTCGATCCGTTTTTGAAACGAATCATAACTGGAGATGAAAAATGGATTGTTTACAACAACGTTAGTCAAAAACGATCATGGTCCAAGCATGGTGAACCAGCTCAAACCACTTCAAAGGCTGATATCCACCAAAAGAAGGTTATGCTGTCTGTTTGGTGGGATTGGAAGGGTGTGATATATTTTGAGCTGCTTCCTAGGAACCAAACGATTTATTCGGATGTTTACTGTCATCAATTGGACAAATTGAATACAGCCATCAAGGAGAAGCGACCAGAATTGGTCAATCGCAAAGGTGTCATATTCCACCAGGACAACGCTAGACCGCACACATCTTTGGTCACTCGCCAAAAACTGAGTGAGCTTGGCTGGGAACTTTTGATGCATCCACCATATAGCCCTGACCTTGCACCATCAGACTACCATTTATTTCGATCTTTGCAGAACTCCTTAAATGGTAAAACTTTCAGCAATGATGAGGCTATAAAATCGCACTTGGTTCAGGTTTTTGCAGATAAAGGCCAGAAGTTCTATGAGCGTGGAATACTAAATTTGCCAGGAAGATGGCAAAAGGTTATCGAACAAAATGGAAATTATATATTTGATTAAAGTTCATTCCAAGTTTTATTAAAAATGCATTTACTTTCCTTTAAAAAATCCGCAATTACTTTTTAGGCAACCCAATAGAAAAATACCACACCCAAAATTTCAGGAAAATCGAATTGCGCCCTCCAGTGTGTCAAATTGGGAGATTGGTTTTGATGGCAGCTATATCAGGTCATCAACCGATTTAGACCATACTTGGCACAGTTGTTGAAAGTCCCACCAAAATGATATATGCAACATTTCAACTAAATTGGATAGAAACGGCAACACTAATCAGGTTATGGACTGATTTGGATCATACTTGGCATAGATATTGGAAATTATCATTATTATCTCTACGATATGTGCAAAATTTCAGCCAAATCGGATAAGAATTGCGCGTTCTAGTAGCTCAAGAAGTCTTGTAGGGAGATTGGTTAATATTGCTGCTATATCAGGTTACAGACTGATTTAGACAATACTTGGCACCGTTGTAGGAGTCATTCCTCAGCATTATGTGCAAAATTTCAGCCAATTCAGATAAGAATTGGGGCCTTTTAGGCTCCAGAAGTCAAAACCCAAGATCGGTTTATATGGCAGCTATATCAGATTATGAACCGAATTGAATCAAACTTGACGCAGTTATTGTTGTCGCGCGAAATTTCAGCCAAATCGGATAAGAATAACGCCCTCTAGAGGCTCAAGAAGTTAAGAACCAAGATCGAAACATAAACCGATATGGTCCATTTACAATCGCTACTGACCTACACTAATAAGAAGTATTTGTGCAAAATTTCAAGCGGTGACATAAAATGTCATGACGGTCAAGAATATTTATATACTTTATGGGGTCTTAGACGAATATTTCGAGGAGCTATAATCAGAATGACGAAATTAGTATACCCCCATCCTATGGTGGAGGCTAGAAAAATCACAAAATAAAATACAAAATGAAATTTCCCAGAGGCGGAAATAGGTGTGCAGCAGGCTTTTTATAATGCCTACAAAGAATTCTGCAGGCATTCCAAAGCTTTTAAATTTACACGTCGTGTCATTGGCGAAGAGGGCATCACCTTTCACTTCTACTGTTGAAAGAGTTCGATAATAATGCCTTCTAAAATACCACAGAAAACAGGCCTCTTTTTCTTCATTTTTAGAATGTCTTAAATTAAAACAAGTAAAAGCGTGCTAAGTTCGGCCGGGCCGAATCTTATATACCCTCCACCATAGAGTTCTTTTCCCGGCATTTTTTCTTAGGCAAAAAAGGATAAAAAAAACAAGTAAAAGCGTGCTAAGTTCGGCCGGGCCGAATCTTATATACCCTCCACCTTGGATCTCATTTGTTGAGTTCTTTTCCCGGCATCTCTTTTAGGCAAAAAAATTATATAAGAAAAGATTTGCTCTGCCATTAGAGAGATATCAAGATATAGTCCGGTTTGGACCACAATTAAATTATATGTTGGAGACCTGTGTTAAATGTCAGCCAATTCGAATAAGAATTGCGCCCTTTGGGGGGCGCAATCGATTTATAAGGGAGATCGAGATCGATTTATAAGGGAGCTGTTTCGGGCTATAGACCGATTCAGACCATAATAAACAGATATGTTGATGGTCATGAGAGAATCCGTCGTACAAAATTTCAGGCATATCGGATAAGAATTGCGACCTCTAGAGGCTCAAGAAGTCAAGATCCCAGATCGGTTTATATGGCAGCTATATCAGGTTATGAACCGATTTAAACCATACTTGGCACAGTTGTTGGATATAATAACGAAACACGTCGTGAAAAATTTCATTCCAATCGGATAAGAATTGCGCACTCTAGAGGCTCAAGAAGTCAAGACCCAAGATCGGTTTATATGGCAGCTATATCAGGTTATAAACCGATTTGAACCATACTTGGCACAGTTGTTGGATATCATAGCAAAACACGTCGTGCAAAATTTCATTTCAATCGGATAAGAATTGCGCACTCTAGAGGCTCAAGAAGTCAAGACCCAAAATCGGTTTATATGGCAGCTATATCAAAACATGGACCGATATGGCCCGTTTGCAATACTAACCGACCCACACTAATAAGAAGTATTTGTGCAAAATTTCATGCGGCTAGCTTTACTCCTTCGGATGTTAGCGTGCTTTCGACAGACAGACGGACGGACGGACGGACAGACGGACGGACATGGCTAGATCGACATAAAATGTCGCGACGATCAAGAATATATATACTTTATGGGGTCTCAGACGAATATTTCGAGTAGTTACAAACAGAATGACGAAATTAGTATACCCCCCATCTTATGGTGGAGGGTATAAAAATAGTACTGGTAATGAGAGAAAACGTACGTTTAGTACCGCAATTGGTACCATTTGGTACTTTCCTTACACATGGAGCTAGAAGTCTGAAATTTTGCATGCCGGTAGAACTAGGAAATATGTCAGATTAAATGATCTATTCAAAATTCGTAAATTTTGACAACAAAATTGGTACCATTTGGTACTATCTCTATAGATGTAGCTACAGGTCCGAAATTTGGTACACAGATACAACGATGAAAAATATGATGATCTGTTTAAAATTCGAACATTTGGCACCAAAATTGGTACCATTTGACATTTTCTTTATAGATGGAGCTACAGGTCTGAGACTGTGCATGCAGGTACAACGAGGAAAAGTATGAAGGATTGCTAAATGATTTATTTAAAATTCGAACATTTTGGTACCAAAATTGGTACCAGTTGGTACTTTCTTTATAAATGTATCTACAGGTCCGAAATTTGGCATGTAGATACAACGAGGTTAAATATAATGGGTGACTAAATGATCTATTTAAAATTCGAATATTTTGATACCATGTGGTATTTTTTTATTGATGGAGCTACAAGTCTGAAATTTGGCATGCAGGTACAACTAGGAAAAATATGAAAGGTGATCTAAATGATCTAATCAAATTTCGAACATTTTGGTACCATTTGATGAATTCTTTACATATGGAGTTAGAGATCTGAAAATTGGCATGTAGGTACAACGAAGAAAAATATGATGGGTGACAAAACGATCTATTCAAAATTCGGTACCATTTGTTACTTTCATTATAGATGTAGGTCTGCAATTTGACATGTAGATTCAACGAGGAAAAATATGGAGGGTGACTGAATGATCTAATTAAAATTCCAACATTTTGGTACCAAAATTGGTACCATTTGATAACTATTTTACAGATGGAGCTAGAGGTCTGATATTTGGCATGTAGGTACAACGAGGAAAAATATGATGGGTGAAATGATCTATTTAAAATTCGTACATTGGTGTAGCAGAAAGTGTAAAATAATACACACGAGCTCATTTCTGCCTTGATAGTATATTGTCCACAATATACTATCAAGGTGTAACTGCATTTCAAATTTTAGAGCTTTATCGCACTGTGCATACGATTACCATTTTCTACGTTTTAGATATTAAATTAACGAATTTCAAAATCTTGTATTTTGAATGTGTACGATTTTCAAAAAGTCTTCTAGTCGCCCAATATATGCTTTCAAGGTAAAAATTACACCACAATTAGCAAGTTTTCTTCCACTCCTGGTACGATTTGTTATGACATATCGTATTTTTGTTAAGACTGATAATTCGTATCAAGTTGCTTAGTTCTAGCTGTCCCCGCTCGCTGAAGGCGAAGATAAGCTATTTCGTACTTTTTAGCACTTTGGAATACCAATATGCACGAACAGATTTTGTCACCCACAACACAACGCACAACAAGCCAATAACTGGCTTAGGTGTATGTCCATAGTGGTATGGGGCGGATAAATATCCGCATCCTCTTTTCAATCTAAACTAGTCACCCATCATATTTTTCCTAGTAGTACCTACATGCCAAATTTCAGACCTGTAGCATGTATAACATGTTGGTACCGATTTTGGTACCAATATGTTAAAATTTTAATTTAGACATATAACATATTTTGCCTACTTGTGCCTACATGGCAATTTTCAGACCTCTAGCTCAATCTGTAAATAAAGTACCAAATGTTACCAAATTTGGTACCAACATTTTCGAGTTGTGAATAGATCTCTTAGTTACCCATCCCATATATTTCCTAGTTGTACCTACATGCCAAAATTTTGGACCTCTAACTCCATCTGTAAAGAAAGTACCAAATGGTACCAATTGCGGTACTAAACGTACGTTTTCTCCCATTACCAGTACTATTTTTCCATTGCTTTCTCCATCCTCATAATTTTGTAGCAGAGGTCTTTTAAGACGAATTTCTAAATTCGTAAATTATTGGTACTTTTTTTAGTACCTTATTGTGATAATTTCGCAAAACTCTTCTAATCAACCAGTTAAGTTTGCCATGGTGTACTTAAGTTTCAAAATTCAGAGCTCTATCTCAATTTACAAAAAAAGTACCAAATAGTACCAATTGCAGCACTAAAAGTACTATTTCTCCCACTTCCGTTACTTTTTTGGAAGATTTTTTTCACTAATCCAATTTTTCAAGAGCTTTTTAGTTTGCGCCCAAAATCATTCTCCCACTACTTTCCGTTCACACTGCCCAAACATGCACCATTTCATAATATATTGGTACCATTTGGTACCTTAACGAACGAATATCTCCAAATTCAATCTTATTCCGTGTCTACGACCTTCAGCCTTTTGGGCTGGGCAGTGATCAGCCAGTCAGTAAATCATACGTATAGCGTAGAAGGTAATATCAAAATTAGTGTGTATTGGATCATTTTGAGCTGAAATTGAGGCATGTTTACGGCCCTATTGTAAGAAATGAGGGAGCAGTGAGTATTGCATCTTTTGGAGCCGATAAGCAGGCATATTAAAATAACAATTTTGAGAAATTATGTGGGTAGGTATAAGAGAATTTTCGCTCAAGGGAAATAAAGTCGAAAATATGTATCATAGCAAGCATATTTTGAGAAGTAGTGACTGATGGTGGATTGACTCCTAAAAGAGGTATATTTATATGCCTACATGTTGGGAGCGATATGTGATTCCGCCACTGGGTTACCTTTTGCTGGCAGTGGGGTTTGAATATGAGTCCTTTCGTTTGGTAGTCAGTTGCGCTACCAAATCAGCCAACCACTTGTTTACAATGTGCGCTGCTAAACGCAAGAAAAAACAATTGGCTATTTTTAGAACAAACAGCATCGTCTTTCGCTTTCATTGACACTGCTTATTATACCCACCACCGAAGGATGGGGGTATATTCATTTTGTCATTCCGTTTGCAACACTTCGAAATATCCATTTCCGACCCTATAAAGTATATATATTCTTGATCAGCGTAAAAATCTAAGACGATCTAGACATGTCCGTCCGTCCGTCTGTTGAAATCACGCTACAGTCTTCAAAAATAGAGATATTGAGCTTAAATTTTGCACAGATTCTTTTTTTGTCCATAAGCAGGTTAAGTTCAAAGATGGGCTATATCAGACTATATCTTGATATAGCCCCCATATAGACCGATCCGCCGATTTAGGGTCTTAGGCTCATAAAAGCCACATTTATTATCCGATTTTGCTGAAATTTGGGACAGTGACTTGTGTTAGGCCCCTCGACATCCTTCGTCAATTTGGCCCAGATCGGTTTAGATTTGGATATAGCTGCCATATAGACCGATCCTCCGATTTAGGGTCCTAGGCCCATAAAAGCCACATTTATTATCCGATTTTGCTAAAATTTGGGACAGTGAGTTGTGATAAGCCCTTCGACATCCTTCGTCAATTTGGCCTAGATCAGTCCAGATTTGGATATAGCTGCCATATAGACCGATCCCCTGATTTAGGGTTTTAGGCCCATAAAAGCCACATTTATTACCCGATTTTGTTGAAATTTGGGACAGTGAGTAGAATTAGACCCTTCGACATCCCTTGTCAATTTGGCTTAGATCGGTCCAGATTTGGATATAGCTACCATATAGACCGATCTTACGATTTAGGGTCCTAGATTTGGATATAGCAGATCCGTCAAGGTCTGCCATATAGACCGATATCCCGATATATAGTCTTGGTCCCATAAAGTCGCATTTATAATCCGATTTCACTTAAATTTTACACAGTGATTTATGAGGCGTCCCCCAAACCCATGACCCCATAATAGGTTATCAAATTCATTTTCTAATCTCAAATACCTTTCATTTGAACCACACATTGGCATGGTCGAAAAATGTTTTCCCTTTGGGGGTGTTTTGGGAGAGGGGTGATGCCCTAAATACATGGTCCTCTATTTGGGTATCGAATTCGTATTCTACTCCCAAATACCTTTATTTGAGCCCCATTTTGCGATGGTCGCTAAAAAATTGCGGCTCGTGGGGTATTTTGGGAAAGGGGTTGATCCCCAGAAAGTTGGTCCCGAAAGTGGGTATCAATTCTTGCTCTACCCCCCAATACCTTCCATTTAATCTCCACATTGACATGGTCGGTAAATATGGCCGATTTAGGGGTGTTTTAGGGATTGGGTTGGTCGCTCAAACACTAAGCCCGGAAAATATATCAGCAACGTGCTCTATTCTCATATATCTATATATCATTTATTTTAGCCCCATATTGCCATTGGCCTCATAATTGTATATCAAATTCGTTTTCAAATCTCATTTAAACTCCTTATTGCAAAAGTCAGCAAATATGTCCGGTTTGGGTTATTGGCCCTAAAAACTATGAATATTTAGTTCCACTCTCTTTACGACCCAAGTTGTCTTGGTGAGCAAATACGTCCTATATGGGGGTTGCTATGGTGGTGGGACGTACTCCCAAATACCTTTAATTTGAGCCCCATATTTCCATAGTCGGCAAAAATGACCGACCTGGGGGGTGTTTTGGAGGATGGGCGGCCACTAAGTGAGTTGGCCTTGAAAATATATATCGGATTCGTGTTCCACTCTAAAAACCCTCTTATTTGAGCCTCATATTGCAAAAGTCAGCAAATACTTACTATTTAGGTGGTGTTGTGGGGGTGGGGTGGCCCCATAGACACTTTTCCCGAATATTGATTTCAGATTCATGCTTTACTTCCAAAGACCTTTCATTTGAGCCCCATATTGCTATGGTCGTAAATTTGTTTTTGGGGAGTGGCGTGGGATGTTTTTGGGGAGTGGCGGCCCCCAAAACACTTGGTCTCATATTTGGATATCAGATTGTAATTCTAAACTCAAATACCTTTTATTTAAGCCCCATATTCCCATGGTCAGTAAATAAGTCCTGTTTGGGGGTGTTTTGGGGAAGGGGTGGACCCCCAGAAACATGGTCCCACATTTGGATATCAGATTCGTATTCTACTCGCAAATACCTTTCGCTTAAATCGCACCACCCATCTCCGAGGTCTGGCGTTTCTGAAAATTAGGGTAAGGGGGAGGGTCCACTCCCCCTTCAGATATCAAAAAATTTAGTACTCTATTTTCACCACGGGTCATTATGCACCATCTGTGAAAATTTCAAGAAAACCGGTTCATTCTTTTCTGAGTCTATAAGGAACACACAAACATACCTGCAAACAAACAAAAAAAAGGGCAAAATTGTAGTGAAATTCATAGTAAAAACAAAATTTTAATGATATTTTTCCAGAGACAAAATTTCAATGGTACGTTTAGTGCCGCAATTGGTACTTTTTGGTACCTTGTTTTTTAATTGAGCTAGAACTTTGAATTTTGGAATTTAGATACACTATGCAACCCAAATTGGTACCAAAAAAGGTACGAAATAGGCGAACTTATCATAGCATAGGGCGAACGGGTAAAGCCTGAACTTCGAAATTTAGCTTAAATGATTGTTGTTGTGAAATAAAGGGGGTAGATAGAAAAAACATGAAAAATGGTAATGGAAATGGAAAAAACGTACGATTTCTACGGATTGAACTGGAGCTGTGAAATTTAACATTACTAAGAAATATATGTTGGCTGACTAAGTAATGTTTAACAAATCATACATTTAGGTACCAAAAAGTACGAAATAGCTTATTTACTTTTACAGTGAACGGTGGAGGGCAAATTAAAACAAATTTCTAAAAATGATCGATGTTTGACAAGTATACCCATAAGTTCTACCAAATATGAAATGTTGAAATAGTGCCAGGAGTGGAATAATAAGTAATTAAGTATTGTAATTGGTACTATTTAGTACTTTCTTAATCTGAATTTGGGATACAGGCAGATCTGAAATTTGGGATACAGGCAAATCTTGGCAGGATGTACCAGACGACTAAAAAATTTGGTTGATATTCGCATATTTTGGTATTAAAACGTACAATATGGCAACTTCTTTACGGATTGAAGATTGATATTTTGGTACATTTTTATACCCTCCACCATAAGATGGGGGGTATACTAATTTCGTCATTCTGATTGTAACTACTCGAAATATTCGTCTGAGACCCCATAAAGTATATATATTCTTGATCGTCGTGAAATTTTATGTCGATCTAGCCATGTCCGTCCGTCCGTCCGTCTGTCTGTCGAAAGCACGCTAACTTCCGAAGGAGTAAAGCTAGCCGCTTGAAATTTTGCACAAATACTTCCTATTAGTGTAGGTCGGTTGGTATTGTAAATGGGCCATATCGGTCCATGTTTTGATATAGCTGCCATATAAACCGATCTTGGGTCTTGACTTCTTGAGCCTCTAGAGTGCGCGATTCTTATCCGATTGGGATGAAATTTTGCACGACGTGTTTTCTTATGATATCCAACAACTGTGCCAAGTATGGTTCAAATCGGTCCATAACCTTATATAGCTGTCAGATAAACCGATCTTGGGTCTTGACTTCTTGAGCTTCTAGAGGGCGCAATTTTTATCCGATTGGAATGAAATTTTGCACGACGTGTTTTGTTACGATATCCAACAACTGTGCCAAGTATGGTTCAAATCGGCTCATAACCTGATATAGCTGCCATATAAACCGATCTTGGGTCTTGACTTCTTGAGCCTCTAGAGTGCGCAATTCTTATCCGATTAGAATGAAATTTTGCACGACATGTTTTGTTACGATATCCAATAAATGTGCCAAGTATGGTTCAAATCGGTCCATAACCTTATATAGCTGTCAGATAAACCGATCTTGGGTCTTGACTTCTTGAGCTTCTGGAGGGCGCAATTCTTATCCAATGTGAATGAATTTTGGCACGTAGTAGTTTGTTATGATATCCAACAACTGTGCCAAATATGGTTCAAATCGGTTCATAACCTGATATAGCTGTCATATCAACAGATCTGGGGACTTGACTTCTTGAGCCTCTAGAGGTCGCAATTATTTTCCGATTGCCTGAAATTTTGCACGACGGATTCTCTAATGACCATTAACATACGTGTTTATTATGGTCAAAATCGGTCTATAGCCCGATACAGCTCCCATATAAATCGATCTCTCTTTTTTACTTCTTGAGCCCACACAGAGCGCAATTCTTATTCGAATTGGCTGACATTTTACACAGGTCTCCAACATAAATATAATTTAACTGTGGTTCAAACCGGACCATATCTTAATATCGCTCTAATAGCAGAGCAAATCTTTTCTTATATCCTTTTTTTGTGCCTAAGAAGAGATGCCGGGAAAAGAACTCGACAAATGCAATCCATGGTGGAGGGTATATAAGATTCGGCCCGGCCGAACTTAGCACGCTTTTACTTGTTTTTGGTAAATTTTCCACTTTTGACAAGTCAATTTGGGGAATGACGGGAAAAATTGTTGAAAGTGGTTTCAGTCGTCTACTTAATGCCAATCCATTTCATTACGATACCTCTTTCCTAACTCGAGCTAGAATTTTTCTAAGGCTGCACCATTCTTGGGTATTTTTCGTCATTAATGCGAACCTGAGCACACGAAGCAGTAGCAAAAGCCGTTGCCGTTGTTTAGCTTTCGAAGCCATTAATATAACTTTCAAAAAATATTTGCACTGTGTTGGCAATCAATGTAAAATTCAGCTCTGACTTAAATACCAAATGTCACCGCCGATGTGTCAGTTTCTGCACCAATTTCACATTGGTATCTTTGCCAATTTCACAGTAACAAGTATTTCGGCAATTTTCGATTTTAAAATTATTTAAAAAAGTGGGCCTCTCCCAAAATAAAATCCTGGCTACGTCCCTGTATCACATATATATGTATCGCCCGATTTGTACATTAATAGGCGTAGTAACTACAATTTGCAACCAATCTGCACAAAATTTGACACGGATTGTTTTGCTACTGGTCCTAACCTATCTATAAGATTTCATAGAAATCGTTTCAGATTTGGATATAGCTCCCATATACATGTATCGCCCGATTTGCACTTGAATGGCAGTAGTAACTACAATTTTCAAACGAACTGCATAAAAATTGTCCTATTTAAACTGTTTTTAACATATCTGTAAGATTTCATCAATATCGGTTCAGATTTGGATTTTGCTCCCATATGTCGCCAGATTTGCCCTTATGTGCCCGTAGTAACAACAATTTTCAAACGATCTGTTCGAAAACAAGTAAAAGCGTGCTAAGTTCGGCCGGGCCGAATCTTACATACTCTCCACCATGGATCGCATTTGCCGAGTTCTTCTCCCGGCATCTCTTCTTAGGCAAAAAAGGATATAAGAAAAGATTTGCTCTGCTATTATTATATTATTAAATTTTGGAGACCTGTGTAAAATGTCAGCCAATTCGAAAAAGAATTGCGCCCTTTGGGGGCTCAAGAAGTAAAATAGAGAGATCGATTTGTATGGGAGCTGTATCGGGCTATAGACCGATTCAGACTGTAATAAACACGTATGTTGATGGTCATGAGAAATCCGTCGTACAAAATTTCAGGCAAATCGGATAATAATTGCGACCTCTAGAGTCTCAAGAAGTCAAGATCCCAGATCGGTTTATATGGCAGCTATATCAGGTTATGAACCGATTTGAACCTTATTTGACACAGTTGTTGAAAGTAACATTAAAAAACATTAAAAAACGTCTTGCAAAATTTCAGCCAAATCAGATAGGAATTGCGCCCTATAGAAGCTCAAGAAGTCAAGACCCAAGATCGGTTTATATGGCAGCTAAATCAGGTTATGGACCGATTTCAACTATACTTGGCACAGTTGTTGGATATCATAACAAAACACGTCGTGCACAATTTCATTCCAATCGGATAAGAATTGCGCACTCTAGAGGCTCAAGAAGTCAAGACCCAAGATCGTTTTATATGGCAGCTATATCAGGTTATGGACCTATTTAAACCATACTTGGCACAGTTGTTGGATATCATAACAAAACACGTCGTGCGAAATTCCATTCCATTCGGATAAGAATTGCGCCCTCTAGAGGCTCAAGAAGTCAAGACCCAAGATCGGTTTATATGGCAACTATATCAGGTTATAAGCCGATTCGAACCATACTTGGCACAGTTGTTGGATATCGTAACAAAACACGTCGTGCAATATTTCATTTCAATCGGATAAGAATTGCGCACTCTAGAGGCTCAAGAAGTCAAGACCCAAGATCGGTTTATATGGCAGCTATATCAAAACATGGACCGATATGGCCTATTTACAATGCCAACTGACCTACACTAATAAGAAGTATTTGTGCAAAATTTCAAGCGGCTAGCTTTACTCGTTCGGAAGTTAGAGTGCTTTCGACAGACAGACGGACGGACGGACGGACGGACAGACGGACGGACGGACAGACAGACGGACGGACATGGCTAGATCTACATAAAATGTCACGACGATCAAGAATATATATACTTTATGGGATCTCAGACGAATATTTCGAGTAGTTACAAACAGAATGACGAAATTTGTATACCCTCCATCTTATGGTGGATGGTATAAAAATCAATTTGTGTTTGTTTGTTTGTATGTTTGTGTGTTCCTTATAGACTCAGAAACGGCTGAACCGATTTTCTTGAAATTTTCACAGATGGTGCATAATTACCCCGTGGTGAAAATAGGGTACTATATTTTTTGATATCTGAAGGGCGGACGGACCCTCCCCCTTACCCTAATTTTCAGAAATGCCAAATCTCGGAGATGGGAGGTGCGATTTTAGCGTACCCTAAAAATAAAAATTTGGTATCCAAATTTCGGATGGGGTGCCTAGGGGAGCCGCCCCACCCTAAAACCTACCAAACATATATTTAGACCAATCACGACAATATGGGACTCAAATAAAAGGTATTTAGGATAAGAAAACGTATATGATATCCAATTGTCGAAACAAGTGCTAGGAGGAGTACCCCAACCCCCAAAACACCCCTAAATCGGACATATTTACCGACCATGGGAATATGAGGCTTAAATAAAAGGTATTTGCGAGTAGAATACGAATCTGATATCCAAATATGGGACCAAGTGTTTGGGGGGCCGTCTTTCACTAAAAACATCCACCAAAGGGGACAATTTTACGACCATAGCAATATGGGGCTCAAATGAAAGGTCTTTGGGAGTAAAGCACGAATTTGATATCAATATTCGGGAAAAGTGTCTATGGGGCCACGCCACACCCACAACACCACCAAAATAGTAAATATTTTCTGACTATTGTATTATGAGTCTGAAATAAGAGGGGTTTTAAACTGGAACACGAATCCGATATATATTTTGAAGGCCAACTCACTGAATGGCCGCCCATCCCCAAAACACACCCCAAGACGGTCATGGAAATATGGGGCTCAAATTAAAGGTATGTGGGAGTAGACCACGTATCTGATATCAACATTTAGGGCCAACAGTGTAGCTGACGTCCCACCACCATAACAACCCAAAATAGGACGTATTTGCTCACCAAGACAATTTGGGTCTTAAAGAGAGGGGAACTAAATATTCATAGATTTTAGGGCCAATACCCCAAACCGCACATATTTACTGACTTTTGCAATAAGGAGTTTAAATGAGATTAGAAAACGAATTTGATATCCAATTTTGAGGGCAATGGCAATATGGCGTTCAAATAAATGATATATGGATATATGAGAATAGAGCATGTTGCTGATATATTTTCCGGGCTTAGTGTTTGGGGGACCACTCCAATCCCCAAAACACCCCTAAATCGGGCATATTTGCCGACCATGTGGATGTCGAGCTTAAATGAAAGGTTTTGGGGGGTAGGGCAAGAATTGATACCCATTTTCGGGACCAATTTTCTGGGTGTTTACCCCTTTCCCAAAATACCCCACAAACAGCAATTATTTAGTGACCATCGCAATATGGGGCTCAAATAAAGGTATTTGGGAGTAGAATACAAATTTGATATCCAAATGTAGGACCATGTATTTAGGACATTACCCCTTCCCCAAAGAGTTAAAATTTTTCGACCATGCCAATATGTGGCTCAAATGAAAGGTATTTGAGATTAGAAAACGAATTTGATAACCTATTTTGGGCCATGTGTTTGGGGGACGCCTCATCCTGTAAACTTCGCTAAACCAATGGCAATATGGGGTTTAAATAAAATTTTTTTTGAAAGAAGAGCACGATGCTGATATTTTTCAGGGCCAAGTGCCTGGGGGACCACCTCACCCCCGAAAACACCCCTAAATCAGATATCATGAGAGTAGCGGGCTGATATAAAGTATTTTAAGAATGGAGTACACCTTACATCCAAACTTAAGTTCGTAGGCCAATAAATATCATATGGGATTCGGACAAAGGCACTTATATTGTTAAACAATTAGTCAAGCGAGCATGATATTTCACTAAAAACTCTTTAATTGTCGAAAATAAATATTCCAAGGAAACTTTTGTTCCATAAAAGGTAAAAGAAGGCGCAGCGTAGCGGGCCCGGGTCAGCTAGTCAGTGAATAAATGTGGCTTTAATGGGCCTAAGTTTAACCTACCTATGGACAAAAAAAAAATTGTCCTAGGTTTCGGCTCAATATCTCCATTTGTAAGCACTGTATTGTGATTTCAACAGGCAGACGGACGGACATGGCTAGCTCGTCTTAGATTTTTAAATCCACCACCAAAGGTTGGTGGTATACTTATCTAGTCATTTCGTTTGTAACACCTCGAAATATTGATCTGCGACCCCATAAAGTAAATATATATTCTGGATCATCTCGACATTCTGAGTATATCTAGCCTTCTCCGCCCGTCCGTCTGTCGACATCACGATAGCAGTTGAACGCGTAAAGCTAGCCTCTTCAAATTTTCCACAGACACATTTTATTCATGTAGGTCATTGGGGATTCCAAATGGGCCAAATCGGTTCAGATTTGGATATAGCCCCCATTTGACTTCTTTAGCCCACAAGCCTCAATTGTCATCTCATTTGGCTGAAATTTTGAACCAACACTTGTATTATGACTTCCACCATAAATACCTAGTACGATCTATAATCTGATATAGCCCACATATAAAGCGATCCCCCGATTTAAGTTCTTGAGCCTAGCAAGCCTCAAGTTTAATCCGAATTTGCTGAAATTTAGAACATAGACTTGAAATTTAAAACATAAACTATCCAATAATCCATGCCATATTGCCCTCAAATATATCGATCCCCCGACTTGACTTCTTCAGCCCTTAGAAGCATCAGTTTTCATCCGATTTGCTCAAATTTAAACAAAGACTTGTGTTATAACTTTCAACACCCATGGCAAGTATGATTCGAATGGGTGTTTAAACAAATATAGCTCCCATATAAAACGATCCCCTGGATTGACTACTTGAGCCCCAAGAAGACTCAATTTTCATCCGATTTGGCTGAAATTTGTAACAAAAACTTGTGTTGTAACTTCCAACATCCATGCTGTGTATTATCTGAGTCGGTCTATAAACATATGTAGCCCCATATAAACCGATCCCCAGATTTGGCTTCTTCAGTCCTTAGAATCTTAAATTTTCATTTAATTTGTCCCAAAACCCTATCGTATAACTTATAACATCAATGCCAAGTTTTATCCGAATCAATCAATAAGGTGATAAAGGCCGCCCTATGTACCGATATGACTTCTTGAGATCAGAATAATTCAAATCATCAGTTATTAAGGCTACATTTTCAGCGGACCACTATGGTCGGAACCAAAGATTCGGCCAGGCCGAACTTAGCACGCTTTTACTTGTTGGAAATGGATATTTCGATGTGTTGGAAATAGAATGACAAAATTGATATACCCCCATCACCCTGATAGTCAGAGGTGCACAGCTAAATGTTATTAAACCTCATATTACATTACCTTGGCTCTATTGTTGAGTATGTAATGAATGATGCCCGAAGTTGAACGAATCTTTAAAAGGAAGTAATCTTTTCAAATGGCTATTCTTAACGACGTTTTATTTTTTTTTGCTCCTCTAATTTTAAAAATTTTCTTAAGATATCAGCTAAACGGTAAAAACTTTTTGCTGCTTCAAGCTTAGAAAAACATTTCTTGGCTTAAATATGCCAACATATCGAAGATAATATGTATTGCTACTTTATTCTCACAGCACACACATATCAGCCAATTGATATTTTGGCCCTCCCTGCACATAATGATGCCTGGCTCTATGTTCTCCAGATGCTGGAGAACATTTTGAGAAACTGATAAAAACAAAACTACAAACTTTAAGAGTTTCCGCAAAAATATAAACCATTAGCACAGCAATATTCCCAAGCACCGGAAGAACATTGAGTAGAAAATGTCTGTTGTCGTATTATCTGCAACACATATGGATGTGTCGCTAAGATGTTCGACATATCCTGCAAGCAGGGAGCCATAGAGGGCCATGACAGTTGGCTTTAAGTTGACATAAAACGATGTGAGCCACACAACATAGCCCAGCTTGAGATGGTGTCCAGGAAAGAAGTTTTATTTTGTCGAAGCAATAAAGAACCGTTTTTAGGAGTATTTTGTCAGTTTATTCCAGAGATGTGGATGTTTGGTGGCTGTGTATAAATGGCCATTTGTGTAAGTTGACTTGAATGGATGGGTGCTTGCTAGTCTTCCTTTGCTTTGGCCCTTGATGCCCTTTTAGCCATCTTAATATCTTCCGCATGTCGTTGGCTTATCTAAAAAGTTGCTATTTTTTCTCAGTTTATTTTGCTGTTGGCCAATGGGTTTTGGTTTTTTTTATACCCTCCAACATAGGATGGGGGGTATACTAATTTCGTCATTCTGTTTGTAACTACTCGAAATATTCGTCTGAGACCCCATAAAGTATATATATTCTTGATCGTCGTGACATTTTATGTCGATCTAGCCATGTCCGTCCGTCCGTCCGTCTGTCTGTCGAAAGCACGCTAACTTCCGAAGGAGTAAAACTAGCCGCCTTAAATTTTGTACAAATACTTCTTATTAGTGTAGGTCGATTGGTATTGTAAATGGGCCATATCGGTTCATGTTTTGATATAGCTGCTATATAAACCGATCTTGGGTCTCGACTTCTTGAGCCTCTAGAGGGCGCAATTCTTATCCGATTTGAATAAATTGTTGCACGAAGTATTTTGTTATGATATCCAACAACGGTGTCAAGTATGAATCAAATCGGTCCATAACCTGATATAGCTGCCATATAAACCGATCTTGGGTCTTGACTTCTTGAGCCTCTAGAGGGCGCAATTCTTATCCGATTGGAATGAAATTTCGCACGACGTGTTTTGTTTTAGTACACAACAACGGTGTCAAGTATGAATCAAATCGGTCCATAACCTGATATAGCTGCCATATAAACCGATCTTGGGTCTTGACTTCTTGAGCTTCTAGAGGGCACAATTATTATCCGATTGGAATGCAATTTTGCATGACGTGTTTTTTTATGATGTAAAACAAATATGCAAAGTATAGTTCAAATCGGTTCATAACCTGATATAGCTGCCATATAAACCGATATGGGGTTTTGACTTCTTGAGCCTCTAGAGGGCGCAATTCTTATCCGATTGGAATGACATTTTGCACAACGTGTTTTGTTATGATATCCAACAACTGTGCCAAGTATGGTTAAAATCGGTTATAACCTGATATAGCTGCCATATAAACCGATCTTGGATCTTGACTTCTTGAGCCTCTAGAGGTCGCAATTATTATCCGATTTGCCTGGAATTTTGTACGACGATTCCTCTCTTGAACATCAATATGCGTGTTTATTATGGTCTGAATCGGTCTATAGCCCCATACAGCTCCCATATAAATCGATCTCTCTATTTTACTTCTTGAGCCCCCAAAGGGCGCAATTCTTATTCGAATTGGCTGACATTTTACACAGGTCTCCAACATATAATTTAATTGTGGTCCAAACCGGACCCTATCTTGATATCGCTCTAATAGAAGAGCAAATCTTTTCTAATATCCTTTTTTGCCTAAGCAGAAATGCCGGAAAAAAATTCGACAATTGCGACCCATGGTGGAGGGTATATAAGATTCGGCCCGGCCGAACTTAAGACGCTTTTACTTGTTTTTGCTTCACTTTGAGGCTTAGCTTTTAGCTTCGCAAAGGAAACTTTTGTTCTTTTGACCACAGTTTACTCTGAGGGTACTACCGAGGCCAGGGCTGCAGTTACTTCTCGTGGTCATCTAGACTCTAGAAAACTTTGATAAGCTTTACTTTGCTAGTTTCACCCACTCTTGTCCCCACAAAAATCCTAACAAAACTTTAGATGTGACAATAAGATTTATTTTTCTAAAGGGGAATATTTGTCTAGGAAAAATTGCTATTAACTTTCAAAAAGATAGTTGAAATGAAATACAAAATATTTCGAATTTTGTTGTAATGTTGCAAACAACAAATAAAAAGGAATAAAGTTCGCGCCGAACTATGGATACCCACTACCTTAGATGTATATACAAATTAGCCATAGTTCGAAAAAATCCGGTGAAAACGCACCTTTTATTAACCCGTTCCAGATAAAGGGATGGTTAGATTTAGACCATTCACTTCCAAATTCTGCGATATCGGTTAATAAATAGACCATTTATGGGAAAAAGTCCAATCGGGAGATCGATATAAGTGACAGATAAATCCAAATATGAAACGTTCTGCACCGTATACGGGAGGGGTGTGTAAAGGTCAATTCAAGTACTAAATTTTGCCAAAATCGGGTAATAAACCAATAAGGAAAGGCAAAAGTCGGGCGGAGCCGACTATATAATACTATACACCCCCGAGTCTACGTACTACGTTTAATACATGGAACCCTAAAACACCATATCTTGTGCTAAATTTTGAAAAGATAGGACCATACTGTGGCTACTAAAGCCTTAAAAGGCCATATTGGGTGAAAGATATATACTATCTAAGTCCGAACCTTCTATTGCTTTTATAGCCATATCGGCTGAAAGATATATATGGATTCCACCAGATCATCGGTCCCAAGTGGAGGAGCTTGCAAACGATCGGACTTTCGAATATGTATGGAACTCTGTAGAGGGTCCACCCATACAAATGATGAGCTGCGAGTATACAGGGGACATCTTTACGCTGCGTTTTGCGTCGGCGGAATGTATTGATACCGTCAAACAGCTCGTTAGAGGAATCCACGCTCCCTGGGAGGGCGCAAAACTCGACCTGGGGAGAAAGATGGATAACCCCCAGCTCACAAAGGCGACGGGCAAGCAAAACCAAGGTTTGGTCGCAAAGAAGTGGGAGGTCTTCCACAGATAGGAGAAGGAGGAAGGAACTCTTCTTGGCGCACTACGGGAGCAAAGCTGTCTTTGTCAAGACTGGGAAGACTAGGATAGGCAGAAATTCTCATTTTGAGACATCAGGCCGTGCTGTGGCAGGTGACTCAATAACGCCCAACGAACAGGGGGCTGACAACGAGACAATCACGGCCTTTCTCAATATTGGAAAGACCAGGTTAAGGAAAAAATAGGTTGGCGAGAGACCAAACACAGCCTGATGGAGAAAATCAGCAAGGGCAAGATTCAAAAATCTTGCAAGGAACAAAATTTTTGGACGGAACATATCAACTACCAATTATTCTATGCTAACACAGATACTTGGTCGAGGACCTGCGATATTTCTCATAAAAATTTTAATTATATATTTCCCCAGAGTTGTCAACGTCGGATTAAACAGTGGTGAGATATGGAGACGGTGCAGCATACCTGGCATCACTTTATCTGCCTATCGACTCTCTGATATCGCCACCCATGTCGGATCTGCAACGGCTGGTGAGGAAAGCAAAACAGACAGGAGACAAGGTATTAATATGGTGCGATGCGAACTCTCAACACATTTCGTGTGGTAGTACCAACACTAATAAGCGTTCTTGATTACTAACGACCTTTTGTTAACACCACTACCTTTGTTAATAGGATTAGGGAGGAGCTATTAGATGTGACGATATGTTCGGAAAATCTAATCAATGAGATTCGCGATTGGAGGGTCTCCATGTAACAGTCATTCTACCATCGCTATATTAGGTTTGGAATAGCGCGGCCAGCGCCGAATCCGATAAGTTTCCGGAATAGGTTGAAATCCAACTGGACAAAATTTGGAAGTCTACTTAGAAGAAGACTTGGGCAAGATAATTTAGATTGTCCAAGCATAGAAGAGATTGACGAAAATGTCAACAGCATTACGATTACACTGGTGGGGTCCTTCAAAGATAGTTGTTCTCTTCGGGAAAGGAAATCAGCCCAAGAAAAACCCTGGATGACCGGGGAGATTGGGAAATAGGTTCACAGACAGTTTAACAGAGCACGTCATAAAGAAGCGGAAGTTTATTGGGATGTGTATTACACACGCCTCAAGGAATACAACAAGATTACTAGAGCGGCAAAACGTGCCTCTTGGAAGCTACTCCGCTAACAGGTCGATAGCGTTAATGACGTCGCCAAGATTAAAAAAAAATCTTTCAAAAACCCATGTCCAAACTGTAACTTTAGTAAAAGCTATTTTGCGAACAGGTCGATAGAGATAATGACGCAGCCGAAATAAAAAAGAGTATGATATGATAAGGGAAGGTCGGTGGAGACCGCCCTTAACGAAGTTGTTCATGAAATAGAAGAAGCCTTCGATGCCAAAACGTACACCCTGGCGGTATGCATTGGCGAAGGAGCTTTTAACAATGTGCGGGCCGAAACACTGATCCAATCCTTAGACCAGTGGACCGAGTCGACCTGGTCCATAGAGACTGGATAAACCATTACTAAGGAACAAGTGGATAAATTGTTTTTCCTTGGGAATAAATATTAGGGAGAAACTGGCACTAGGCACGCCACAGGGGGGCATTTTATCGCCACTCCTATGGGTGACCACCATAAATGACGGATGCTGACTGAGGAGGGATTTGAATTCGTTTGATACCCAGTCGATGTTATAATACTTCTAAGGGGTAAGGATCCGAAAGAGCTATGCAGAAGGGCCAAATGGGTTTTCCATATGGCATATGACTGAGCTGGACCCAGAAGTCTTAATGTTAACCCAGAGAAGACTGAAATATGCCTGTTCACGAGGAAGACGAAGGTGGGCCAATTTAACGCACCACGTTTCCTAAATAAGACGATTTCGATATCTCACAAGATCAAATACTTAGGTGTGATCTTGGACAGGAAACTGAATTGGAAGTGTCACATTCCGGAGCGTACTGAGTTCGAAATGCGACCTGAATCCGAGGATAGTCCACTGGCTCTACAGGAGCGTGATAAGACCAATACTTACTTACGCTTAAGTAGTTTGGTGGACTGCTATGGAGAAAAAGTGCAACATAAGGACCATACAACAGGTTCAGAGAACATATTGTCTTTGCATAGGCGGAGCGATGAGGACGACGCCGACAAGGGCACTGGAGACTATTCTAGATATCCGACCCATTGACATACAGATTAAGTGTGAGGCAGCAAATGTGGCTATGAGACTTAAGGCGATGAGAGAATGGATTGAGGATGGGAGCAGCTTATGCCATCGCGATAAAATCGAGGGGACAATAGGAAACCTGAAAGGAAGGGAAAAGGTTTCCGATCGGATACCTGAGATGAACCTTGAAGTCGAGTGCGAAGCACTGCTGCTATCGGCACAGTCGTGGATTGACGGAACCCCAGTATTGTCATCTGGAAGATAATGTTACACGGATTGATCAAATTCAGAGGACAGAGTGGGCCTGGGGGTCTACATTGAGAACCCAGGGACTGAGATCTGTTTTAGACTGCCTGACCATAATACGGTCCTGCAGGCGGAGATCCGGACGATCACGGAATGCGTGAGGTGGTGTGGTGCTAAGCGACAATGTCAAGTGTAATATCTTTACCGACAGTAAAGTTGCCATAAGGGCAATAATAACCAGCATGGTAAGGTCACGAACAGTGTAAAAAGGAGATTAACGCCTTCTCTGAGGATGGCTTAATTCGCATCGTTTGGGTGCCTGGCCATAACGAAGCAAGGCCTGAGGACTGCGGTCAATAAACTTGATTAACCTGAAGCCTTTCGGGTCGACGCAGTCCGAGTTAAGGGAGTGGGCGACGAATGCGAAACAGCGAAACGATCGGTAGTTGGGCGAAAATCCTATGGGGGATCAAAATCGTGAGAAGACGAGGCTATTACTGAAAGGAAGTATGAAGGAGGTCAATATAGCTATTGGTATCATAACGGGACATATAGGACTACGGGCTCACTTATGTAAAATCGGTGCGGCAAGTGATAGCACGTGTAGGGCATGCGGGGACGATGATGAGACGTTGGATCATTTCCTTTGTCATTGCCCGGCTTTCGCGTCTAACAAATACCAGTACTTAGGTGG
Source organism: Stomoxys calcitrans (assembly GCF_963082655.1). Lineage (NCBI taxonomy): Eukaryota > Metazoa > Arthropoda > Insecta > Diptera > Muscidae > Stomoxys > Stomoxys calcitrans. The sequence continues at coordinate 27,740,756 of NC_081552.1, forward strand.
GGACACAGTACCAGACCATGTCCGTCCGTCCGTCCGTCCGTCTGTCTGTCGAAAGCACGCTAACTTCCGAAGGAGTAAAGCTAGCCGCTTGAAATTTTGCACAAATACTTCTTATTAGTGTAGGTCGGTTGGTATTGTAAATGGGCCATATCGGTCCATGTTTTGATATAGTTGGAATGAAATTTTGCTCGACGCGTTTTGTTATGATATTCAACAACTGTGCCAAGTATGGCTCAAATAAAACATCTCATGCTAAATTTTGTGAAGATCGGATTTAAATTATGGCTGCTACAGCCTTAAAAAACCATATTAGATGAAAGATATATGTGGGTTGCCATTTATATTTCGGAATTGGACAACCCTTGTGTTGCAAGTTGCCAACTGACAGCTCTATCGTAAAGCTTTACATTTTTGAGGTTATACGCACTCAGAACGTTTTGGCATACGAGAGCTGTTTGCGTTGCTTACACTAACTTAAAAGTTTCATCTCGCCCAAAAAATAGAATTAAATCGTGAACATTTTCGTGCGATTATTTTTTACAACTTTCGACGTAGTTTAACTTCACAACAGTGCATCGATGAACTTAATTCAATTCTTGGCGATGAAGATTCATCAAGGACCGGTGTTTATCGATGGTATGTTTCAACCGAGAACATAGTTGACTACAAGACGAATTGCTTAAAGGTCGTCCAATATCAGTTGTTATTCTAAAAACCATTGATGCTGTGCGCCAACTGATATTGCTAGAACGTCATGTGAGATTGAGACAACTTTCGGCATTAGTGGGACCAACATACATTCAATATTGCATGAAACTTTGACCGAAAAAAAAATTTGCCAACCACTCAATTAAAGACTTGTGTGGATTGGTCGAAAGCAATGCTCCCAAAATACGAAACAACTGCCATTTTGGGAACCGTCGTATGACTTCTTATTGTTCCAGTACGTAAAAAATAAAATGAGAGGTCAATGGAGCCGTTGCCGATGTCAAGCGTTCGAAGCCATCAATTCAACTTCCAACAGATGCACAGAATCATGTGTACCACGTGCATTGGGAAAATTACTGCTAATAGACAGGGTTGTCGAGCGTGGTTAATGTGGTAATTGTATCATAGAGGCATTTTCGCAATCAATACGATTAAAAAACAAGTAAAAAGGCGTTAAGTTCGGCCTGGCCGAACTTTGGATACCCACCTCGGGTATATATGTAAACCATCTTTCATCAAAATTTCGGTGAAAATTTAACACCTTATGTCCCATATCAGTTATATCAAAATAAGTTCCGATTTGAACCATATACTAATAAGTACACTAGCTGTATCTAAAAATAAACCGATCAGAACTAAATATATACGACACGGATGTCGAAAAGCCTAACATAAGTTACAGTCAAATTTCAGTGAAATTGGATTATAAATGCGCCTTTAATGGGGCCAAGACTTTAAATCGAGATATCGGTCTACATGGCAGCTATATCCAAATTTGGACCGATTTGGGCCAAGTTGCATAAAAATGTCGAAGAGCCTAACACAAAGCAATGTCCCAAATTTCGGCGAAATCGGACAATAAATGCCTCTTTTATGGTCCCAAAACCTTAAATCGAGAGATCGGTCTATATGGCAGCTATATTCAAATCTGGACCGATCTGTGCGATATTGCAGAAGTATATCAAGGAGCTTAACTTAACTCGCTGTCCCAAATTTCGGCGACATCGGACAATAAATAAGCATTTTATGGGTCCAAAACCATAAATCAAGAAATCGGTCCATATGGCAGCTATATCCAAATCTGCACCGATCTGGACCAAATTGAAGAAAGATGTCGAAGGGCCTAAATCAACTCACTGTCCCGAATTTCAGCAAAATCTGACAATAAATGTGGCTTTTGTGGGCCTAAGACCCTAAACCGGGCGATCGGTCTATAAGGCAGCCATATCCAAATCTTGACCGATATGAGCCAAACTGACGGAGGATTTTGAAGGGCCTAACACAACTCACTGTCCCAAATTTCAGCGAAATCGGATAGTAAATGTGGCTTTTTTGGGCCTTAGACCCTAATTCGGAGGATCGGTCTATATGGCAGCTATATCCAAATCTGAACCGATCTCGGCCAAATAGACGAAGGATTTTGAAGGGCCTAACAAAACTCACTGTCCCAAATTTCAGCGAAATCTGACAATAAATGTGGCTTTTATGGGCCTTAGACCCTAAATCGGAGGATCGGTGTATATGGCAGCTATATCCAAATCTGGACCGATCTGGGCCAAATTTACGAAGGATTTTGAAGGGCCTAACACAACTCTCTGTCCCAAATTTCAGCGAAATCGGATAGTAAATGTGGCTTTTATTGGCCTAAGACTCTAAATCGGCGGATCGGTCTATATGGGGGCTATATCAAGATATAGTCCGATATAGCCCATCTTCGAATTTAACCTGCTTATGGACAAAAAAAGAATCTGTGCAAAATTTCAGCTCAATATCTCTATTTTTGAAGACTGTAGCGTGATTTCAACAGACAGACGGACGGACATGTCTAGATCGTCTTAGATTTTTACGCTGATCAAGAATATATATACTTTATAGGGTCGGAAATGGATATTTCGATGTGTTGCAAACGGAATGACAAAATGAATATACCCTCATCCTTCGGTGGTGGGTATAACAACATCCCAATGCACAGCGCTTGAAGCCATCACACCTAATATGGTTGAAAAGTCTTCTAACCAAAGACGAAACGTGTCCCGTAGTGGTTGATGTGTGTTGCTATCTCTGGCTTTCCTTTTCCATTTGCAAAGAAAATCTCCCATCATTGAACTCGTCGTGAAAGAGAAACAAACAAAAATTATAAAATTTAATGATCTTCGCCCTAACAGGCAAAAAACCTGAAAATATTTGTTATTGTTCTCTAATTCCGAAATATAAAAGGCTACCTTCGTATATGAGAGCTAGGCATTCCGTTTGTAACACCTTGAAATATTGATCTTAGACCCCATAAAGTAAAGATATTATTGAACGTCTCGACATTCTGAGTTGATCTAGCCATGCCCGTTCGTCCGTCCGTCTGTCGAAATCATAATAGCGGTCGAACGCGAAAAGCTAGCCGCTAGAAATTTTGCACAGTTACTTCTTATTGATGGAGGTCGCTGGGGATTGCAAATGGGCCATATCAGTTCAGATTTGGATATAGCCCCCATATAAACTGTTCACCTGTTTTGACTTATTGAGCTCCTTAAAGCTTTAATTTTGGCTGAAATTTGGCACAAGGACTTCTATTAGCACTCATTGATATTTGAGAAGTTTTCCCTGCCCTTGTTCTTTAATGGAATGTTCATGGGCAGATTTGATTATTTGTAATTTAACGACGATATTGAAAAATTTGGTTGTGTGTATCGTAGTAGCTTTTTTATTTAATTTTTTAATTTCTATACAATTTTTGATATCAAATTTAAATTTTTAAAATCATAACCAAATGTATGTGCGCAGCCCATCATTTCTCTGTGCAATGAGTTTCGCTTCAAATTCCCCTATTTCCGTTTCCTCCCATTTTAAAATTAACCAAGTGCCTGACATTTTACCCTTCAACTAAGATCATCCGGTTTAAATCACCACAGCATGACTCCCACACCCTTAGCACTAACGACTGAGAATTGTGTATTGTGAACTTTATGACAGACATTTGAGAATTTTTGGTTAAAATTCACGTTCTTTCCGCGAAATGACATCTGAATAAGACGTGTGTCCAAAATGCTATGACAAGCCCACATTTCCCAGCTTTGTCAGTTGTGCGTCAACGAAAATCCGCAATAATGCTTCCTCCATTTGACGCAGGTCATGGATGTACACATTACCATGAAAACGCAATGCACATTGACAATGTGATGACACTTTCCGTGGGAAACAAAAAGTGTTGTTAAATAAATGCGAAATCATTGATGTAACAAAAAGGCCTCGCTAGGACACTAAAAGCAATGGACGCATTTGGAGTAGTGGGCGGTGGGACTGATTCCATGCAGTTGATGCAGTATAACACCCTACTCCATCGAGCCTACCTACTACTTTTAATCCATAGAAGACTTGAATTTTGAATACATATTGAAATATCGAATAGAACCTTGCAAGATTTTCTTAGGATAGGACCATAGTTGTGACTGCTGCTGTCTTAACAAGTAAAAGTGTGTTCTGGGAACCCTGGAACCCAACACCATGGATTCTGCTAAGATATGGGAGCTATATCTGGTTATAGACCGATTCGGACTGTACAGTTGTTGAAAGTCATAACAGAACCCTATGTGAAAAATGTCAACCAAATCGGACAAAAATTGTGACTTCAAATCGGGAGATTGCTTTATATGGGAGCTACATCATGTTCTTGACCGATTAGACCGTACTTAGCACGGATATTGGCAGTCATAACGGCACATTTTGTGCAAAATTTCAGCCAAATCGGAAGTAATTGCGGCTTTCAGGGGCTCCCGAAGATCGGGACATCAGTTTGTATGGGAGCTACATCCAAATCTGAATTGATATGGCCCATTGGCAATCCCCAACGAACTATATCAATACTTAGTATCTGTGCAAAATTTCAAGCGGCTAGCTTTACGAGTTCGACCGTTGTCGTGATTTCGACAAACGGACTAGATCGACTCAGAACTTCGAGACGATCTAGAATATATTGGGTTGCCCAAAAAGTAATTGCGGATTTTTTAAAAGAAAGTAAATGCATTTTTTTATTTTTTTTTTTTACACTTTTTTTCTAAAGCAAGCTAAAAGTAACAGCTGATAACTGACAGAAGAAAGAATGCAATTACAGAGTCACAAGCTGTGTAAAAATTTGTCAACGCCGACTATATGAAAAATCCGCAATAACTTTTTGGGCAACCTAATATATACTTAATGGGGTCTTAGACTTAGAATATTTCGAGGTGTTACAAACGGAATGACTAGATTTGTATACCCCCATCCTATGGTGGTGGATAAAACAATTAAAAGCATGCTATGTTCGGCTGGGCCAAATCTTGGGAACCCCTCACCATGGATTCTGCTAAAAATTTATACAAAATAACCAAACCAAACTTCTACCAAACCAGCAAAAATTAAAGCTTCTACGAACCGAACAAGGATAATCGAAAGACCGGTTTATATGGCAGCTATGTCAGGTTATAGACAGTTATTGGAAGTCGTAACAGAACACCGCATGCAAAATTTCAGCCAAATCGAAAAAAATTGCGGCTTGTAAGGACTCAAGAAGTCAAATCGGGGATCGGTTTATATTGGAGCTATATCAGGTTATAGACCGATTTAAACCGTACTTGGTTCAGTTGTTGAAGATCGTAACAGAACATGCGAAACGTAACATGCAAGATGTTGGGTAAATCGGAAAAAAATTCGGTTTCCAGGAGCTCAAGAAGTCAAATCGGGAGATCGGTTTATATGGGAGTTACATTTAAATCTGAACAGATATGGCCCATTTCCAGTCCCCATCGACCTGCATCAATAGTAAGTATCTGTGCAAAATTGCAAGCGGCTAGCTTTACGCGTTCGATCGCTATTGTGATTTCGACAGACGGATGGATGGACGGACGGACATGGCTAGATCGACTTAGACATCGAGACGATCAATAGTATATATACTTTATGGGGTCTTAGACGAATATTTCGTGGTGTTACCAACGAAATAAGGATTTTTTTTATACCCTCCACCATAATTTCGTCATTCTGTTTGTAACTACTCGAAATATTCGTCTGAGACCCCATAAAATATATATATTCTTGATCGTAGTGACATTTTATGTCGATCTAGCCATGTCCGTCCGTCCGTCTGTCTGTCGTAAGCACGTTAACTTCCGAAGGAGTAAAGCTAGTCGCTTGAAATTTTGCACAAATACTACTTATTAGTGTAGGTCGGTTGGTATTGTAAATGGGCCATATCAATCCATGTTTTGATATAGCTGCCGTATAAACCGTTCTTGGGTCTTGACTTCTTGAGCCTCTAGAGTGCGCAATTCTTATCCGATTGGAATGAAATTTTGCACGACGTAATTTGCTTTGATATCCAACAATTGTGCTAAGTATAGTTCAAATCGGTCCATAACCTGCTATAGCTGCCATATAAACCGATCTTGGGTCTTGACTTCTTGAGCCTCTAGAGTGCGCAATTCTTATCCGATTGGAATGAAATTTTGCACGACGTTATTTGCTATCATATCCAACAATTGTGCCATGTATAGTTCAAATCGGTCCATAACCTGATATAGCTGCCATATAAACCGATCTGGGGTCTTGACTTCTTGAGTCTCTAGCGTGCGCAATTCTTATCCGATCAGAATGAAATTTTGCACGACGTAATTTGCTATGATATCCAACAATTGTGCCAATTATAGTCTAAATCGGTTCATAACCTGATATAGCTGCCATATAAACCGATCTTGGGTCTTGACTTCTTGAGCCTCTAGAGTGCGCAATTCTTATCCGATTGAAATGAAATTTTGCACGACGTGTTTTGTTATGATATCCAACAATTGTGCCAAGTATGGTTTAAATCGGTTTATAACCTGATATAGCTGCCATATAAACCGATCTTGGGTCTTGACTTCTTGAGCCTCTAGAGTGCGCATTTCTTATCCGATTGGGATGAAATTTTGCACGACGTGTTTTGCTATGATATCCAACAATTGTGCCAAGTATGGTTTAAATCGGTTTATAACCTGATATAGCTGCCATATAAACCGATCTTGGGTCTTGACTTCTTGAGCCTCTAGAGTGCGCATTTCTTATCCGATTGGGATGAAATTTTGCACGACGTGTTTTGCTATGATATCCAACAATTGTGCCAAGTATGGTTTAAATCGGTTTATAACCTGATATAGCTGCCATATAAACCGATCTTGGGTCTTGACTTCTTGAGCCTCTAGAGTACGCAATTCTTATCCGATTGGAATGAAATTTTGCACGACGTATTTTGTTATGATGTCCAACAACTGTGCCAAGTATGGTTTAAATCGGTCCATAATCTGATATAGCTGCCATATAAACCGATCTTGGGTCTTGACTTCTTGAGCCTCTAGAGGGCACAATTCTTATCCGATTGGAATGAAATTTTGCACGACGTGTTTTGTTATAATATCTAACAACTGTGCCAAGTATGGTTCAAATCGGTCCATAACGTAATATAGCTGCCATATAAACCGATCTTGGGTCTTGACTTCTTGAGCCTCTAGAGTGCGCAATTCTTATCCGATTGGAATGAAATTTTGCACGACGTAATTTGCTATGATATCCAACAACTGTGCCAAGTACAGTTCAAATCGGTCCATAACCTTATATAGCTGTCATATAAACCGATCTTGGGTCTTGACTTCTTGACCCATGCAAGAGCATGCGCAATTCTTATCCGATCAGAATGAAATTTTGCACGACGTGTTTTGTTATTATATCCAACAACTATGCCAAGTATGGTTCAAATCGGTTCATAACCTGATATAGCTGCCATATAAACCGATCTTGGGTCTTGACTTCTTGAGCCTCTAGAGTGCGCAATTCTTATCCGATTGGAATGAAATTTTGCACGACGTGTTTTGTTATTGTATCCAACAACTGTGCCAAGTATGGCTTAAAGCGGTCCATAACCTGATATAGCTGCCATATAAACCGATCTTGGGTCTTGACTTCTTGAGCCTCTAGAGGGCGCAATTCTTATCCGATTTGAATGAATTTTTGCATAAAGTATTTCGTTATGATATCGAACAACAGTGCCAAGTATGGTTGAAATCGGTCTATAACCTGATATAGCTGTCATATAAACTGGGGATTTGACTTCTTGAGCTTCTAGAGGGCGCAAGTCCTATCGGATTTGACTGAAATTTTGCATGACGTATTTTATTTTTACTTTCAACAACTGTGTCAAATAAGGTTCAAATCGTTTCATAACCTGATATAGCTGCCATATAAACCGATCTGGGATCTTGACTTCTTGACCCCTAGAGGTCGCAATTATTATCCGATATGCCTGAAATTTTGTACGACGGATCCTCTCATGACCATCAACAAACGTGTTTATTATGGTCTGAATCGGCCTATAGCCCGATGCAGATCCCATATAAATCGTTCTCTCTATTTTACTTCGTGAGCCCCAATGGGCGCAATTCTTATACGAATTGGCGGAAATTTTACACAGGTCTCCAACATATAATTTAATTGTGGTCCGAACCGGACCATATCTTGATATCGTTTTAATAGCAGAGCAACTCTTTTCTTATATCATTTTTTGCCTAAGAAGAGATGCCGGGAAAAGAACTTGACAAATGCGATCCATGGTGGAGGGTATATAAGATTCGGCCCGGCATAAAAAATATATCTTTCATTCAACACTGCAGTAGCCACAACATAGGTTCTTTATAAAGGATGTTTTTTTTTAGCTAACGTCTTTTTTGAAACACTGATTTAAACAGCTCACCCACGTTTAGTGTTTTGTTTCACTGTCAAACATCTCCAGTTTGATCTATAATTTAACCATGAATCGCCTTACAAACGAACAACGCTTGCAAATTATTGAATTTCATTATCAAAATGCGTGCTCTGTCAAGAAATTTCGTCACATCAAATTTTATGGTCAGTTTAGTCGATCTACTGAAGCGGCTATTCGGGCTATTGCGACTAAATTTCGCACCAAATTTTCTTTGTTGTACATTAAACCACCAACACGCTTACGTAAAGTGTGAACTGAAGAAAATATCGCAGCTGTTTCGGGCAGTCTTAATGATGTCCATCAATGATTGATTCGTAGCCGTTTGCAGCAATTACTCAAAAACGTGGAAAATTTGCGCAAGGATTTAGGTGTGAAGCCTTTCAAAATACAAGAATTGAAGCCGAACGACCTACAGCAACGCAGAATTTTTAGTGAATTGGCTCTTGGAATGTTGACCGAAGATCCGCTTTTTGTACCCACCACCGACGGATGGGGGTATATTCGTTTTGTCATTCCGTTTGCAACACATCGAAATATCCATTTCCGACCCTATAAATATATATATATATATATTCTTGATCAGCGTAAAAATCTAAGATGATCTAGACATGTCCGTCCGTCTGTCCGTCTGTCTGTTGAAATCACGCTACAGTCTTCAAAAATAGAAATATTGAGCTTTAATTTTGCACAGATTCTTTTTTTTGTCCCTACGCAGGTTAAGTTCGAAGATGGGCTATATCGGCCTATATCTTGATATAGCCCCCATATAGACCGATCCGCCGATTTAGGGTCTTAGGCCAATAAAGGCCACATTTATTATCCGATTTTGCTGAAATTTGGGACAGTGAGTTGTGTTAGGCCCTTCGACATCCTCCGTCAATACGGCTCAGATCGGTTCAGATTTGGATATAGCTGCCATATAGACCGAATCTCCAATTTAGGGTCATAGGCCCATAAAAGCTACATTTATTACCCGATTTTGCTGAAATGGGGGACAGTGAGTTGTCTTAGACCCTTCGACGTCCTCCGTCAATACGGCTCAGATCGGTTCAGATTTGGATATAGCTGCCATATAGACTGATTCTCCAATTTAGGTTCTTAGGTCCATAAAAGCCACATTTATTATCCGATTTTGCTGAAATTTGGGACAGTGAGTTGTGTTAGGCCCTTCGACATCCTCCGTCAATATGGCTCAGATCGGGTTAGATTTGGATATAGCTGCCATATAGACCGATTCTCCAATTTAGGGTCTTAGGCCCATAAAAGCCACATTTATTATCGGATTTTGAGAAAATTTGGGTCAGTGAGTTGTATTAGGCCCTTCAACATCCTCCGTCAGATCGGTCCAGATTTGGATATAGCTGCCATATAGACCGATCTCTCGGTTTTAGGTTTTGGGGCCATAAAAAGCGCACTTGTTGTCCGATGTTGCCGAAATTTGGGACAAAGAGTTAAGTTAAGCCCCTCCACATATTTCTGCAATTTGGTCTAGATCGATCAAGATTTGCATATAGCTGCAATATAAACCGATCTCTCGATTTAAAGTCTTGGCCACATAAAAGGCGCATTTTTAATCCGATTTCACTGAAATTTGACACACTGACTTATGTTAAGCTTTTCGACATCCGTGTGGTATATAGTTCAGATCGGTTTATTTTTAGATATAACTACTAAAAAGACCAATATTTTGTTATATACAATTGAACAATAACTTTTACTTATTAGTATCTGGTCAAAATCGGAACATAGCTGCTATGGGGCATAAGGTATGAATTTTGCACCGGATATTGAGGAAAGGTTGTTCACATATATATCCGAGGTGGTGGGTATCCAAAGTTCGGCCCGGCCGAACTTAACGCCTTTTTACTTGTTTTATCGAACAATTGTGTTCAGCGACGAAGCTCATTTTTGGCTCAATTGGTTTGTACGAGTAAATAAGCAGAATTTCCGATTTTGGAGTGCAGATCAGCCAGAAACATTGCAAGAGCTACCAATGCATTCAGAAAAAGTCATAGTTCCGTGCGGTTTATGGGCTGGTGGCATCATTGGACCGAACTTATTCAAAGATGATGCGAACCGTAACGTAAATCTGAATGGTGAGCGCTATCGTGAAATGATATCCATTTTTTTTTTGGCAAAATGCAAGAGCTTGACTTGCATGACATATGGTTACAACAAGACGGTGCCTTATGCCACGTTCGGGACCGGTCAATTGGTAGGCTAGATTGTGCGATTTAAAGCTTTTAGACTATTTTTTGTGGGGCTATGTTAAAGATGTCTATACAGACAAGCCCGCTTCAATTGACAAATTGGGGGACAACATTGAAGCATTAATTCCTTAAATACAAGTATACAATCTCCAGATTTGACTTCTTGAGCCCCTGGAGCCGCAATTGTTGCCCGATTTTGCTTCAATTTTGCATATAATGTTCTGTTATGACTTTCAATAACTATGTAATGTGCGGTCAAAATCCATATTAAATTTCGAGCAAATATGTTCAAACTATAATAACATGCTATCTTTGGCTTTCCTTTTCCATTTGCATCTCCGATCATTGAGCTCGTCTCAAAAGAGAAACAAAAAAAAAAAATTGTAAAATTTAAATGATCTCGCCCTAACAGGCAAATCGGATAAGTATTGCACCCTCTAGATGCTCAAGAAGTCAAGACCCAAGATCGGTTTATATGGCAGCTATATCAGGTTATGGACGGATTGGAACCATACAGTTGGTGGATATCATAACAAAACACGTCGTACAAAATTTCATTCCAATCGGATAAGAATTGCGACTTTTAGAGGTTCAAGAAGTCAAGACCCAAGATCGGTTTATATTGCAGCTATATCAAAACATGGACCGATATGGCCCATTTACAATACCAACCGACCTACACTTATAAGAAGTATTTGTGCAAAATTTCAAGCGGCTAGCTTTACTCATTCGGAAGTTAGCGTGCTTTCGACAGACAGATGGACGGACAGACGGACGGACGGACAGACGGACGGACGGACGGACAGACGGACGGACGGACGGACATGGCTAGATCGACATAAAATGTCGCGACCATCAAGAATATGTATTCTTTATGGGGTCTCAGACGAGTATTTTGAGTAGTTACAAACAGAATGACGAAATTAGTATACCCCCCATTTTATGGTGGAGGGTATAATAATAACTACGGTTGACAATGACTACAATATTTCAAATTACCCAAAATCTGACGAACATATATATTTGGGAGCTATATTTAAATCTGAATCGTTTTCTAGCAAACTTCTTAGTTATTGTGGTAGTCGTCGAGGAAAGCATTGTGCAAAATTTTTGGCAAGATTTGTCAATAAATGCTTTAACAAGGGCTCTTGGAGTTAAAATCCTCGATATACATGTATGACAGCTATATCTAAATCTGGCCCGATTTCTATGAAATTCACCGCTAATGTCGAGAGTCATAGGAAAATCTTTCCTGCCACATTTCGAGAGAATCGAAAAAAAAGAGCATTTTATTGCAATTTTTTAAAAATCGGACGAATATGAGAGCTATATCTAAATCTGAACCGATTTCGGGCAAACTACTCAAATTTTGTGGTAGTCATCAAGGAAAGCGTTGTGCAAATTCTTGGCAAGATTGATCAATAAATGCGATTTCTGTGACTCTAGAAGTTAAAATCGAGCGATATATATACATGAGAGCTTTATCTAAATGTAAACGGAGTTCCATGAAGTTCAACAGTAATGTCAAGAGTCCTACCAAAATTCGTGAGAATCGGTAAACAAATGGTCATTTTATTGTATTAGTAGTGTAAATCGGGCGAACGTATATATGTGAGCTATGTTCAAATTTGAACCGATATTTTCCAATTTCAATAGGCTTCGTCTCTAGACCGAATAACATGACTGTGCCAAATTTTAAAACAATCGGATGAAACTTGCTACCTGTAGTTTGTACAAAAATTAACAGGGACAGACGGACATAGATAAATCGAATCAGAAAGTGATACTAAGTCGATCGGTGTACTTATCAATGGGTCTATCTCTCTTCCTTCTCTCTTTTACAAGCAAATACACTAAATTATAATACCCTGTACCACAGTAGTGGTGTAGGATATAATGGCATTCAAAGAACTTGACAAATTCGATCTATGGTGGAGGGTATATAAGATTCGGCCCGGCCGAACTTACACGCTTTTACTTGCACGCTTTTATACCCACCACCATAGGTTGGGGGTGTACTATTGTAGTTGTAACACCTCGAAATATTGATCTATATATTCTTGTTTGTCTCGAAATTCTGATTCGAACTAGCCATGCCCGTCCGTCTGTCGAAGTCACGATAGCGGTCGAACGCGTAGAGCTAGCCACTTGAAATTTTGCACAGATACTTTATATTACTGTAGATCGTTGGACATTGTAAATGGGCCATATCGGTTCAGATTTGGATACAGCTCCCATATAAACCGATCTCCTGATTTGATTTCTGAAGCCCAAGGAAGCCACAAGCCAACAACTGTGCCATGTATGGTCTAAATCGGTCTATAACCTGATATAGCTCCCATATAAACCAATCTCTCGATTTGACTTCCTAAGCCGCAATTTTTGTCCGATTTGGCTGACATTTTGCACATGGTGTTTTATTTTGACTTCCAACAACTGTGCTAAATACGGTTTAAATCTGTGTATAACCTGATATAGATTTCTTTACGCGTTCGACCGCTATCGTGATTTCTACATACGGACGGACGGACGGACGGTCGGAAATGGTTTGATCGACTCAGAACGTCGAGACAATCAAGAATATAGTACTTGATCCGGTCTTAGACGAATATTTCGAGGTGTTACAAGCGGATTAGTATACCCCCATCCTTTGGTGGTCGATAGAAAAAGGGACTATTTAACAAAAAATTAATTGTTAAATGGGAACGAGACCTAGAGGGACAGGGAAACGAACCGCCACCCGATTGAAGTAAGCGATAGAAGGTTCTCACATTCCTAAAACTTTGTTAGTTCTAAGATGCATTAAAGATAGTGTCAAGCATTTTTGGCAAATGTTCTATTATGTAAATAAAGACAGAAAAGTGTTATATATTGTGTTGCCCAAAAAGTAATTGCGGATTTTTTATATAGTCGGCGTTGACAAATTTTTTCACAGCTTGTGACTCTGTAATTGCATTCTTTCTTCTGTCAGTTATCAGCTGTTACTTTTAGCTTGCTTTAGAAAAAAAGTGTAAAAAAGTATATTTGATTAAAGTTCATTCTAAGTTTTATTAAAAATGCATCTACTTTCTTTTAAAAAATCCGCAATTACTTTTTGGGCAACCAATATATAGCAAATTTTGCCATTTTGCACACAATTGACCTTACCTCTTTGTCATCTAAAAAGCTTAAGCAAAAAATTGTTGAAAAAACGCAAATCATTTGAGGATTTTTTTCTCCCATAATATTGTACTATGTTCTACACTTTCTGATTTTCCTACTAAATCCTTTCATGTCACTTCTCATTTGTTTGATATTAGCTCAACATTAGCATTCACTCCATAATTCTCAATTCAATTTCTATTATTTCAATTTTCTTTAAATCGCATTTTCCCACTTAATAGTTCATTCTGAGTTTTGCGTGAGCTTCCACAGCTTATTTTATGCTTTCTTTTGATTTCGTTTTCAGTTATGATTTCGTTTTATTCACTATGAAAGTTTTTCCCCATCCCGTTCAGGGTATTGCGGGATTCATTCATTCGTGCACTCCTTTATTCAGTCTTAACTGAGTAAAAAGGAACAACGTGTATAACTCAATTCAATTTAGCAGCGAAACGTGATCAATTTTGTGGCAACATTTAAGGCTTTAAACAAATGCGTAGATGTTGCTAAGGGATGAAAGGGCTGTCCAAGGGGAACGATAAAAGCGAAGACTAATTGAGGAGATATATGAAATTTGTGAAATTTTCCCAGAAAATTTTGGGCCCCCGGTGAAAATAGGGTACTACATCTTTTGATATCCGAAGGGAGGACGGACCCTCCCCATTCCCCAATGTTCCAAAACGCCAGATCTCGGAGATTCGTTCACCGATTTAAGCGAAATTTTGTATGGCACCTTATGGTACCCCAAAAACACGAAATTGGTATACAATTTTTGGGTCAAAGAACCCGGGGGACGCCCCATCTCAAAACTCACCCGGACGGACATGTCTATCGATTGGGATAATATGGGTATTAAATGAAAGGTATTTAAGAGTAGAGTACGAACTTGGTATACACATTTCACCCAAAGTGTTCTGTGGGTTTGCCCACAAAACTCCCCAACAGGACTCTTTTACCACTTTGGGCAATATGAGTATCAAACAAGTAAGAGCGTGCTAAGTTCGGCCGGGCCGAATCTTATATACCCTCCACCATTGATCGCATTTGTCGAGTTCTATGCGCGGTATCTCTTTTTAGACAAACATAGAATATTGAATAAGAACTGTTATCCTATTGGAGCTATATCAAGTTATAGTCCGATTCGGACCATAAATGAATGCTGATTGACATTGTAGAAGTCATTGTGTAATATATCAGTTCATTCGGATAAGAATTGCGCCTTGTAGGGGCAAAATCGGGAGATAGGTTTATATAAAAGCTGTATCAAGCTATTGATCGATTCAGACCATACTAGACACGTATGTTGAAGGTCATGAGAGAAGCCCTTGTACAAAATTTCAGCCAAATCGGTTAAGAATTGCGCCCTCTAAAGGTTCAAGAAGTCAAGATCCGAGATAGGTTTATATGGCAGCTATATCAGGTTCTACATCGATTTACGCCATACTTAGCACAGTTATTGGAAGTCATAACAAAACACCTCATGCAAAATTTCAGCCAAATCGGATGAAAATTGCGCCCTCAATTGGCTCAAGAAGTCAAGATCCGAGATCGGTTTATATGACAGCTATACCAGATTATGAACCGATTTGATTCATACTTAGCACAGTTGTTAAAAGTAATACCAAAACATTACGTGCAAAATTTCAGTTAAATCGGACGATAATTGCGCCCTCTAGAGGCTCAAGAAGTCAAGACCCCAGATCGGTTGATATGACAGCTATACCAGATTATGAACCGATTTGAACAATACTTGGCACAATTGTTGGATATCATAATAAAATACATCGTGCAAAATTTCATTCCAATCGGAGGTTCTAGAGGTTCAAGAAGTCAAGACCCAAGATCGGTTTATATGGCAGCTATATCAGGTTATGAACCGATTTGAACCATACTTGGCACAATTGTTGGATATCAAACCAAAACACTTCGTGCAAAATTTCATCCCAATCGGATAAGAATTGCGCCTTCTAGAGGTTCAAGAAGTCAAGACCCAAGATCGGTTTATATGGCAGCTATATCAAAACATGGATTGATATGGCCCATTTACAATACCAACCGACCTACACTAATAAGAAGTATTTGTGCAAAATTTCAAGCGGCTAGGTTAACTCCTTCGGAAGTTAGCGTGCTTTCGACAGACAGACGGACGGACGGACGGACAGACGGAAGGACAGACAGACGGACGGACGGACAGACGGACGGACATGGCTAGATCGACATAAAATTTCACGACGATCAAGAATATATATACTTTATGGGGTCTCAGACGAATATTTCGAGTAGTTACAATCAGAATGACGAAATTAGTATACCCCCCATCCTATGGTGGAGGGTATAAAAAGGAATTAAAAACAATATATGAAGGTCGATCAGAATAGAATAGGACTGCAATAAAGGGTCTTTGATAGTAGAATACACTTTTTACCCTTAAGAGGTCCTACAGATCTTTTAAAATGTTGTATCCCAAGTGGTAGCTTTGAAGTATGATTTTGAATGTTGTTAACCAAAACTACAAAATGCAAGTAAAAACGTGTTTTGTTCTACGGTGACGAGCTTCGGATACCCACCAGCAAGGATATATTGATCATCCTAATTTATAACAACTGCACTACTACTATATCCATAGTTATATCTTAATAGGGGCTAGTCTCGGTCATATTTTATTCAGGTTGCGAAAACTCATATACAAACAACAGTTTCAGCAAAATCAGGCAAGAAATCCGCTTTGTATAGGATTAAGACCCTAAATTAGAAGATCGATCTATATGACAGCTATATCTGTATAGTATGATCTGATTCATATTTAGCCCGGAGGCTTGAAACACCCAACTATTTCATATTTCAGCGAAATCGGGTAACAAATAAATCTTTTATGAACTTGAGACCCTTTATTAACAGATCGGTCTATATGGCAGCCATATCTAAACATAGTCCGATCTGAACCATATTAAGGTCAGATGTCGGCAGGCTTAAAACAACTCACTGTTTCAAATTTCAGCTTAATCGTGTAATAAATAAAGCTTTTATTGGCTACAGACCCTTAACCGGCAGATCGGTCTATATGGCAGCTATTTCTAAATATAGTCCTATCCGAACCATGTTTGGGTCAGATGTCGGGAGGCCTTAAACTACTCACTATTCAAAATTTCTGCGAAATTACGTAATAAATACAGCTTTTATGAACTTTAGACATTTTGAAGCTGGCTATCAAGATATTCAGGGCAACGGTTTTCGTTTAGATCCACACTAATTTATTTGTATACCCACCACCATAGGATAGATGGTATATTCATTTAGTCATTCCGTTTGCAACACATCGAAATATCAATTTCCGATCCTACAAAGTACAATATATAAATTTCGGATCGGCATGAAATTCTAAGATGATTAAACAATGTCAGTGTGTCTGTCCGTCCGCCTGTTGTAATCACTCTACAGCCTTCAAAAATTTAAATATTGAGCCGAAATTTGGCACATATATGTCTTTTTGCTGCACGCAGGTTCAAATCGGACCAATTTTGGATTTAGCTGCTATATAGACCGGTCTCTCCATTTAAGGTTTTGGGCCTATAAAAGGCGGATTTATTGTCCGATGTCGCCGAAATTAGGGACAGTGAGGTGCGTTAGGTTCCTCGACATTTTTCTGCAATTTGGCCCAGATCGGTCCAGAATTGGATATAGTTTCCATATTGAATGTTTTCTCGATTTAAGGTTTTGGGCCCATAAAAGATTCATTTATTGTCCGATGTCGCCGAAGTTTAGGATAGTGAGCTGCGATAGGCCCTTCAATATCCTTCTTAAATTTGGCACATACCAATCCAGATTTGGATATAGTTCGATGTCACCGATGTTTGGGACAGTGAGTTGCGTTAGGCTCTTCGACATTTTTCTGCAAGTTGGCATAGATCGATCCAGATTTGGATGTAGCAAAATTGAGCAGTGACTTGTATACCGAGGTGGTGGGTATCCAAAGTTCGGCCCAGCCGAATTTAATGCCTTTTTACTTTTTATACTCTCCACCATAGTATGGGGGGTATACTAATTTCGTCATTCTGTTTGTAACTACTCGAAATATTCGTCTGAGACCCCATAAAGTATATATATTCTTGATCGTCGTGACATTTTATGTCGATCTAGCCATGTCCGTCCGTCCGTATGTCTGTCGAAAGCACGCTAACATCCGAAGGAGTAAAGCTAGCCACTTGAAATTTTGCACAAATACTTCTTATTAGTGTAGGTCGGTTGGTATTGTAAATGGGCCATATCGGTCCATGTTTTGATATAGCTGCCATATAAACCGATCTTGGGTCTTGACTTCTTGAGCCTCTAGAGTGCGCAATTCTTATCCGATTGGAATGAAATTTTGCACGACGTGTTTTGTTATGACATCCAACAACTGTTCCAAGTACAGTTCAAATCGGTCCATAACCTGATGTAGATGTCATATAAACCGATCTTGGGTCTTGACTTCTTAAGCCTCTAGAGTGCGCAATTCTTATCCGATTGGAATGAAATTTTGCACGACGTGTTCCGTTATGATATCCAAGAACTGTGCCTAGTATGGTTTAAATCGGTCCATAACCTGATATAGCTGTCATATAAACCGATCTTGGGTCTTGACTTCTTGAGCCTCTACAGTGCGCAATTCTTATCCGATTGGAATGAATTTTTGCACGACGTGTTCCGTTATGATACCCAACAACTGTGCCACGTATGGGTCAAATCGGTCTATAACCTAATATAGCTGCCATATAAACCGATCTTGGGTCTTGAATTCTTGAGCCTCTAGAAGGCGCAATTCTTATCCAATTTGAATGAATTTTGGCACGCAGTATTTTGTTATGATATCCAACAACTGTGCCAAGTATGGTTCAAATCGGTCCATAAACTGATATAGCTGCCATATAAACCGATCTTGGGTCTTGACTTCTTTTGGCTCTAGAGTGCGCAATTCTTATCCGATTGGAATGAAATTTTGCACGACGTGTTTTGATATGATACCCAACAACTGTGCCACGTATGGTTCAAATCGGTCTATAACCTAATATAGCTGCCATATAAACCGATCTTGGGTCTTGACTTCTTAAGCCTCTAGAGTGCGCAATTCTTATCCGATTGGAATGAAATTTTGCACGACGTGTTCCGTTATGATATCCAAGAACTGTGCCTAGTATGGTTTAAATCGGTCCATAACCTGATATAGCTGTCATATAAACCGATCTTGGGTCTTGACTTCTTGAGCCTCTAGAGTGCGCAATTCTTATCCGATTGGAATGAAATTTTGCACGACGTGTTTTGTTATGATATCCAACAACTGTTCCAAGTACAGTTCAAATCGGTTCATAACCTGATATAGCTGTCATATAAACCGATCTTGGGTCTTGACTTCTTGAGCCTCTAGAGGGCACAATTCTTATCCGATTTGAATGAATTTTTGCACGACGTGTTTTGTTACGATATCCAATAAATGTGCCAAGTATGGTTGAAATCGGTCCATAACCTGATATAGCTGTCATATAAATAGATCTGAGGATTTGACTTCTTGAGCTTCTAGAGGGCCCAATTCCTATCCGATTTGGCTGAAATTTTGCATGACGTATTTTATTCCTACTTTCAACAACTGTGTCAAATAACGTTCAAATCGGTCCATAACCTGATATAGCTGCCATATAAACCGATCTTGGATCTTGACTTCTTGAGCCTCTAGAGGTCGCAATTATTATCCGATTTGCCTGAAATTTTGTACGACGGATTCTCTCATGACCATCAACATACGTGTCTATTATTGTCTGAATCGGTCTATAGCCCGATACAGCTCCCATATAAATCGATCTCTCTATTTTACTTCTTGAGGCCACAAAGGGCGCAATTCTTATTCGAATTGGCTGACATTTTACACAGGTCTCCAACGTGTAATTTAATTGTGGTCCAAACCGTACTATATCTTGATATCGCTCTAATGGCAGAGCAAATCTTTTCTTATATTATTTTTTTTTGCCTAAAAGAGATGCCGGGAAATGAACTCGACAAATGTGATCCATGGTGGAGGGTATATAAGATTCGGCCCGGCCGAACTTAGCACGCTTTTACTTGTTTTCTATATATACCGATCTGCCTATTCAGTTTCTTGGCCCATAAAAGCCACATTGATAGTCCGATTACGCTGAAATATGTTGCTTTAAGCTCCTCGATATTCGTACCGAGTATGGTCAAGATCGGGCTATATTTGGATATAGCTACCATATAGACCGAATTCCTGATTTAATGTGTTCAATATGGCCTTGATATTTTCATACTTGGATACATGTAGAAACAATCTCCAACTTTAAGATCCAGGGCCAACCAAAGGCGCATTTATTACCCAATTTCGATGAAATTTGGCTCAATAAGTTGCATTAGGTTCTTCGGCAATTTTATTGAGAATGATCTAGATCGGACTATAACAATATAAAATTTTGGACTCATAAAAGGCGCATTTATTTCGCTGATTGGCACAGTGAGCTATGTTAGGCTTATCGACATCCGTGTCCCGTATAGTTCCGAAGGCTTTCGAAATCGGTGCCATATATGGTACAGATAGGTCCATATTTGGATAAAGCTGCCATATAGACCAATGACCTGTTCAAACTATCTCAATTTAACATCTCCTCTTGTGAACATCATTTACAAATTAACTCAATTAATTATCTCCTCCGACCAATTCAACTTTCCCGCCTTACCTATTTCCAGCCATACCAGAACCCTGCCACCTTTAAACCATAATTCATATTCCCATCCATTCGCTTACAGCTTGCGGATGTATTAGTCTTTCATATCTTTATCGGAAAAGCAATCTTGACTAGAAAATTGTTATGCACTTTATGAAGCCCAACTAAGTAATGCAATCATTTTAAAATAAAAACGTGATTGTGAGAATATTTCACAGGAAAGTGCGTGAAAACTTTTCGTAACTTAGGAAGCCAAATGCATAAGGGATTTGTAGGAATGTTACGGAAGTAAATGGGTATTTCAAAAGGGTATTATAGTGTTAGAATGAACCTATTCCTATATTTTATGTTAACGTGATTAGCTGATTAAACCCAACGTCGCACAGTGGGTTAAAACGAAAAACCAGTATCCCTATAAACTCCGTAATGCTTAGAGCTGAGATGTTTGCGACATCGTGAGGCCCTCTGTATTCCAGGCGCCTTTTGACAGACCCTTAAAGTTGGTCACCTCGATATTTCGAAAAATTGTTTGGGCTGCCAAATCTTCATTTGTTGTCCGATCTCAAAATTTGAGATCCACAATATCTCCACTGATTTCGGAGATACACGAATTTTAATTCTTAGTTGTTGACATTTTGGTCGAGTTTGGCTTTACAACAACTTTGTTGCAACAACTGCCCACATTTGATTTTCCAGTTAAAAGTAATACAGTTTGAAAATCGAAAATCTTGAGAACCGAAAAATTTATATAAAAAATTTATTTTATTCTATAAACTAAACTTCTGTCAAAAAAAAGTTTCTAGGAACCGAACAAGGATGATCGAGAGACCGGATTAAATGGGAGCTGTATCAAGTTAAAGACTGATTTTGGCCGTAGTTAGAACATGTTGGAAGTCATAAAAGAACACTACCTCCAAAATTTCAGCTAAATCGGATAAAAATTGCGGCTTCCAGGGGCTCAAGAAGTCAAATCGGGAGATCGGTTTATATGGCAGCTATATCATGTTATAGTCCGATTTGGACTGTACTTGGCACAGTTGTTGGAAGTCATAAAGAAACAACACGTGCAAAATTTCAGCGAAATCGGATAAAACTTGCGGCTTCCAGGATATCAAGAAGTCAAATCGTGATATCCGCGTATATGTATGGGAGCTGTATCAGGTAATAAACCGATTTGGAACGTACTTGGCACAGTTATTGGAAGTCATTACAGAACATTACGTGTAAAATTTCAGCTATCTCGGACAAAAATTACGGCTTCCATGGGTTCAAGGAGTCAAATCGGGAGATCGGTTTATATGACAGCTAAATCTAAATCTGAATCGATACATCGATATTTAGTATCTGTGCAATATGTGGAAAATGTCTATTTATTGCATTTTTTTCTTCAAAAAAGTATTTTCATTCATTAATCCCTATTGAAAAAACTTTTAATATTTTTATGCCTTCCAACATAGGATGGGTGTATACTAATCTAGTCATTCCGTTTGTAACACATCGAAATATTCGTCTAAGACCCCATACAGTATTCTTGATCGTCATGACATTTTAAGCCGATGTCTTTCGAAAGACTTAAGCTAGTGGTTTGAAATTGTTCACAAATGCTTCTTTTTAGAGTAGGCCGTTTGGGATTGTAAATGGGCCATATTGGTCCATGTTGTTATATAGCAGCCATATAAACCATTCTTGGCTCTTGACTTCTTGAGCTTCTAAAGGGAGCAATTATTATCTGATTTGACTGAAATGTTGCTCATGTCGTTCTGGTATAACTTCCAACAACTGTTCTAAGTATAGTACAAGTCTGTTTATAACCTGATATAGCCGCCATATAAATCGATCAGCTGTTGAGACTTATTAGGCTTCTAGGGGGCGCAATTCTTACCCAGTTTGGCTGAAATTGGCTGATTTGCATATATCGTTTTGGTATGACTGTGACAAGTATGGTCTAAATCGGTTCATAACCTGACATAGCTGGCACATAACCGACCGACCTCCCAATTTGACTGTGTGAGCCTCTTGAAGGCGCTATTATTGCACGGTTTGCCTGAAATTTTGTAGGCGATATTTTCAGATGGCTTGTACGACACTATAAGTACGGTCAGTATCGGTCAATAACTTGATATAGCTTATGTACATTGAAAAAATTGTTCAAAGAACTTCACACATGCGATCCATGGTTGAGTGTATCTAAGATTCGGCCCGGCCGAATTTAGCATGCTTTTACTTGTTTCTTTCTATACCCACCACCGAAGGATGGGGGTATATTCATTTTGTCATTCCGTTTGCAACACATCGAAATATCCATTTCCGACCCTATAAAGTATATATATTCTTGATCAGCGTAAAAATCTAAGACGATCTAGACATGTCCGTCCGTCTGTCCGTCTGTCTGTTGAAATCACGCTACAGCCTTTAAAAATAGAGATATTGAGCTGAAACTTTGCACAGATTCTTTTTTTGTCCATAAGCAGGTTAAGTTCGAAGATGGGCTATATCGGACTATATCTTGATATAGCCCCCATATAGACCGATCGGCCGATTTAGGGTCTTAGGACCATAAAAGCCACATTTATTATCCGATTTTGCTGAAATTTGGGACAAAGAGTTGTGTTAGGCCCTCCGATATCCTGCGTCAATTTGGCCCAGATCGGTCCAGATTTGGATATAGCTGCCATATAGACCTATCCTCCAATTTAGGGTCTTAGGCCCATAAAAGCCACATTTATTATCCGATTTTGCTGAAATTTGGGACAGTGAGTTGTGTTAGGCCCTTCGACATCCTCCGTGAATTTGGCACAGATCGGTCCAGATTTGGATATAGCTGCCATATAGACCGATAATCCGATTTAGGGTCTAAGTCCCATAAAAGCCACATTTATTATCCGATTTTACTGAAATTTGGGACAGTGAGTTGCGTTAGGCCCTTCGACATCCTCCGTCAATTTGGTTCAGATCGGTCCAGATTTGGATATAGCTGCCATATAGACCGATCATCCGATTTAGGGTCTAAGTCCCATAAAAGCCACATTTATTATCCGATCTTGCTGAAATTTGAGACAGTAAGTTGTGTTATGCCTTTCGACATCTTTCTTCAATTTGGACCAGATCGGTTCAGATTTGGATATAGCTGCCATATAGACCGATTTCTTGACTTATGGTTTTGGGCCCATAAAATGCTTATTTATTATCCGATGTCGCCAAAATTTGGGACAGTGAGTTAAGTTAAACCCCTTGACATACTTCTGCAATATCGCACAGATCGGTTCAGATTTGGATATAGCTGCCATATTGGCCGATATCTACGTTTTAGGTTTTGGGGCCATAAAAGACGCATTTATTGTCCGATGTCGCTGAAATTTGAGACAGTGAGTTTGGTTAGGCTCTTTGAAGTCCTTCTTCAATTTTGCCCAGATCGGTCGAGATTTGAATATAGCTGCCATATAGACCGATCTCTGGATTTAAGGTTTGGGGCCCATAAAAGAGGCATTTATTGTCCGATTTCGCCGAAATTTGGGACAGTGCTTAGTGTTAGGCTCTTCGACATGTTTATGGCCCAAATCGGTCCAGATTTGGATATAGCTGCCATGTAGACCGATATCTCGATTTAAGGTCTTTTTGTATTACAACATTGGAAAAAACCCCTCGAGTTCTGAAATTCCAAACCCCAGATCCCCCGTTTGGGGATATGTTTTTATACACTTCACCATAGGATGCGGGTATTCTAATTTCGTCATTCCGTTTGTAACCTATCGAATTATTGATTTGAGATCCAACAAAGTAGCGAGTTGGTAGCGTGCTTAGATTACCAGTGCAGGGCTCATGGGTTCGATTCCCGCCAGCAGCTTTGGTCTGTCGCTACTGTGGTATCACAATGGACTTAAAAAAATTATCTAAGTAAGTCTGTAAAGGACTGCCACTCTTACCTAACCTACCGTTTGAGTACAGGGAGAAAACAAAGTTCTGGAATTGCACGGAAACTGGACATTGAGAAGCTGCAAACTCAGCAGTTGACAACGGCATTCTCCACTTGAGTGAACCAACTGCTTGATGGAAACACTCCTTGTCCTGATGATATACGGAAAGGGGAAAATGCGGCGAAATTCCCACTAAACTACCAGAAGACTCGCCCAAGAAATCCATGATACAACCGGGAGTGTTGAAATGGTACTGAAGCCAAGAAGAATGCGACATACAAAGCAACCCTGCAATCAGAAGCAATGCGCCATATGAAGGAGAGGTATTAGTGGCACCCCGATTTTCGCGATTCCTTTTTTGGAACATACCACAAATTTCAATGATGAGACAACAATTATATTAAAATTTTACTATTAGTATTGGGTTGCCCAAAAAGTAATTGCAGATTTTTCGTTCGGCCAAATGCAGTTGATGATGACCAAATCAAAGCATTAATCGAATTGGATCGTCATGTAACTGAGCATGAGATAAGAGAGAAGTTAAGTATACCAAAATCTACCATTCATTATTACATAAAAAGTCTTGGACTGGTGAAAAAGCTTGATATTTGGGTACCACATGTATTGAAAGAAATTCATTTAACAAACCGAATCAACGCTTGTGCACCTTATGCACCTTAAACGCAATGAATTCGATCCGTTTTTAAAACGAATCATAACTGGAGATGAAAAATCGATTGTTTCCAACAACGTTAGTCGAAAACGATCATGGTTCAAGCATGGTGAACCAGCTCAAACCACTTCAAAGGCTGATATCCACCAAAAGAATGTTATGCTGTCTATTTGGTGGGATTGGAAGGGTGTGGTATATTTTGAGCTGATTCCAAGGAACCAAACGATTAATTCGGATGTTTACTGTCAACCATTGGACAAATTGAATACAGCCATCAAGGAGAAGCGACCAGAATTGGTCAATCGTAAAGGTGTCATATTCCACCAGGACAACGCTAGACCGCACACATCTTTGGTCACTTGCCAAAAACTGAGTGAGCTTGGCTGGGAACTTTTGATGCATCCACCATATAGCCCTGACCTTGCACCATCAGACTACCATTTATTTCGATCTTTGCAGAACTCCTTAAATGGTAAAACTTTCGGCAATGATGAGGCTATAAAATCGCACTTGGTTCAGTTTTTTGCAGATAAAGGCGAGAAGTTCTATGAGCGTGGAATACTAAATTTGCCAGGAAGATGGCAAAAGGTTATCGAACAAAATGGCAATTATATATTTGATTAAAGTTCATTCTAAGTTTTATTAAAAATGCATTTACTTTCTTTTAAAAAATCCGCAATTACTTTTTAGGCAACCCAATACTTAATGGAGTCTGTTTGTCGAAAATCAAAATCGATTTGCAGCATATTATTTAGACTTTCGACTCAAATGGTTTCTTGAGTAGACTTTTTCGAATTTGTTGTATTTTACAACACATAAAATTGAATCACCCTAAAGTAAAACATTCCAGAACAACCAGAAATGTAAGCCAAATTTTGAAATGTTCCAGTACTTTAAGCTCACATTCTCAATATCGCATCATGAGATCTGAAATTGTGCACAAATAGAAATAGAATCAAAATGTAATGGTGTTCATTGAAGCATTTGATTGCTTTTAATTTTGAGATTTTAATTTGGTGTACTTAAACGCCCCATTGCATAGCTATCATTCGAAATTTCATACATTCATTTCTAAATATCACATCAATTGCGGGAGTTAACTAACCAGTATGTCGACATTTGTACTCAATGTGACCATTTTATTAGTATTGGCTTATATTGGAACCTCCAATTGTTTGGTAGGTAGATAATGCTTAAAAAAAATTTATATTTCCCTAGAAACAGCTGTTAGGGGGGATACTTCTTGTAAAGAACTGCTTTCATCATATGATTACATAAAATTTTTTTTTTTTTTTATTTTTCTCACGAACAGCGTTCCTTTATTATGGACTTTGAAACCCTGAACTATGAATTCAATCCGAAAATTATGAAGAACGTTAATTTCAAGCTTATCGATTATAACAAACGTAAGGCCATCAATGGATCATTTACACTTACGGAAGAGCTGCATGAATTGCAAATTGTGCATTGGGTAGCCGGCACCAAAAGCAATGGTCAGTTTTGGAATGTCTATAATATTACGCTGGATGCTTGTAAGATCCTTGAGAACACTTATGGGAAAATCAACCCTTTGGCATCTATTTTTATTAACGAACTAAAAAAGCATATGAAGGATTTACCCAAAAAATGTCCTTTTAAAAAGGTAACAGCAAAATTTTGAAGAAAATATAAGTAAAAGTTTTTTTTTTTTTTTTATACCCACCACCATAGGATATGGGGTACAATAATTTAGTCATTCGTTTGCAACATATCCAAATATCAATTTCCGGCCCTACAAAGTATATATATATATATACCGGATCGTTGTAAAATTCTAAGACGATTTAACGATGTCTGTGTGTCTGTCCGTCCGTCGGTCTTAATCACTCTACAGCCTTCAAAAATTTAGATATTAAGCTAAAATTTGGCACAGATACGTCTTTTTGATGCACGATAGTTAAGTTTTGAACCATATGCATAGTTGGATATTGCTGCTATATACACCGATCTGCCGATAAAGCGTAAAATAAATGCCTTATTTTTTTATCACATTTTGCTGAAATTTGAAACAGTGAGCAGTTTTAGACCTCCCTCCATCTTACCCATATTCTGTTCAGATCGGACTATATTTAGATATAGCTGTCATATAGACCGATCTGATTTCTTAGCACACTTAGCACACTTTAACTCTTTACTAGTTAACGAAGATAATTCCAAAATTATCAGCTGGTGTATACCGTTTCATGTAGACCCACTTTTAGACTCCCCTTTTGAATTTTGTGAGCTACTCTCCGTTTTAAAAGGACTTAAATCGAATAAGGCCCCCGGGAACGATGGTATACCTTACGAATTTTATAAATTTGCTCCTCGCCGTTTTCTGCAAGAAATACTTGTAGTATTTAATAAGATATTCCTCCATGAAAATGTTCCTACTTCCTTCAAGAAGTCAATATTGATACCTCTATTTAAGAAAGGTGATATAAACTTGGCGTCAAATTATAGAGGTTTGTCACTTCTGGATACTATCGGAAAAATTTTTAACTCTGTTCTGCTAAACCGTATAACATTTTGGCTGACGAGACACGATGTTTTAAATGAATTTCAGGCTGGATTTAGAAGAGAGTATTCTACTATAGATAATATATTTAACCTCGTGAATATTGTTTCTTTGAACCAGCTACAAGGCAAAATTACATATGCGTTTTTTGTCGATTTCTCTTCTGCATTTGATTTGATTCCCAGAAACAGCCTTTTTTATAAACTATCTAGTCAGGGTCTATCTACGAAACTTGTAACTATATTAAGAATGCTGTATGATGGCACAGAAAGTAGAGTATGGGATGGAAGTACGTTCTCTGAATACTTTCCTGTTGAATCTGGTGTGAAACAGGGCTGTATTCTCAGTCCTGTACTCTTTTCGTTATACGTGAATGACCTTCCCTATATATTGCCTGGTGGTGTAAGAGTAGCGGACACTACGGTCAAAGTCTTATTATACGCCGATGACATTGTGCTATTATCTGACTCTCCATTGGGCTTACAAGAGATGATTTATGAACTTGAGAGGTACTGTTTGTTGTGGAGCTTGAAAGTAAACCTTTCTAAATCGAAAATTCTTGTTTTTCGTAGAGGTTCTAGAATCTCTTCGAATTTAAGGTGGTGCTTTGGAAATCAGAATATTGAAATTGTTAATAGTTACACATACCTGGGCGTTGAAATAACTTACAATTTGTCATTTAGAAAACACTTACAGAAGAAGCTTGCGGATTCCAAACTGGCCATAAATAGCACATGGTCGAAGTATATAAGTCACCCTAGTATTGCTAAAACTAATAAGATGAAGATATTCGATGCATGTTCCAGATCTATAATGTTTTACGCTGCACAGGTTTGGGGTTACACAAGGTTTGATGATGTAGAGAAGCTCTTTCGCTTTTTTACTAAGAAAATGCTTTATTTGCCTAATAATACACCAAATTACATGTTGTATCTAGAAACTGGATTTTCTTCTATGTTTTGTAACACTCTTAGAATCCATTTTAACTACATTAATAGAATATTGCGACTTAGCTCTCACCGCTTGCCCCGCTTGCTGGCGGAGAAAATCATAGAATTGAATGCATTATGGGCAAAAGAATGGTCAAATATTTGCCAAACCCTACAATATATTCCTGCTAATGCTACAAATCCGATATGCATGTATTCAGACAAAATAGTAGAATTACTGAGAATTCAAGAACAACGTGAATTTGAATCAGATGCAAGAAATTCACAGTTCCACGATCTTTATTCTGTGCTTGAGTATAATATAATTCCATTTCATACTGCTGACTTATCTTCACGAGCTACTAGCTTAATCATTAAAGCTAGAGGTGGTTTACTCGACCTTAACTCGAGATCATTCAGAAGTAACACCCATGGCACTTGTTCTATGTGTAATACAGATCAAGATGAAAATACACTTCACTTTATTGGCGCCTGCCCACTATACAGAGAATTTAGAAAAAGTTATTTCGGAAAATATTCCCTTAATGAGTCCGAAGTATTAAATATATTAAATGGCACGAATAACTCATCACTATATAAATACATAGAAAATTGTACTAAGTATAGAAAATTAATTATTAATGAATTCAGTTTTTAATAACCAAAATGAAAAAAGAAAAAGCAAGAAACATATAGAAACAAACAACAATTTAGTGATAAGCATTGTATTACGGCTAACAGCATTTTTGCTAAGCCTAACATAGATTGTATTTAAGAACTTTATGAAATACTATTCTTGAATTGTAATTTGAATTCAATCTATTAATAAATAATAAAAATAAATAATAAAAATAGACCGATCTGGGGATAAAGGCTCTAAAGCCCATTAAAGCTTTATATATTACCCGATTTCGCTGAAATCTGAAACATGGAATTTGTTAAGCCTCATGAGACTCGGCCTAGATATGGTTCAAATCGGACTATATTTAGATATATCTGCCATATAGACCGATACGCCGATACGCCGATAAAGAGTCTGAAGCCCATAAAAACTTTATTAATTACCCGATTTCACTGAAATTTTAAACAGTGAGTTGTTTTGAGCCACCCAATATCCGACCTTAATATAGTTCAGATCGGACTATATTTAGATATAGGTCTGCCGATAAGGGATCTGAATCCCATTAAAGCTTTTTTCTTTAATCCGATTTCGCTGAAATTTGAAACAGTCAGTTGTTTTAAGCGCCCCGACATTCGCCCCAAATATGGTTCAGATCGGACTTTATTAAGATATAGGTGCCATATAGACCGATCTGCTGTTTTAGAGTCTGTAACCCATAAAAAAATATTATCTCCAGGTTTATTGTAATTTGGTTCAGATCGGTCCAGATTTGGATATAGCTGTCATATAGACCGATCTCTCGATTTAAAGTCTAAAATTTGAACCAGTGACTCATGTTAGGCTTTTCGACATCCGTGTCCTATATGATTCAGACCGGTTTATATTTGGATATAGCTGACAATATTTTGTTCTACAAAATTGAACAGTGACTTATATTTATTATACCACTCAATGTCCGTGCCGAATTTGGGTGCATAAGTAATCCAATTTTCACCGGATTTTGGGTTTACATATTTACCCGAGGTGGTGGGTGTCCAAAGTTCGGCCCGGCCCGGCTAACTAAATGCCTTTTTACTTGTTTTATATTTTCATATCCTTTTAACATAGGACAAACCCTATTCAGTAATTAATTTCCATTTGAATGAAGAATTGTTTCCGCCATATTTACCAGAAATTGTTTTTGGAGCAACTTTGGGATTTGTGCGGTATAATGAGTTGTTTGCGAATTTTACCATTACTGCATATGTGGAATCGAAAAATGGTCAAAAATTTCGTCAAAGAAATGGAAAAAACTAAATGTAGCGATTGTGGAAACCATACAAGAAACGTCGTATGTATAGTTAAAATTATTGTAGTTTTCATGGTTGTGTTTATCATGGTTTAATTGTAATGAAAATAATTATTCAATATGTTTATCATAAAATATGATTCAAAAACTGAAATAAACAACAGAAAATTTGGTATACATTCCACTTTAGCAGCAAAATGTGGGTCATTAAGATATTTACCAACAACAAATATAATGAGGTAAATAATTGTAACAAGTAAAAGCGTGCTAAGTTCGGCCGGGCCGAATCTTATATACCCTCCACCATGGAGCGCATTTGTCGAGTTCTTTGTCCGACATCTCTTTTTAGGCAAAAAATGATATAAGAAAAGATTTGTTCTGCGATAAGAGCGATATTAAGATATGGTCCGGTTTGGACCACAATTAAATTATATTTATGTTGGAGACCTGTGTAAAAGTCTGGCAATTCGAATAAGAATTGCGCTCTTTGTGGGCTCAAGAAGTAAAATAGAGAGATCGATTTATATGGGAGCTGTATCGGGCGATAGACCGATACAGACCATAATAAACACGTATGTTAATGGTCATGAGAGAATGCGTCGTACAAAATTTCAGGCAAATCGGATAATAATTGCGACCTCTGGACGCTCAAGAAGTCAAGATCCCAGATCGGTTTATATGGCAGCTATATCAGGTTATGGACCGATTTGAACCATACTTGGCATAGTTGTTGGATATAATAACGAAACATGTCGTGCAAAATTTCATTCCAATCGGATAAGAATTGCGCACTCTAGAGCCTCAAGAAGTCAAGACCCAAGATCGGTTTATATGACAGCTATATCAGGTTATGGACCGATTTGAACCATACTTGGCACAGTTGTTGGATATCAAAACAAAATACTAGGTGCCAAAATTCATTCAAATTGGATAAGAAT
This sequence comes from Stomoxys calcitrans, assembly GCF_963082655.1. NCBI lineage: Eukaryota > Metazoa > Arthropoda > Insecta > Diptera > Muscidae > Stomoxys > Stomoxys calcitrans. The sequence continues at coordinate 27,772,178 of NC_081552.1, forward strand.
TGCGCCCTCTAGAGGCTCAAGAAGTCAAGACCCAAGATCGGTTTATATGGCAGCTATATCAGGTTGTGGACCGATTTAAACCGTACTTAGGACAGTTGTTGGATATCGTAGCAAAATACGTCGTGCAAAATTTCATTCTGATCGGATAAGAATTGCGCACTCTAGAGGCTCAAGAAGTCAAGACCCAAGATCGGTTTATATGGCAGCTATATCAGGTTAAAAACCGATTTGAACTATACTTGGCACAGTTGTTGGATATCATAGCAAAATACGTGGTGCAAAATTTCATTCCAATCGGATAAGAATTGCGCACTCGAGAGGCTCAAGAAGTCAAGACCTAAGATCGGTTTATATGGCAGCTATATCGGATTATGGATCGATTTGAACCATATTTGGCACAGTTGTTGGATGTAATAACAAAACACGTCGTGCAAAATTTCATTTCAATCGGACAAGAATTGCGCACTCTAAAGGCTCAAGAAGTCAAAACCCAAGATCGGCTTATATGGCAGCTATATCAGATTATAAACCGATTTGAACTATACTTGGCACAGTTGTTGGATATCATAGCAAAATACGTCGTGCAAAATTTCATTCCAATCGGATAAGAATTGCGCACTCGAGAGGCTCAAGAAGTCAAGACCTAAGATCGGTTTATATGGCAACTATATCAAAACATGGACTGATATGGCCCATTTACAATACCAACCGACCTACACTAATAAGAAGTATTTGCGCAAAATTACAAGCGGCTAGCTTTACTCCTTCGGAAGTTAGCGTGCTTTCGACAGACAGACGGACGGACGGACAGACGGACGGACATGGCTAGATGGACATAATATATCGCGACGATCAAGAATATATATACTTTATGGGGTCTCAGACGAATATTTCGAGTAGTTACAAACAGAATGACGAAATTAGTATACCCCCCATCTTATGGTGGAGGGTATAAAATAAAATTTTAAGCTAGGAACTCCGTGGTACTTACAAAATCCTTAATTGTTTTTAATACCACTCCCCTAAGTGCCGGTATCTGTTAGACGTAATGAAAAAGGAAATGCTCCAACGTCTCATCATCTTCCCCGCATGCCCTACTCATGTTATCACTTGCCGCACCGATTTAACATAAGTGAACTCGAAGTCCTATGTGTCCCGTTATGATACCAATAGCTATAGTGACCTCCTTCTTGATACCTTTCAGTAATAGCCTCGTCCTCTCACGATCTGCATCCCCCATAGGATTTTCGCCGTCCAACCAACCATTTCGATGTTACACAATGTTGCTTGCATGCACATTCGTCGCCCACTCCCTTAACTCGGACTGCTTTGACCCGAAAGGCTTCGGATTAACCAAGTTTATTGACGGCAGCCCTCTGGCCTTCACCGCCAAATCGTCTACCCTTTCAATCCCCCTTACTCCGTTATGGCCAGGCACCCAAACGATGCGTAGTTTGCCATCCTCAGAGAAGGCATTAATCTTCTTCTAACACGGCAAGACTGTTCGTGACCTTACCGTCCTGGTTGTTATTGCCCTTATGGCAATTTTACAGTCGGTAAAGATATTCACACTCGACGTCCTCGTGTTAGCACCACATCACTTCACGCATTCCGTGATCGCCCGGTTCTCCGCCTGCAGGACCGTATTATGGTCAGGCACACTAAAGCAGATCTCAGATCCCCAGGCCCACTCTGTCCTCTAGCTTTGATCCATTCGTGTAACATGATCTTCCAGATACTAGGGTTCCGTCTATCCAAGACTGTGCCGATGGCAGCAGCGCCTCGCACTTGACTTCAAGGTTCATCTCAGGTATCCGATCGGAAACCTCTTCCCTTCCTTCCAGGTTTCCTATTGTCGCCTCGATTATACTGCGATGGTATGAGCTGCTCTCATCCTCCATCCATTCTTCAATCGCTTTAAGTCTTATAGCCGCAGTGGCTGCCTCATACTTAATCTGTATGTCAATGGGTCGGATATCTAGAATAGTCTCCAGTGCCCTAGTAGGTGTGGTCCTGATCGCTCCGCCTATGCCAAGACAACATGTTCTCTGAACCTGTTGTATGGTCCTTATGTTGCACTTTTTCTCCATAGCAGTCCACCAAACTACTGAGGCGTAAGTAAATATTAGTGTAATCACGCTCCTGTAGAACCAGTGGACTATCTTAGGATTCAGACCCATTTTGAGCCTGCGGCCAGTCTACATAGTGCCCAACATCTGTGAGCTTTCTCAGTACGCACCTGAATGTGACACTTCCAATTCAGTTTCCTGTCCAAGATCACACCTAAGTATTTGACCTTTGTCAGATATCGAAATCGTTTTATTGAGGAAACGTGGTGCGTTAAATTGGGCCAACTTCGTCTTCCTCGTGAACAGGCATGTTTCAGTCTTCTCTGGGTTAACATTGAGACCTCTTGGTCTAGCCCAGCCATATGCCATATGCAAGACCCTTTCGGCCCTTCTGCATAGCTCGTTCGGATCCTTACCCCTTGGAAGTATTATAACATCGTCTGCGTAGCAGACGGGTTCAAATCCCTCCTCAGTTAGTATCCGTAGTAGGACATTTATGGTGGTCACCCATAGGAGTGGCGATAAAATGCCCCCTGTGGCGTGCCTTGTGCCAGTTTCTCTTTCTTATTAAGCCATGGGACGCACAATTTATCCATTTGTTGTTTAGCATATGGTTTATCCAGTCTCTAAGGACTGGGCCCACCCGGTACTGGTCTAAGGATTGGATCAGAGTGTCGGTCCGCACATTGGAGTCGGAGTAAAGCTAGCCGCTTGAAATTTAGCACAAATACTTCTTATTAGTGGAGGTCGGTTGGGATTGTAAATGGGCTATATCGGTCCATGTTTTGATATAGCTGCCATATAAACCGATCTTGGGTCTTGACTCTTTGAGCCTCTTGAGGGCGATTTGGCAGAAATATTGTAGAACGGCTTTTCCCATTACCTTCAACATACCTGTTCTATATGGTCTAAATTGATACAGCTCCCATATAAACGGATCTCCAGATATGGCCTGTTTGAGCCCCTACAAGCCGCAATTCTTATCCGAATGGACTGAAATATTACACAATGATTTCTACAATGTTTAGCGTTTAATTCATTTATGGTCCGAATCGGACTATGACTTGATATAGCTGCAATAACTTAACAGTTCTTATTCGTTATTCTTTATCTGTCGAAATATTGATCTGAGACCCCATAAAGTATATATATTCTGGATCGTCTCGACATTCTGATTCGATCTATTCGATCATGTCCATCCCTCCGTCCGTCTGTTGAAATCACGATAGCGGTCGAACCCGTAAAGCTACCAGCTTGAAATTTTGCACAGATACTACGTATTAATGTAGATCGTTAGGGATTGCAAATGGGCCATATTGGTTCAGATTTCGTAGCTCCCATATTAGCCGATCTCCCGATTTGATTTCTTGAAACACTGGAAGCCACAATTTTAGTGCGATTCGGCTGAAATTTCACACGTAGTATTTTTTAATGATTTTCAATAACTGTGCCAAGTACGGTCCAAATCGGTCTATAATCTGATATAGCTAACATATAAACCGATCTCCCGATTTGACTTTTGAACCCTTAAAAGCCGCAATTTTTGTTCGATTTGGCTGCAATTTTGCATGTTGTGTTTTGTCATGACTTCCAACAACTGTGCCAAGTACGGTCAAAATCGGTCTATAACCATATATAGCTCTTATATAAGCCGATCTCCCGATTTGACTTACAAGGCGCAATTTTTGCTGAAATTTTGCATATAGTGCTCTATTGTGACTTCCATGTGAAGTTCAGTTATGACTTAAAACAACTGTGCCTAGTACGGTCCAAATCGGTCAATAACCTAGTATAGCTTCTATTCTATATCCTATTCTATATTCAATATATAAACCGGCCTCTCGATTATCTTTGCTCGGTTCCTAGAAGCTTTAATTTTTCGGTTCCTAGAATCTTTAATTTTAGAATAAAACAAGTAAAAGCGTGCTAAGTTCGGCCGGACCGAATCTTATATACCCTCCACCATGGATCGCATTTGTCGAGTTCTTTTCCCGGCATCTCTTCTTAGGCAAAACAGGATATAAGAAAAGATTTGCTCTGCTATTAGAGCGATATCAAGATATGGTCCGATTTGGACCACAATTAAATTATATGTTGGAGACCTTTGTAAAATGTCAGCCAATTCGAATAAGAATTGAGCCCTTTGGGGGCTCAAGAAGTAAAATAGAGAGATCGATTTATATGGGAGCTGTATCGGGCTATAGACTGATTCAGACCATAATAAATACGTATGTTGATGGTCATTAGAGAATCCGTCTTACAAAATTTCGGGCAAAGCGGATAATAATTGCGACCTCTACAGGCTCATGAAGGCAATATCCCAGATCGGTTTATATGACAGCTATATCAGGTTATGGGCCGATTTGAACCATACTTGGACAGTTGTTGGATATCATAACAAAACACGTCGTGCCAAAATTCATTCAAATCGGATAAGAATTGCGCCCTCTAGAGGCTCAAGAAGTCAAGACCCAAGATCGGTTTATATGACAGCTATATCAGGTTATTGACCGATTTGAACCATACTTAACACAGTTGTTGGATATCATAATAAAACACGTCGTGCAAAATTTCATCCCAATCGGTTAAGAATTGCGCACTCTAGAGGCTCAAGAAGTCAGGACCCAAGATCGCTTTATATGGCAGCTATATCAGGTTATGGACCGATATGGCCCATTTACAATACCAGCCGACCTACACTAATAAGAAGTATTTGTGCAAAATTTCAAGCGGCTAGCTTTACTCCTTCGGAAGTTAGCGTGCTTTCGACAGACAGACAGACGGACGGACGGACATGGCTAGATCGACATAAAATTTCGCGACGATCAAGAATATGTATACTTTATGGGGTCTCAGACGAATATTTCGAGTAGTTACAATCAGAATGACGAAATTAGTATACCCATATCCTATGGTGGAGGATATAATTATGCCCTTCAACTAAATTTATTTTGTATACATTTTTAGCAGAATCCATGGTGGTGGGTTCCCAAAATTCTTGTTTGTTTTGACTAAGCAAAGAGCAGTCAGAATATTCAGCAGCTTGGTGTGCGGAAATAAACTCGAAAAGTAACAAGTAAAAGGGCGTTAAGTTCGGCCGGGCCGAACTTTGGATAACCACCACCTCGGGTATATATGTAAACCACCTTCCGTCAAAATCCGGTGCAAAACTCATACCTTATGTCCCATAGCAGAAATATGTGGAGGGGCTTAACTTAACTCTTTGTCCAAAATTTCGGCGACATCGGACTATAAATGCGTGTTTTATTGGCCTAAGACCCCAAATCGGAGGATCGGTCTATATGGCAGCTATATCCAAATCTAGACCGATCAGTACGATAATGCAGAAGTATGTCAAGGGGCTTAACTTAACTCACTGTCCCAAATTTCGGCGACATCGGACTATAAATGCGTGTTTTATTGGCCTAAGACCCCAAATCGGAGGATCTGTCTATATGGTAGCTATATCCAAATCTGGACCGATCTAAGCCAAATTCACGGAGGACGTCGGAGGGCCTAAGACAACGCAATTTCCCAAATTTCAGCAAAATCGGATAATAAATATAGCTTTTATGGGCCTAAACACAACTCACTGTTTCAAATTATAGCAAAATCGGATAATAAATGTGGCTTTCATGGGCCTAAGGCCCTAAATTTGAAGATCGGTCTATATGGCAGCTATATCCAAATCTGAACCGATCTGAGCCATATTGACGGAGGATTTCGAAGGGCCTAACACAACTCACTGTCCCAAATTTCAGCAAAATCGGATAATAAATGTGGCTTTTATGGCCCTAAGACTTTAAATCGAGAGATCGGTCTATATGGCAGCTATATCCAAATCTGAACCGATCTGAGTCAAATTGATGGAGGATATCGAAGGGCCTAACACAACTCACTGTCCCAAATTTCAGCAAAATCGGATAATAAATGTGGCTTTTATGGGCCTAAAACCCTAAATTGGAGGATCGGTCTATATGGCAGCTATATCCAAATCTAGACCGATATGAGCCAAATTAATGGAGGATATCGAAGGGCCTAACATAACTCACTGTCCCAAATTTCAGCAAAATCGGATAATAAATGTGGCTTTTATGGGCCTAAAACCCTAAATTGGAGGATCGGTCTATATGGCAGCTATATCCAAATCTAAACCGATCTGAGCCAAATTAATGGAGGATATCGAAGGGCCTAACATAACTCACTGTCCCAAATTTCAGCAAAATCGGATAATAAATGTGGCTTTTATGGGCCTAAAACCCTAAATTGGAGGATCGGTCTATATGGCAGCTATATCCAAATCTAAACCGATCTGAGCCAAATTAATGGAGGATATCGAAGGGCCTAACATAACTCACTGTCCCAAATTTTAGCAAAATCGGATAATAAATGTGGCTTTTATGGGCCTAAAACCCTAAATTGGAGGATCGGTCTATATGGCAGCTATATCCAAATCTAGACCGATCTGAGCCAAATAAATGGAGGATATCGAAGGGCCTAACCTAACTCACTGTCCCAAATTTCAGCAAAATCGGATAATAAATGTGGCTTTTATGGGCCTAAAATACTAAATTGGAGGATCGGTCTATATGGCAGCTATATCCAAATCTAAACCGATCTGAGCCAAATTAATGGAGGATATCGAAGGGCCTAACACAACTCACTGTCCCAAATTTCCAATATGTCCAATGACAAAAATCATTAGAGCAACATCCAAATGGCTTCCAAGTACAAGAAACAAGAATTTCGAAAGCTCATATATTGTTGGTAATATTTACGCGATGAAGAAATATCCATCACAAAGTAGGTACTCAAATGTACCAAAAGGACAACAACCATTTTTATACCCTCCACCATAGTTTGTAAGACCTCGAAATATGCGTCTAAGTCTCCATAAAGTACTTTTTTACCCAAAATGCAAGAGCTTAACTTGCATAAATTTTTTTTTCAACAAGACGGTGCCACATGCCACACAGCACGCGTAACAATGAACTTATTGAGAGGCGAGTTCGGTAAACATTTTATTTCATGTTCGTGACCGGTCAATTGGCCGCCTAGATTCTGCGACTTAACGCCTTCAGACTATTTTTGGTGGGGCTATGTTAAATTTCATCTGTATACACAAAAGTTCGCTTCAATTGAGACATGGGAAGGCAATAATGAAGCATGCATTCATGAGACACCGGCCGAAATGTTGAAAAAAGTGTATACCAAAATTGGACAAAGCGGAAGGACCATTTGAGTCACAGTCACGGTCAACATTTGGGTGAAATAATCTTCAAACATTAAATTATATGGACCGTACTATCGATTCAAATAAAGATTTCATAAATTTTTCTGAATTTTATGTGTTTTTATACCCACCACCGATGGATGCGGGTATATCTATTTTGTCATTCTGTTTGCAACACATCGAAATATCCATTTCCGACCCTATAACGTATATATGTTCTTGATCGTTCTTCTTTTGTCCAAAGGTCCACACACACATTTTTTATCCGATTTTGCTAAAATTTGATAGAGTGAGCTGTGTTGTGCCACTCAACATCCTTCTTCAATTAAATTCAATAAGGGCTTGGGACCATAAATGGCACATTTATTGTCCGATTTTACCAGAATTTGGGACAGTGAGTTGTGTTAGGGCTTTCGACAGCCTTCTTCAATTTAGCTCAGATCGGTTCAGATTTGAATGAAGCTGCCATATAGACCAATCTCTCGAATTATTGTCCGATTTTGCCTAAATTAAGGACAGTGAATTGTGTTAGGCCCTTCTACATCCTTCGTCAATTTGGCCCATATCGGTCCAGATTTGAATGTAGCTGCCATATAGACCGATCTCTCAATTGAAGGTTTTTGGCCCACAAAAGCCGAATTTGTTCCAAACTGGACCATATTTCGATATAGCTGCTGTGGGGGCACAAGTTATGCATTTTTCAACGGATTATGACAAAAGTCGAGCCGAAAAGGGGCCAGATGCTGCTGTGGGTAACTTGTTTCTCTTGCAGAAAAGAACAACTTTCGTCTTAGACGGTGGCCCGCTTCTCTGTGCTTCCTGAAATATATTTCTAAGAGTGTTTGGAAACTTTCTGCTAACCGCAATAGCCACGTCATCACCATAGCGACCACTTTTGCAACCTTTTCTTTCAGATACAATAATATATTGTCTCTGCTAGCCCATTTTTCTGTAGCTGTAGGTCCCAAACCAGCCGTAAATCATTATACACCACTACTGTCAGGCAATAAAGGTCGCAATTATTGTATTATCCGATTTACCTGAAATTTTGTACGACGGATCTTCTCATGACCATCAACATACGTGTTTATTATGGTCTGAATCGGTCTATAGACCGATACAGCTGCCATATTAATCGATCTCTCTATTTTACTTCTTGAGCCCCAAAGGGCGCAATTCTTATTCGAATTAGCTGACATTTTATACAGGTCTCCAACATATAATTTAATTGAGGCCCAAACCGGACCTTATCTTGATATCGCTCTAATAACGGATGAAATCTTTTCTTATATCCTTTTCTGCCTAAGAAGAGAAGCCGGGAAAAGAACTCGACAAATGTGACCCATGGTGGAGGGTATATAAGATTCGGCCCGGCCGAACTTAGCACGCTTTTACTTGTTATTCATTAATCTTGGTTTGCCCAGCACGAGATACCGCGCAAAGAACTCGACAAATGCGATCCATGGTGGAGGGTATATAAGATTCGGCCCGGCCGAACTTAGCTCGCTTTTACTTGTACCCACCACCGAAGGATGTTTTATTTTATTTTAGTTTACCCGTCTTCCAACAACTCCAAAATAAATCAAGTTCCAGGCATTTTCAGCAAACAACTAACTTTTCAACAGTCAAATGGCTGTTGTGAAATTTAAAACATTTAGCTACGACAGCAGAACTACTGCTGTAAAAGCAGTAAAAATAACTACTAAAAGTCAGCAGACAGTGATTGCTATTATCAGCAGGCTTTTTTCAATGAGTGTAGCCCATAAACACGGATTTATTTCCCGATGTAGTTGAAACTAGAAACATTGATTTATACATAAGCCTTCTCGGCTACTGAACCAAATATGATACGTCCCAGATCGGCCTTAATTTAGTTATTACAACGGATATAGTAGGTTTTTAACAAAATAGGATAATATATATATCCTTAGGGGTGGATTTTCAAACTTCGACATTGCCCAACTAAATGTGTTTTTACTTGCTTCTCATTAACAAAAATATCTTTCAATGCGGGCGTTATTTGGCAAAATAGATTAGGATTGGGTCCTAGGTGGTCCGGAGCCTGCTATTGTACAATCGAAGTTGATGACCTCGACCCTTTAAAAAAATTACTTATGCTCGACTTTTTTATGATACAAATGTTACTCACGCACGACTCACGAGAAAATCACAACTCACAAAACACTCGCACGACTCAAGATGTACTCACGCGAGAATCAGGACTCACTCGACCCCCAATAATTTTTTTCCATGCGTCTCAAATCATTTGAACTTACGAATATTAATGTGTAAAATGTATCATCCCTGCATAACCTCTTATTTGCTCTTTTCATTTTCATGCGCCCGCAAATAGATTCGTACATTAAAATACCATATGATTTTGAGCATTCAATGAAGTTTGTTTTTCGTTTTTTATACCCTCCACCATAAGATGGGGGGTATACTAATTTCGTCATTCTGTTTGTAACTACTCGAAATATTCGTCTGAGACCCCATAAAGTATATATATTCTTGATCGTCGTGAAATTTTATGTCGATCTAGCCATGTCCGTCCGTCTGTCCGTCCGTCCGTCCGTCCGTCCGTCCGTCCGTCCGTCTGTCTGTCGAAAGCACGCTAACTTCCGAAGGAGTAAAGCTAGCCGCTTGAAATTTTGCACAAATACTTCTTATTAGTGTAGGTCGGTTGGTATTGCAAATGGGCCATATCGGTCCATGTTTTGATATAGCTGCCATATAAACCGATCTTGGGTCTTGACTTCTTGAGCCTCTAGAGTGCGCAATTCTTATCCGATTGGGATGAAATTTTGCACGACGTGTTTAGTTATGACATCCAACAACTGTGCTAAGTATGGTCCTAATCGGTCCATAACCTGTTATAGCTGCCATATAAACCGATCTTGGGTCTTGACTTCTTGAGCCTCTAGAGTGCGCAATTCTTATCCGATTGGAATGAAATTTTGCACGACGTGTTTTGTTATGACATCCAACAACTATGCCAAGTATGGTTCAAATCGGTCCATAACCTGATATAGCTGTCACATAAACCGATCTTGGGTCTTGACTTCTTGAGCCTCTAGAGTGCGCAATTCTTATCCGATTGGAATGAAATTTTGCACGACGTGTTTTGTTATGACATCCAACAACTGTGCTAAGTATGGTTCAAATCGGTCCATAACCTGATATAGCTGTCATATGAACCGATCTTGGGTCTTGACTTCTTGAGCCTCTAGAGGGCGCAATTCTTATCCAATTTGAATGAATTTTGGCACGTAGTATTTTGTTATGATATCCAACAACTGTGCCAAATATGGTTCAAATCGGTTCATAACCTGATATAGCTGCCATATAAACCGATCTGGGATCTTGACTTCTTGGGCCTCTAGAGAGCGCAATTCTTATCCGATTTGCCTGAAATTTTGTACGACGGATTCTCTCATGACCTTTAACATACGTGTTTATTATGGTCTGAATCGGTTTATAGCCTGATATAGCTCCCATATAAATCGATCTCTCTATTTAACTTCTTGAGCCCACAAAGGGCGCAATTCTTATTCGAATTGGCTGACATTTTACACAGGTCTCCAACATATAATTTAATTGTGGTCCAAACCGGACCATATCTTGATATCGCTCTAATAGCAGAGCAAATCTTCTCTTATATCCTTTTTTGCCTAAGAAGAGATGCCGGGAAAAGAACTCGATATATGCGATCCATGGTGGAGGGTATATAAGATTCGGCCCGGCCGAACTTAGCACGCTTTTACTTGCTTTTGCCTAAGAAGAGATGCCGGGAAAAGAACTCGACAAATGCGATCCATGGTGGAGGGTATATAAGATTCGGCCCGGCCGAACTTAGCACGCTTTTACTTGTTTAAACATTAGTGATTGGATGTGGATCTCACTCAAAAATCAAGTGACTCACGCGTGACTCGACATCTCACGAGGAAGCCGGAGGTTTGTCAAATACTCAGTCAAAATTTTAAGAGTGACTTAAGTTAAATCACCATAGGCATTTAATTGAATTTCGTTGTTCCCTTCAGCTGAACTTTAACCTGCCCGGGACTGCAAGCCATTCCATAACAAACACTCCCAACAGGTGTAAGTCACTTGCTTAAGGCGTAGGTGAAACAAGTCATTGAATCAGCATCACACCAACAGAACATCGTATATGACTTTGGTTATCCCCAGCTATGCCGGCAATATATCATCATCTTCATCTTCATTGCCTTGGACATGAACAACAGTCAAATGGTGTTTTTTTTTTTTTTTGCTATTGTGAGGTACCTTCTTTTAGTTAGCCTCACCACAACGTTGTGCCATAGATTCACAATATTTTTGCTTTTTGTTTTTCTCTCATTCTCTTAACTCCTTGGCCTGGCTGGGTAACGGCTTAACTAAAGTTCATCTGTTGGTTTTTTTTTTTACCAGGTGCCTTCATCAGGCTTTCGTACGTGCCTTGACAACTCGTTACAGTATAAACTCTTTAACCTTTTTTCCAGGTCTGCTTTGCCCTGCTATCAACTTGTTTATTTATTTCTTGCCTATGGCCCCCAAAGGCCAATGTGCATAGAGACCTATGACTAAGTCAATAATGGTAGAGGAAGAACCATTTAAACCTTGCTTAGTGCAGTAACATGATGCACACAGCGATAGAATGGGAGGGAAAATCGAAATCGACAGCTCTAATGTTTGTTAGCATGATTGCACCGTGAGGGCAGCACCTTCTTTTTTTCTCGATTTGTTACAAACACTTCAGTAGAAGTGATAGAGCGGGAAAAAATAGCACACTAAGAAGTGAGAAAGGCAAATGGAATGTTGAAATCAAAGCCAAGTGAAAAATGTTGGAGAAACTCGCTGCCATTGGGAAGGTACCAAAACCATGGTACCTTCCACCATGGATTCTGCTAAAATGTGGGCGCTATATCTTGTTATAGACTCATTTCGACAGTACTTGGAAAAGTTGTTGGAAGTCATAACAGAACATTTGTAAAAAATTTCAGCCAAATCGTACAAAAATCGCGGAGGTGGTCCACATGAGAACTGAGGAGACAGCCCGTCGCAGTTCGGAGGGCGGCATTCTGACAGATCTGAATATTATTCCACGGCGTGTCACAGAGCTGACAAGACCACACTGTCGCTGCATAAATTACCCCTCTACGGTGCTTCGACTTCTTATCCGAAAATTCCACAAATGACTGGCGACCACACAGATAATTCGCGAACAGGCCTGGCTGGAGGGACGTGTTGGAGATATGCTCAAATAGTTTGACATGGCTGACCGGGTCTTCGACAGGTCCAGTACCACGAGGCTGATTGAAGCCACGGCGTGTGTGCGGTGATGGAATGTAAAGCAGTTGTTGTGCTATGCAATCTTCGAAATTCATGTTGATGCTCGGCGAATGGAAATTCTTCTACGAGGCTCGGGAGGAGTAGTGCCTCAAACGTCTTTGCTACTCGTGAGAGAAGGGAGATCCCTCAAACTCGGGTCCTTTCCAGGCTTCAGTAGCGGGATCACTCCTCCCATTTTCCAGACATCGGGAACAATAAGAGTGTGCAAAGACAGGGTGAGGACGGTAGTAAGGTATTCAACTCCAGGTAAATCCTGATTCTTCAGCATCAGTGTAGAGATTCCGTCGTGGCCCAACGCCTTGGATGATTTGGCGCCAGGGAAGATATTCGTAACTTCGCCCACGGTAAATTGTGGTAGCTGTCCATCGGCTCGGAGACCGCGGATACGGCGAATGGCTCTCCTCCTTGCCCTGTCACTCTCAGGATGCACCATGAATTGATGGTTGATCAATCTGGCGTATCTCTTTCTGTCAGTCACGGTTACGTCGCCAAAAGTGACTGCGGTCCTGTCATCCAGTCACCACAGCTTGCCGAAACCGGTGCCTTAATTACTTTGCTGAAAGTGTTCTAGCCACTAATTCCGCCTATGTTCGTTGACTACCCTGGTTATTTTCAGATAGCTTATTCTGGGGTTAGTGGGGTCAGTACAACAAATCCCATCACGCTCGTCTGCACTTGGGGTATTCGACCGTTAGTTGTGGTGTCAGTTCACTGAAGCGGCGATTGGTGTACTCTCTGAAGCCAGCCCAATCGGCCTTCTTCTGATTCATAAACGTCCGGTGCTCAGAAGTTATAAAGTCGGGTGGTCGGTCGATGGTGGAAATTATGAGGAGGTGGTCTGATCCCAAAGAGATGACGGCTTGCCAGGATATGTAACTCAGGAGAGCAGGGGATGCAATGGAAATGTCTGTCGAACTGCTTCACTTCTCGTAATCCTAGTGGGGGCATCCTCATTCACCCTACAAGACGTTCAGCCTTCATTTGCTCTGCAAAAGCTATGCCCCGCTGGTCCTAACCTAGGGGAGAATGCCATGAAATGTGATGCGCATTAAAGTTCTTAGAACCAGGCGATTATGGCCAGATAGCAACCCACTTATATCGGATTTGTAAGCTTTGCCATTAATTGGGACACAGTTACAGACCGGCAATATGTACACGTTGTATAGCTCTATCTCGGCAGTACCGGACTTCTATCCCCATGCACTCCATGTAGGGGTCACTAGCGCCAGGCGCATGCGAGATGGATCTATACTGCACTGAATGGTGCCTCATGATGGCCAATCCCCCACCTCCATTCCGTAGGGACCGCTCACCTTATGTAGCACATATTATCGGTGACAACTGTGCAAGCTGCAGGTGTTGGTCAGCTTTGTCTTCTGGATCGCTGCAACAAATATGTTCTTCCGATCCATAAAATCCACAATCTCGTCGATCTTGCCACGGAGACCATTGCAATTAAATTGCAAAAATTATACACTTCCCGGCAATGGCCTGGCAATATTGGAGCTTAGATGCTGCTGTTGCGTATATTGCCGCACGGGAGAGGTCGGGGGGTCACATAGTCCGACGACGAGGACGCAGAAGGCGACGACGACCACGCTTGTGTCCAAGTGCTTTCTATGTTCGCACAGCACCTTGCAGCATATTCGGTATGACTGTACTCCCGTAATGATGTAAGGCCAGAGCAAGATCGGAAATGTACCCACTCCATGCACCGGTTATAAGTCTCCGACACCGACCGATGATGGAGGCGGTTCTGGCAAACCAAACAGAACCAGGGTCCGGGGTTCTTTTCAATCCCGGCACTGTCCAGAAGCGTGCGGAGAAGACACTCCGAGATGTGCCTCTTCCATGACGAAAAAAAGACAAACATGTACACTGAGGCGGCAGCCCTTACCGATGAAGGATACCATCTAGTCATTCGTTGGATATATATATATAGGGTAGTACCAACGAGTTTTTTATTAGATCGAAATAAATTTTCCACAGATTCATTGGATTCGAGCTCTACTATAACTCCTATTTTTCCATTCACTCTCACTCTCCAAAATTTTGCTGATTGATTTAATATTGGTGTTATGTCCAGATTATTCTAGAAAACTGTTATCACTTCAGCCTTTGCATCGCGCGAAATGTTAGGTCCACTTACAAAGATTTTATTGCTTTTGATCTGCTGTTGCAACCATGAGGTATCCTTTTTCTGTTCATCTCATTCTCCTTTTTATCTCTTGTTTAAGTTCTTTATTTTCTGCTCTCAAGTTTGTTGGTTCCGAGCTTATTGAGCCTATATCGGTTTTTAAATCTGCTATGTCTTCCTTTGTTGCTATCGATTGTAATTTATAATCGAGATTCGTATTTATGGTAGTTCTAATTAAATTTTAATAAATCTTGAAGTCAAATATTCGTAAGATCTCCCTCTCGTTTTGTAACTTGGCTTGAAATTGTTTGTTGGGTAGTTGACTGCATAGTAGGAATATTACATGGCATGCTTTTAGGCGTTGACATTAAAAAATGCAACAGATTGGTTGATCATGCAAAATATTGAGCTATCGATAATTTCTCTTATTTGATCTTTCTTTTGCTATTCTCTATAGCTGTGTTTGGGAACTCAAGTCGTTCGGGTACTTTATTTGCCAGCAGAAGAGAGCGTGAGAGAGAACAAATTTTGAACAGTTCGAAAATAGAGAACCTGAAAATTTCTACTGGAACTTTTTTTGCCAGCAGAAATTTGCAATTTTGAACAAATGTTTTGTAAAGGTCAGCTGTTTAATGAAAATCAGCAGTTACATGAAAATACAAAAACTAACACGAAAATGGATCAAAAAGACAGAGGTATGAAAAAACTAAAAATATTGTTTATTGGTAATTATTAAATTTGTTTAATTATACCCACCACCATAGAATGGAGGTATACTAATCTAGTCATTTCTTTGGTAACATCTCGAAATATTCGTATAAGACCCCTTAAAGTATATATATTCAGGATAGAGGTCAAACGCGTCCAGCTATCCGCTTAAAATTTTGCACAGATACTTAATATGGATGTAGATCGTTGGGGATTGCAAATGGTCCATATCGGTTGAGATTTAGATATCGCTCCCATATGAACCGATCTCCCGATTTGACTTCTTGCGCCCCTAGAAGCAGCAATTTTTGTTTGATTTGGCTGAAATTTTACATGCGGTGTTCTGTTACGATTTCCAATAACTGTGCCATATACGGTCCAATACTGTGTATAACCTGATAAAGCTCCCATATAAACTAATGTCTCCACTCCTTCGATTCCTAGAAGCTTTAATTTTTGCTGGCTTGACAGAAGTTTGGTATGTAGAATAAAATTGTGCCCTTCAACTAAATTTATTTTGTATACATTTTTTGCAGAATCCATGATGGTGGGTTCTAAAGATTCGGCCCGGCCGAACTTAACACGCTTGTACTTGTTATACCCTCCACCATAAGATGGGGGGGTATACTAATTTCGTCATTCTGATTGTAACTACTCGAAATATTCGTCTGAGACCCCATAAAGTATATATATTCTTGATCGTCGTGAAATTTTATGTCGATCTAGCCATGTCCGTCCGTCTGTCCGTCCATCCGTCCGTCCGTCTGTCCGTCCATCCGTCCGTCTGTCTGTAGAAAGTATGCTAACTTCCCAAGGAGTAAAGCTAGCCGCTTGAAATTATGCACAAATACTTCTTATTAGTCAGTATAGGTCGGTTGGTATTGCAAATGGGTCATATCGGTCCATGTTTTGATATAGCTGACCATGTATTTAGGGAATCACCCCTTCACCAAAACACCCCGCAAAAGGTAAAAAATTTTCGACCATGCCAATATGTGGTAGTTAAAATAAGAAAACGAATTTGATAACCTATTTTGGGCCATTTGTTTGGGGGACGCCTTATCGTGTAAACGCTCCTAAACGAATGGCAATATGGGGTTTAAATAAATGGTTTTTGAAAGTGTCTGGGGGACCACCTCACCCCCGTAAACACTCCTAAATCAGATATCGTGAGAGTAGCGGGCTGAAAAAAAGTATTTTAAGAATGGAGTACACCTTACATCCGAACTTAAATTCGTAAACCAATAAAGATCATATGGGATTCGGACCAGTCTCCTCTTGACAGACGAAGATTACACTATACAAGACACTGATACTACCCATGTTGTTATATGGTTCTGAGGCATGGGTACTTGTGAAAGCAGATGAGGCAGTGCTTGGAGTATTTAAGAGAAAGATTCGTCGTAAGATATATGTGAACCAGTTTGCATTAATGGAGAATATAGGCGACCACGAGCTGTATGGCTACGATAGCATAGTTACACGTATCAAAATACAACGGCTGCGTTGGCTAGTTCTAGTTGTCAGAGAGGATGAAGAAGATCCAGCAAAGAACAAAATCCACAATTTTTGGTCACATCTCTACAATATTGGGCGTGAGATATTCGATTTGACGTCCCAGTATGTGTGCAATATGTCATCAAAATTGGCAAAGGTTTACATATAACTCCCATATAATCTTTTATCCGATATGTCCTTTCAAATTGTTTGTCCTATCGTAAGAACATCTTTCAAGGTTCTATTTGACATTTCAATGCAAATTTTCAAAATTGGACCATAAGTATTCCACTAAGGAACGGCGGCAAACTTCTCACATATCAGTGAGTGCAGTCCGATTTAATTTTAAGCTCAATGATAAGGAACCTCCTTTTGTAGTCGAGTGCGAACGGCGTGCCGCAGTGCGACACCTCTTTGGAGAGAGCTGGCGACATACCTTACAAATGTTGCCAGCATAGGATGGGAATCCAAATTATTTATCCAAATAAAAATGTGACTAGATTTCGAGATAAGTTCTATATATTAAAAGTACTACGTACACTAGATGGTGTAGGGTATTATATAGTCGGCTCCGCCCGACTTTTACCTTTTCCTAGTTGCTTACCACAGTGGTTTTATAAGTTTGTGCATTTGTTTGCAGCACTAAGAAGGAGAAGAGCTAGACCCATTGATAAGTATACCGATTGACTCAGAATCACTTTCTCATTCGATTTAGCCATTTCCTTCTGTCCGTCCGTCCGCCTGTCCGTCCGTCCGCCTGTCCGTCCGTCCGCCTGTCCGTCCGTCCGCCTGTCCGTCCGTCCGCCTGTCCGTCCGTCCGCCTGTCCGTCCGTCCGCCTGTCCGTCCGTTCGTCTGTGAGTCCATGTATTCTTGTAATCGAATTGCAGGTCGTATGTGTTATCCAATCATCACGAAATTTTGCACATATCACTTTTTTGGCTCAAGGACAAAATTTTGATTTTGGTAAAAATCGGTTAAGATTTAGATATAGCTCCCATATATAAGTATCGCCCGATTTGCACTTAAATGGCCATGGTAACACCAATTTCCACCGATCTGCACAAAAGTTGGCACTGATTGTTTTGCTATTGTTCTTAATATATCTGCGAGATTTCACCAAAACCAGTTCAGATTTGGATATAGCTCCCATATTGCTCGATTTGCACTTAAATGACCGTAGTAGCTGCAATTTTCAACCAATCTGCACAAAAATTGGCTTGAAGTGTTTTGTTACTGATCTTCACATACTTGCAAGATTTCATTAAAATGGGTTAAAATTGGAATATTGCTCCCATATAAATTGTTCCCACTATTTACATTCATTTGGCTCTAATAAACACAATTTGTATCCGATCTGCCGGGCCGAATCTTGGGAACCCACCACTATTGATTCTGCTAAAATATGGGAGCGGATAAGAATTGCGCACTCTAGAGGCTTACGAAGTCAAGACCCAAGATCGGTTTATATGACAGCTATATCAGGTTATGGACCGATTTGAACCATACTTGGCACAGTTATTGTATATCATAACAAAACACGTAGTGCAAAATTTCATTCCAATCGGATAAGAATTGCGCACTCTAGAGGCTCAAGAAGTCAAGACCCAAGATCGGTTTATATGGCAGCTATATCAAAACATGGACCGATATGGCCCATTTACAATACCAATCGACCTACACTAATAAGAAGTATTTGTGCAAAATTTCAAGCGGCTAGCTTTACTCCTTCGGAAGTTAGCGTGCTTTCGACAGACAGACGGACGGACAGACGGACGGACATGGCTAGATCGACATAAAATTTTACGACGATCAAGAATATATATACTTTATGGGGTCTTAGACGAATATTTCGAGTAGTTACAATCAGAATGACGAAATTAGTATACCCCCCATCTTATGGTGGAGGGTATAAAAACACACAAATTTTTGTTTTAACTCAGATTTTTGTACTTAAACCGCAGATTTTGTTTGCTGATTTGATTGTTTTTTCATATTTCAATTTTCCACAAAATGTTCACTGGTTGTATCCAACCATTTTCTCTTGTACACCATTGCATCGAATCATTGATGACGAACTCTTGAAACGACAGTTTGACCTTGCACCATTGAGGTCACAAGCAATCAATTACAAGTTTTACGCTTTGCAAACAATTGAACAAACAACCTAACAAGTGGCAAGCTAAAGTTGATGGAAGTCACTGACACGACACCACTCAGTGAAGTAACATGAAGCGCCAGTGACATTGGCAGCTTTACAGTGTTGATTGGTAAAGTTTCCAACGGTAAGAGATAGAACATATTTTACATTAAAGATTCATGAAAAATCTTTAAAAAAGTTTTTTATACCCACCACCATAGGATAGGGGGTATATTCATTAAGACATTCCGTTTGCAACACATCGAAATATCCATTTCCGACACTACAAAGTACATATATTTCGGTTCATCGTAACATTTTAAGGAGACTTAGCAATGTCCGTGTGTCGGTCCGTCCATCTGTTGTTGTCACGCTACAGCCGTCGTAGACATGCCTTTTTAATGCACACAGGTTAAGTTCTTGAACGGGCCCAATCAGACCATATCTAGATATAGCTGGCATATAGACCGATCTGCCGATTTAGGGTCTGAAACCCATAAAAAGCTTTATTTATTACCCAATTACGCTGAAATTTCAAGCCCTGAGTTGTTTTAAGACTCTCGACATCCGGCCCAGATATGTATCAGTTCGGACTAAATTTAGATATAGCTGTCATATATACCGATCTGTCGATTAAGGGTCTGAAGCCCATAAAAGCTTTATATTTTACCCGCCGAAATTTGAAATAATGAGTTGTACTAAGACTTTTATATCCGACCCAAATATGGTTCAGATCAGATTTTATGAAGATATAGCAGTTATATAAACCGATCTTCCAAATTTGGAACAGTGAGTTAAGTTAAGCCCCTTGACATATTTCTGCAATATCGCACAGATCGGTCCAGATTTGGATATAGCTGCCATATAGACCGATATCTAGGTTTTAGGTTTTGGGGCCATAAAAGACGCATTTACTGTCCGATGACGCTGAAATTTGACACAGTGAGTTTGGTTAGGCTCTTCGACGTCCTTCTTCAATTTTGCCCAGATCGGTCCAGATTTGCATATAGCTGCCATATAGACCGATCTCTCAATTTAAGGTTTAGGGGCCATAAAAGAGGCATTTATTGTCCGATGACGCCGAAATTTGGGACAGTGCTTAGTGTTAGGCTCTTCGACATGTTTATGCAACTTGGCCCAAATCGGTCCAGATTTGAATATAGCTGCCAAGTAGACCGATATCTCGATTTAAAGTCTTGGCCCCATAAAAGGCGCATTTATAATCCGATTTCACTGGAATTTGACACAGTTACTTATGTTCGGCTTTTCGACATCCGTGTCGTATATAGTTCAGATCGGTATGAGGTATATGAGTATAAGGTATGAAATTTTCACCGAATTTTGATGAAAGGTGGTTTACATATATACCCGAGGTGGTTGGTATCACAAGTTCGGCCCGGCCGAACTTAACGCCTTTTTACTTGTTAATGACCTTAGCCTTCAGATCGACTTATTGTAGTAATTCAGATGACATCACACATCAAATTCCTATCCTATCCAAAGCAATGTCAGATGTTCTTCAAAAAATGTCAGAGCAATTTATACTCGAAAGCTATCGATATCATTCGATACAGCTTAATAATAACCAATTAATGAGTTACACTTTATGTTTATATGTAGTACTAAAACAAGTATTGGGTTGCCCAAAAAGTAATTGCGGATTTTTCATATAGTCGGCGTTGACAAATTTTTTCACAGCTTGTGACTCTGTAATTGCATTCTTTCTTCTGTCAGTTATCAGATGTTACTTTTAGCTTGCTTTAGAAAAAAGTGTAAAAAAAGTATATTTGATTAAAGTTCATTCTAAGTTTTATTAAAAATGCATTTACTTTCTTTTAAAAAATCCGCAATTACTTTTTGGGCAACCCAATAAAAGCGTGCTAAGTTCGGCCAGGCCGAGTCTTATATTCCCTCCACCATGGATCGCATTTGTCAAGAACTTTTAATGACTTTTTCAAATAGAACAAGTAAAAGAGTGCTAAGTTTGGCCGGGCCGAATTTTGGAAAGCCACCACCATGGATTCTGCCAAAAATTTATACAAAATAAATTTAGTTGAAGGGCATAATTATATTCTACATATCGAACTGTCAAACCAGGAAAATTAAAGCTTCTACGAACCTATACCAGGCTATAGACTGATTTGGACCGTACTAGACACAAATGTTAGAGATTATAACAGTAATCTCTAACATGAGACTCATGAAGCTATCGTAAATTTCACAGACAGACGGTCGGACGGACACGGCTAAATCGAATCAGAATGTCGAGAGGATCTAGAAAATATATATACTTTATGGGGTCGCAGATAAATATTTCGAGAAGTTACAAACATAATGACTAGATTAGTATACCCCCATCCTATGGTGGTGGGTATAAAAACACCAGTCATAGAAAAACACCACCTCCAAAACTTCAAAAGCTCAAAAAGTCAAACCGAAATCTTGGATTATATGGCAGCTGTATCAGGTTATATACCGATATAAACCATACTTGAAACAGTTGTTGGAAGTTATACCAAAACAACATATGCATAATTTCAACCATATTGGATAAGAATTGCGTCCTCTGGAAGCTCAAGAAGTCAAAACCCAAGATCGGTTTATATGGCAACTATATAACGTCATAGACCAATTTAAGCCGAAATTAACGCAGTTGTTGCAAGTCATAATAAATCACTTTGTGCAAAATTTTGGCCTAATCGGGTAGGAATTGTGCCCTCTAGAGGTAAAAGAAATCTAATCAGGAGATCGGTTTATATGGCAGCTATATCAGGTTATCAACCGATTAAGACCATTCATGGGACAGTTGTTGGAAGTTTTACCAAAACACTTTTTACAAAATTTTTGCCAAATCGGATAAGAATTGCCCCCTCTAGAAGTCGAGACTCAACGTCGGTTTATATGGCAGCTATGTCCAAACATGGACCGATTTGGGCCATTAACAATCCAAACCGACCAACACTAATAAGAAGTATTTGTGCATAATTGCAAGCACCTTTCGACAGACGGACGGACATGGCTAGATCGACTTTAAATGTCATGACGAACAAGAAAATATATATTTTATGGCCTAAGACGCATATTTCGAGCTGTTACAAACGGAATGACGAAATTAGTATACCCCCATGCTATGGTGAAGGGGTATAATAAAAGACCCAATAGTTGACATTTTCTTCGGGATTCCAATAAAAACTTGCAATGCGATTTTAGCAGTTGGTGAAGTCGGAAAGCGTTAGACGAGACGACAGCTCATAAGCGAAATCCTTATGGGTAATTTCAACAGACGCACGGACAGACAAAGGTATTGAGTATCGCTTCGTGTCAGCTACCATTTAAACCTTTTCCTCAGTTTGACTTCTTAGCATTTATTGCTTGGCCTCCTTTTGTTCTTTTTTATACCCACCACCAAAGGACGGGGGTAAATTTTAGGTTGTCATTCCGTTTTGAACAAATTGATATATATATATCTCCGATCCTACAAAGCATACATATTCTGGACATTATGATGTGTCTTGATATTTGGTCGGCTCAAATCAGTAAGTGCGATATTTTTTTATACCCTCCACCATAAGATGGGGGGTATACTAATTTCGTCATTCTATTTGTAACTACTCGAAATATACGTCTGAGACACCATAAAGTATATATATTCTTGATCGTCGCGACATTTTATGTCGATATAGCCATATCCGTCCGTCCGTCTGTCTGTCGAAAGCACGCTAACTATCGAAGGAGTAAAGCTAGCCGCTTGAAATTTTGCACAACTACTTCTTATTACTGTAGGTCGATTGGTATTGTAAATGGGCCATATTGGTCCATGTTTTGATATAGCTGCCATATAAACCGATCTTGGGTCTTGACTTCTTGAGCCTCTAGAGTGCGCAATTCTTATCCGATTGGAATGAAATTTTGCACGACGTGTTTTGTTATGATATTCAACAAATGTGCCGAGTATGGTTCAAATCGGTTCATAACCTGATATAACTGCCATATAAACCGATCTTGGGTCTTGACTTCTTAAGCCTCTAGAGTGCGCAATTCTTATCCGATTAGAATGAAATTTTGCACGACGTATTTTGTTACGATATTCAACAAATGTGCTGAGAATGGTTCAAATCGGCCCATCTTTTGATATAGCTGCCATATAAACCGATCTTGGGTCTTGACTTCCTCAGCCTCTAGAGTGCGCAATTCTTATCCGATTGGAATGAATTTTTGCACGACGTGTTTTGTTATGATATCCAACAAATGTGCCAAGTATAGTTCAAATCGGTCCATAACCTGATATAGCTGCCATATAAACCGATCTTGGGTCTTGACTTCTTGAGCCTCTAGCGTGCGCAATTCTTATCCGATGGGAATGAAATTTTGCACGACGTGTTTTGTTATGATATCCAACAACTGTGCCAAGTATGGTTCAAATCGGTTCATAACCTGATATAGCTGTCATATAAACCGATCTTGGGTCTTGACTTCTTGAGCTTCTAGAGGGCGCAATTCGTATCCGATTAGAATGAATTTTTGCAAGACTTATTTTATTATGATATCCAACAACTATGCCAAGTATGGTTTAAATCGGTCCATAACCTGTTATAGCCGATCTGGGATCTTGACTTCTTGAGCCTCTAGAGGTCGCAATTATTATCCGATTTGCCTGAAATTTTGTACGACGGATCCTCTTATGACCATCAACATACGTTTTAATTATGGTCTAAATCGGTCTATAGCCTGATACAGCTCCCATATGAATCGATTTCTCTGTTTTACTTCTTGAGCCCCCAAAGGGCTCAATTCTTATTCGAATTAGCTTACAATTTACACAGGTCTCCAACATATAATTTAATTGTGGTCCAAGCCGGACCATATCTTGATATCGCTCTAATAGCAGAGCAAATCTTTTCTTATATCCTTTTTTTTTGCCTAAGAAGAGATGCCGGGAAAAGAACTCGACAAATGCGATCCATGGTGGAGGGTATATAAGATTCGGCCAGGCCGAACTAAGCACGCTTTTTTTTAACTTTTGATTTGCTTTTAACGGTCTCAGGTAAATTAATTTCATTGCAATTGGAATGGAACGTCAATTACTAAGTTAGTAATCGCATGCCACATTGCACAGTAACTGCGTTATCGGTGGCAAGAAGACCCCACACATGTAATTTTTTTTTTTTCGACGATGAAAGGCTTCCTAGCCCTTCTCATGTTCTGAGATCTTTCTTTCTTATTCACACGTCGAAGTAATAAGTCACTACCTTCAATAAAAAAGAAAAAGAATATATTGTGTAAGGCGTACCTCATTGAATTCGAACATACTGGGTATATATTTTTATAAACGGTAATTTGTTTTTGTGTTTTTGTTTTAAACAACTTTTCGAAAACTTCAATTTTATTCCCAGTGAACTGAATAAAGAAGTGATTGTATTCTTGCATGGTATTTGGTTTATGGGAATTATCTTGTTCCACATGATTCGTTTCCCAGTTAAATATTTCCTTAGGACTGGGAAACTGATTTTCTATCACCTCCAATTTTCTGGAGAAAATTTCAAGTTGGTGCTTATTAAGGATATGTGGTAAGGATACTGTCAAGCCTAACTCTATATCGCCGTTTTCATTAGGAGCACGTGATTACCCTTGATATTTGGTTTTGCTGAGGTTCCATGATTTTAAGACTCAAAACATTCTTTCCAAACCCATTGTATTACGGCAAACATTTTGTATTGTCTGCTGGGATTTTGATAGAATACACACTTATTTTGAGCGACATCGGCAAATTCGGCCAAAGAGGTCAATCATAGATCACCCATAATCGACGTGCCATCATATCAACGAAGAAGAAATCCAAAGAGCAAAAAAACAACAACCGAAAGAAGCCCACAACGGTTTATCGTATCAACCATTGGCTTAGAATTTATTTTGTAATTCTTAAAAAGTAAAATTCTTTTAGCTATCACATGTTGAAGTGTGCTCCCCAAATTTTTTGAGAGTGGGGTATCTCTAGAGGTTTGTTCCTGATACTATTTTTTTTTTATAATATTAAAATTTTCATCCTAATTTAGTTTAAATAGTCATAAGACAATTTACAACTTAAGCCCAACAAGTAATCATCGAAAATCTTCAGCAATCTATGTAATCAAAAATTCAACTTCTTCCAACGTTTTGCAGAGGCCTCTTCAGATTCGACGGAAAACGGTGAGTCAATCAGAGTGAAATAACAAATCTATATATACAATACATTGGGTTGCCCAAAAAGTAATTGCGGATTTTTCATATAGTGGGCGTTGACAAATTTTTTCACAGCTTGTGACTCCGTAATTGCATTCTTTCTTCTGTCAGTTATCAGCTGTTACTTTTAGCTTGCTTTAGAAAAAAAGTGTAAAAAAAGTATATTTGATTAAAGTTCATTCTAAGTTTTATTAAAAATGCATTTACTTTCTTTTAAAAAATCCGCAATTACTTTTTGGGCAACCCAATATTTATATAATTACAGGAAAAAAACTAAATAATATATTAACAGAAATAATTCAAAAATCTACTAGTGAATTTCCTTAAAATTTCATTAAAAAAAGTAAAATTATTATTTTTTTGGAAAATTTTCTGTTAGCGTGGAAACCCCCACATTTGTACCTCTGTTCCACTAGCTTTAAAACTTTTGCCGATTATTGTACCCTCCACCATAGGACGGGGGTATACTAATTTTGTCATTCTGTTTGTAACTACTCGAAATATTCGTCTGAGGCCCCATAAGGTATATATATTCTTGATCGTCGTAACATCTTATGTCGATCTAGCCAAGTCCGTCCGTCCGTCTGTCTGTCGAAAGCACGCTAACTTCCGAAGGAGTAAAGCTAGCCGCTTGAAATTTTGCACAAATACTTCTTATTAGTGTAGGTCGGTTGGTATTGTAAATGGGCCATATCGATCCATGTTTTGATACAGCTGTCATATAAACCGATCTTGGGTCTTGACTTCTTGAGCCTCTAGAGGGCGCAATTCTTATCCGATTTAAATGAATTTTGGCACGACGTGTTTTTTATAATATCCAACAACTGTGCCAAGTATGGTTTAAATCGGTTGATAACCTGATATAGCTGCCATATAAACCGATCTTGGGTCTTGACTTCTTGAGCCTCTAGAGTGTGCAATTCTTGTCCGATTGGAATGAAATTTTGCACGACGTATTTTGTTATAATATCCAACAACTGTGCCAAGTATGGTTCAAATCGGTCCATAACCTGATATAGCTGCCATATAAACCGATCTTGTGTCTTGACTTGTTGAGCCTCTAGAGTGCGCAATTCTTATCCGATTGGAATGAAATTTCGCACGACGTGTTTTGTTATAATATCCAACAACTGTGCCAAGTATGGTTCAAATCGGTCCATAACCTGATATAGCTGCCATATAAACCGATCTTGTGTCTTGACTTGTTGAGCCTCTAGAGTGCGCAATTCTTATCCGATTGGAATGAAATTTCGCACGACGTGTTTTGTCATGATATCCAACAACTGTGCCAAGAATGGTTCGAATCGGTCAATAACCTGACATAGCTGTCATATAAACCAATCGGGGATCTTGACTTCTTGAACTATATACCACACGGATGTCGAAAAGCATAACATAAGTCAGTGTGTCAAATTTCAGTGCAATCGGGTTAAAATTGCGCCTTTTATGGGGCCAAGACTTTAAATCGAGAGATCGGTTTATATGGCAGCTATATGCAAATCTTGATCGATCTAGACCAAATTGCAGAAATATGTGGAGGGGCTCAACTTAACTCTTTGTCCCAGATTTCGGCAACTTCGGACAATAAATGCGCTTTTTATGGCCCCAAAACCTAAAACCGAGAGATCGGTCTATATGGCAGCTATATCCAAATCTGGACCGATCTAAGCCAAATTGAGGGAGAATGTTAAGGGGCCTAACACAACTCACTGTCCCAAATTTCAGCAAAATCGGATAATAAATGTGGCTTTTATGGGCCTAAGACCCTAAATTGGAGGATCGGTCTATATGGCAGCTGTATCCAAATCTGAACCGATCTGGGCCAAATTGACGGAGGATATCGAAGGGCCTAAGACAACTCACTGTCCCAAATTTCAGCAAAATCGGGTAATAAATGTAGCTTTTATGGGCCTATGATCCTAAATCGGAGGATCGGTCTATATGGCAACTATATCCAAATCTAAACCGATCTGAGCCAAATTGACGGAGGATGTCGAAGGGCCTAACACAACTCACTGTCCCAAATTTCAGCAAAATCGAATAATAAATGTGGCTTTTATTGGCCTAAGACCCTAAATCGACGGATCGGTCTATATAGGGGCTATATCAAGATATAGTCGGATTTAGCCCATCTTCGAACTTAACCTGCTTATGGACAAAAAAAGAATCTGTGCAAAGTTTCAGCTCAATATCTCTATTTTTGAAGACTGTAGCGTGATTTCAACAGACAGACGGACAGACGGACGGACATGTCAAGATCGTCTTAGATTTTTACGCTGATCAAGAATATATATACTTTATAGGGTCGGAAATGGATATTTCGATGTGTTGCAAACGGAATGACAACATTAATATACCCCCATCCGTCGGTGGTGGGTATAAAAATCTAGTTGCCTATAATATACAGTCAAGGTGTAACTGTATCTCAAATTTTAGAGCTTTAGTCCAATGTGCATTTTCTACGTTGTAGAAATCAATTGAACGAATTTCAAAAAATCTTCTATTTTTAACGTTTAGGTATAGTACGATTTTCAAAAAAGTCTTCTAGTCGCCCAATATATGCTTTCAAGGTACCAATTACACCACAATTAGTAAGTTTTCTTCCACTCCTGGTACGATTTGTTATGACATATCGTATTTTTGTTAAAACTGATAATTCGTATCAATTTGCTTAATCCTAGCTGTCCCCGCTCGCTGTAGGCGAAGATAAACTATTTCGTACTATTTAGCACTTTTTGATACCAATATGTACGAATAGAACATTTTGTAATCCATCACGATCCAATCCAATGTTGCCTGTCACAGGAAATATCCTACAGGGAATGAAAAGTTTCAATTGTCATTACATATGATTTTTTATTATTTTTTAAAAAGTCGCTTAATTATTGTTAAAAATTGCTAAACCGTTAAATATATTTGCTTACTGATGTTTTATTCCTTAAAAATACTTGCAAAGTATACTCATCCTTTTCGCACTGTCGCAGGACCTATCCTACGGTGTTAGAATGATGGCAATTCATTAGCTCGAGCGAGAGAAGTGATAGGTTTTTTCCATGTAAGAAAACGAAAACTAGGTCCGATCCCTAGCACCATAGGACCTGTCCCGTGATAGGTTAGGGACCAATCCCATTTCCGTTAGGGGCACAACAAGCCAATAACTGACTTAGGTGTATGTAAAGAGTGATTTGTTAAGAGCTTGATAACTTTTTTTTTTAAAAAAACGCATAAAATTTGCAAAATCTCATCGGTTCTTTATTTGAAACGTTAGATTGGTCCATGACATTTACTTTTTGAAGATAATTTCATTTAAATGTTGACCGCGGCTGCGTCTTAGGTGGTCCATTCGGAAAGTCCAATTTTGGGCAACTTTTTCGAGCATTTCGGCCGGAATAGCCCGAATTTCTTCGGAAATGTTGTCTTCCAAAGCTGGAATAGTTGCTGGCTTATTTCTGTAGACTTTAGACTTGACGTAGCCCCACAAAAAATAGTCTAAAGGCGTCAAATCGCATGATCTTGGTGGCCAACTTACCGGTCCATTTCTTGAGATGAATTGTTCTCCGAAGTTTTCCCTCAAAATGGCCATAGAATCGCGAGCTGTGTGGCATGTAGCGCCATCTTGTTGAAACCACATGTCAACCAAGTTCAGTTCTTCCATTTTTGGCAACAAAAAGTTTGTTAGCATCGAACGATAGCGATCGCCATTCACCGTAACGTTGCGTCCAACAGCATCTTTGAAAAAATACGGTCCAATGATTCCACCAGCGTACAAACCACACCAAACAGTGCATTTTTCGGGATGCATGGGCAGTTCTTGAACGGCTTCTGGTTGCTCTTCACTCCAAATGCGGCAATTTTGCTTATTTACGTAGCCATTCAACCAGAAATGAGCCTCATCGCTGAACAAAATTTGTCGATAAAAAAGCGGATTTTGTGCCAACTTTTCTAGGGCCCATTCACTGAAAATTCGACGTTGTGGCAGATCGTTCGGCTTCAGTTCTTGCACGAGCTGTATTTTATACGGTTTTACACCAAGATCTTTGCGTAAAATCTTCCATGTGGTCGAATAACACAAACCCAATTGCTGCGAACGGCGACGAATCGACATTTCACGGTCTTCAGCAACACTCTCAGAAACAGACGCAATATTCTCTTCTGTACGCACTGTACGCATTCGTGTGGTTGGTTTAATGTCCAATAAAGTAAACTGAGTGCGAAACTTGGTCACAATCGCATTAATTGTTTGCTCATTTGGTCGATTATGTAGACCATAAATCGGACGTAAAGCGCGAGACACATTTCGAACCGAACACTGATTTTGGTAATAAAATTCAATGATTTGCAAGCGTTGCTCGTTAGTAAGTCTATTCATGATGAAATGTCAAAGCATACTGAGCATCTTTCTCTTTGGCACCATGTCTGAAATCCCACGTGATCTGTCAAATACTAATGCATGAAAATCCTAACCTCAAAAAAAACACCCTTTACATAGTGTCCGCATCCTCTTTTCAACCTTACCTAGTCATCCATCATATTTTTCCTAGTTGTACCTACATGCCAAATTTCAGACCAGTAGCTTATTCTGTAAAGAAAGTATCAAATGGTACCAATTTTGGTACCAACATGTTCAAATTTTAAGGAGATTATTTAGCCTACTTGTACCATATTTGTACCTAAATATATAAATGTGTATAGAAAGTACTAAATGGTACCAATTGTGGTACCAAAATTTGCGAGTTGTGAATAGATCCCTTAGTTACCCATCCCATATATTTCCTAGTTGTAACTACATGCCAAAATTTTGGACCTCTAACTCCATCTGTAAAGAAAGTACCAAATGGTACCAATTGCGGTACTAAACGTACGTTTTCTCCCATTACCAGTACTATTTTTCCATTGCTTTCTCCATCCTCATAATTTTGTAGCAGAGGTCTTTTAAGACAAATTTCTAAATTCGTAAATTATTGGTACTTTTTTTAGTACCTTAATGTAATAATTTCCCAAAACTCTTCTAATCATCCAATTAAGTTTGCCATGGTGTACTTAAGTTTCAAAATTCAGAGCTCTAACTTAATTTACAAAGAATGTACCAAATAGTACCCAATGCAGCACTAAAAGTACTATTTCTCCCATTTCCAGTACTATTTTGGAAAATTTTTTCACATATCCAATTTTTCAAGACCTTTTTAATTTGAGTCCAAAATCATTCTCCCAGCACTTTCCGTTCACACTGCACACACATGCACCATTTCGTAATATATTGGTACTATTTAGTACCTTAACGAAAGAATATCGCCAAACCTTATTCCGCGTCGACGACCCAAGACCACCATTCGTGCAAAATTTCATAATAATTTCTTAGTCCCTCAGTAAATCACGAGAGGCTTTTATATATAGAGTAGAAAATAATGTTAAAATTAATGTGCATTGGATCATTTTGAGCTAAAATTGAGGCATGTTTACGGCCCTATTGTAAGAAATGAAGGAGCAATGAGTATCGCATCTTTTGGAGCCGATAAGCAGGCATATTAAAACAACAATTTTGAGAAGTTTTGTGAGCATTTTCGCTCAAGGGAAAAAAAGTCGAAAATATGTGTTATAGTATGCATATTTTGAGAAGTTGTGACTGATGGTGGATTGACTCCTAAAAAAGGTATATTGGGCACGATATATGATTCCGCCACTAGGAGGTTATTAACCGATTTAAACCATATTAGGCACATCTGTTGGAAGTCATAACAATACACGTCTGGCAAAGTTTCAGCTAAATTAGACAACAATTGCGCCCTCTAGAAGCTCAAGAAAATCAGGATTCAAGATCGGTTTATAAGGCAGCTCTATCAGGTTATGGACCGATTTGAACCATACTTAGCGCAGTTGCTGGAAGTCATAACAAAAAACACGTCGAGCAAAAACTTCAGTTAATCGGATAAGAATTCCGTCCTCTAGAGGCTCAAGAAGGCACTGACCACAGCAATATAAGGCTCAAATGAAATATATTTGGGAGTAGAGCACGAAAATGATATCCACATTGGGGCGAAATATCTGAAAAGCCATACCATCACCCCAAAACAGGACTTATTTCCTGCCTGTGATAAAATAAGAGCGTGAAAGAAGGCGCAGCGGAGCTGGCCCTGTCTAGCAGGTAACAAACACGGATGAGCACAATTGTCGGAAGTCATAACAAAACACTTTATGCAAGATTTCAGCCAAATCGGATGAAAATTGCGCCCTCTAAAGGCCTTAGAAGCCAATATCCCAGATCAGTTTATATGGCAGCTATATCATTTAAACCATATTGAGCACTTTTGTTGGAAGTCATAACCAAACACTTCATGCAAAATTTCAGCCAAATCGGATGAGAATTGAGCCCTCTTGTGGCTCAAGAAGTCATGATCCAATATCGGTTTATATGGCAGCTATATCAAAACATGCACCGATATGGCTCATTTACAATTCCAATTGACCTACACTTATAGAAATTATTTGAGCAAAATTTCAAGCGGCTAGCGTTTCTTTGAAAGTTAGCGTGCTTTCGACAGACAGACGGACGGACATGGCTAGATCGACTTTAAATGTCAAGTCGACCAAGTATATATATACCTTTTGGGGTCTTAGACGAATATTTCAAGTAGTTACAAACTGAATAGCGAAATTAGTATACGCCCATTCTATGGTGCAGGGTATAAAAAGCTTCTAAATATTGGGTTGCCCAAAAAGTAATTGCGGATTTTTTAAAAGAAAGTAAATGCATTTTTAATAAAACTTAGAATAAACTTTAATCGAATATACTTTTCTTTCTAAAGCAAGCTAAAAGTAACAGCTGATAACTGACAGAAGAAAGAATGCAATTACAGAGTCACAAGCTGTGTAAAATTTTGTCAACGCCGACTATATGAAAAATTCGCAATTACTTTTTGGGCAACCCAATATATACCTCCATTAATTCAGTTCGTATTTGATTGCGACTTCTATGGTCTTAAGAAGTCATATCGGAATATCGATATTTAAGGAGGTACATAGACCGATTCAGATCACACTTAGCACAGTTGCTGCAAGTCATAACGGGAGTTACTTTTCCGCATTGCAGCCAAATCAGATGAAAATTGTAGCCTTGTAGGAGCGGAAGAAATCAAGTCCGCGAATCGTTTTATATGGAGGCTATATCAGTGTATAGACCGATTCCGATCATATTTACCGCAAGATGTTGGTCGAAACAGACGTCTTTGTGCCTAAATGTTGGACAAAACGGCTTACGAAGTCAACACTGGGGATCGGTTTATATGAGGGCTATATCCAAATCTGAACCCATAGGGCCCATTTAAAATCCCCAATGACCTACATTGTTCAAAAGTTTGGTACCAAATTTCAAGCGGATATCTTTATTCATTCGAAAGCTATCGTGATTTCGACAGACGGACGACAAGGCTAAATCGAATCAGTAAGTTATTCTAAGCCGATCAATATATTGGGTTGCCCACAAAGTAATTGCGGATTTTTTAAAAGAAAGTAAATACATTTTTAATAAAACTTAGAATGAACTTTAATCAAATATGCTTTTTTACACTTTTTTATACCCACATTTGCACATTTGCAACACATCGAAATATCCATTTCCGACCCTATAAAGTATATATATTCTTGATCAGCGTAAAAATCTAAGACGATCTAGACATGTCCGTCCGTCTGTCTGTTGAAATCACGCTACAGCCTTTAAAAATTGGGATATTGAGCTGAAACTTTGCACAGATTCTTTTTTTTGTCCATAAGCAGGTTAAGTTCGAAGATGGGCTATATCGGACTATATCTTGATATAGCCCCCATATAGACCGATCCGCCGATTTAGGGTCTTAGGACCATAAAAGCCACATTTATTATCCGATTTTGCTGAAATTTGGGACAGTGAGTTGTTTTAGGCCCTTCGACATCCTCCGTCAATTTGGCTCAGATCGGTCTAGATTTGGATATAGCTGCCATGTAGACCGATCCTCCGATTTAGGGTCTTAGGCCCATAAAAGCCACATTTATTATCCGATTTTGCTGAAATTTGGGACAGTGAGTTGTGTTAGGCCCTTTGATATTCTCCGTCAATTTGGCTCAGATCGGTCTAGATTTGGATATAGCTGCCATATAGACTGGTCCTCCGATTTGGGGTCTTAGGCCCATAAAAGCCACATGTATTATCCGATTTTGCTGAAATTTGGGACAGTGAGTTGTGTTAGCCCATTCGACATCCTCCGTCAATATGGCTCAGATCGGTTCAGATTTGGATATAGCTGCCATATAGACCGATCCTCAAATTTAGGGTCTTAGGCCCATAAAAGCCACATTTATTGGCCGATTTTACTATGATTTGAGACAGTGAATTGTATTAGGCCCTATAACGTCCTTCGTTAATTTGGCTCAGATCGGTTCACATTTGGATATAGCTGCCATATAGACCGATCCTCCGATTTAGGGTTATATGCCCATAAAAGCTACATTTATTATCCGATTTTGCTGAAATTTGGGACAGTGAGTTGTCTTAGGTCCTTCGACATTCTCCGTCAATATGGCTTAGATCGGTCCAGATTTGGATATAGCTGCTATATAGACCGATCCTCCGATTTGGGGTCTTAGGCCCATAAAAGCCACATTTATTGGCCGATTTTACTATGATTTGAGACAGTGAATTGTATTAGGCCCTATAACGTCCTTAGTTAATTTGGCTCAGATCGGTTCACATTTGGATATAGCTGCCATATAGACCGATCCTCCGATTTAGGGTTATATGCCCATAAAAGCTACATTTATTATCCGATTTTGCTGAAATTTGGGACAGTGAGTTGTCTTAGGTCCTTCGACATTCTCCGTCAATATGGCTTAGATCGGTCCAGATTTGGATATAGCTGCTATATAGACCGATCCTCCGATTTGGGGTCTTAGGCCCATAAAAGGCGCATTTATTTTCCGATGTCGCTGAAATTTTGGGACAGTGAGCTAAATTAAGCCCCTTGACATACTTCTGTATTATCGCACAGATCGGTCCAGATTTGGATATAGCTGCCATATAGACCGATCTCTCGGTTTTAGGTTTTGGGGCCATAAAAAGCGCATTTATTGTCTGATGTTGCCGAAATTGTGGACAAAGAGTTAAATTAAGCCCCTCCACATATTTTTGCTATGGGACATAAGGTATGAGTTTTGCACCGGATTTTGACGAACCTGAACCACAGTAGTGGTGTAGGGTATACGAAACAAATTAAAGAGACAAATGTATTACATCTCATTTATTTAGCCATACTTTGAGAATATGTCACGGATTAACTAGTGGCATTTTCATTGGCTGACAAAATTCTGTGTTTTAGGCCTTTTATAATGCAAGGTGCTAGAAGTTGGGTGTGCATTTGTATGAGCTCTCTTATAACGTCAACTTCCATTAGTATTTGAGAGAAGGGCAACTGTTGTCCGCCGCTGGGTTATTATTCCAACCTCTTACAGAGCGTATTGGTTTGCCAGAGAAGGTCAAAGGCCTTGGCAAGTTATAGGTATGCGAAGATAGAATAGGTTCGGCCTTGGCCTTAAGACTCGGACTAGTGGTCTTCGTCAAAAGCCCCTGCTAACCAGTCGTTTGTCGACTTGTGGAGCCCTCAGCAGCCGCTCCAACAGTCGAGGTCTTAGTAGCAGACAACATGATACGCAGCTGTTGTGTCTGTGGAGTCCATTTCAAGCCCAGATCATCAACCGCCTAATGGATAATGCTATCGCAGCTATCCTTGAATGACTTAAATTTTTCCCGAATATAACTACCTATTACGAGTTACAGTATATTCTTGCGGAGCGAAATAACAAAACGTCAGCTCTACTCAACTGTTCAGACAAGGACTAATAATTCTTATCAGATTCGACTAAAATTCATAATTCTGCTACAACAATATTTCAATTTTTCGTAGGCCTTATAGACAATTTTTTTCAGACCGAGTATATATACTAACTTAACTCCTTAAACTAATTAAAATTTCTTTTGCCACTTTAAAGATTTTATCCTGCATCAAATGGCTGTCCACAAATGTCTGCTGTATACAAAGTCGTTTATTAAAATACAAAATTCAAATTAATTCATCCTTTTTCATGCCGTTTATGGCCTTTTTGCCAACTATGCCTTGGCTAGGCAAGACATTTAGCCCTCACTCTTTCCCATTTAATCAGTAAGTGCTACAATGTCAAAGTGTTACTAAGTCAACAAGGATTCTAGTTTGTGGTTACACATGAAAAAGGTTGGCGCGTGTTTTAGATAAAGCCCTACTCGTCCCATGAAAATAACGAAACGAAATTTTAATGGGATACCAATGGGTATTTCATAACTTCTATGGCAAACCCAAAAACAAAAATAACAACAACCACATAAAATAGGTGAAAATCCTTCATAATATGGAAAAAAGGAGGTAGATGGAGGATTTTCATTAAACTGGTCATTCTTCTTGTTGAAAAAGGTTACATTTTGTTAACCATTTTCTGGCATGGCAAGCAAGTGTGCAAAGTCAAACATTTTGTTCGCTAGCAACTGTATGGGATTTTTATACCCACCACCATAGGATAGGGGGTATATTCGATAAGTCATTTCGTTTGCAACACATCGAACTATAAATTTCCGACTCAACAAAGTATATATAAATAAAATTGGGATCGTCGTAAAATTCTTAGGCGATTTAACGATGTCCGTATGTCTGTCTGTCCGTCCGTCTGTTGTAATCACTGTACAGCCTTCAAAAATTGAGTTATTGAGCTGAAATTTGGCACAGATACGTCCTTTTGCTGCACACATGTACAAATCTTGAACGCCATATTTGGATCTAGCTGCCATATAGACCGATCTATCGATTTAGGATGCGAAATCCATAAAAGCTTTAATTATTACCCGATAACGTGGAATTTGAAACATTGAGATGTTTTAAACCTCGCGATATCCGACTCAAATATGGCTTAGATCGGACAATATTTAGATATATCTGCCATAGAGATCGATTTACCGATTAAGAGTCTGAAACCCATAAAAACTACTTTTGTTACGCGATTTCAGTAAAATTTGAAACATTTCGTTGTTTTTTTAATCTTCCGACAATCGACTCAAATGTGGTTTTGATCGGATTATATTTAGATATTGCAGCCATATAGACCGATCTGCCGATTAAGGGTCTGAAACACATAAAAGATTTATTTATTGATAGATTTCATTGATATTTGAAATGGTGAGTTGTTTCAAGCCGACCCAAATATGATCCACATCAAACTATAGAGATATAACCGCCATATAGACTGATCTAGCATATGAGGGGCTTTACTTTACTCCCAAATTTCGACAACATCGGACAATAAATGCGCTTTTTATGGCCCCAAAACCTAAAACCAAAAGATCGGTCTATATGGCAGCTATATCCAAATCTGGACCGATCTGAGCCAAATTGACGGAGGATATTAAAGGGCCTAATACAACTTACTATCCCAAATTTTCTCAAAATCGGTTAATAAATGTGAATTTTATGGGCCTAAGACCCTAAATTGGAGAATCGGTCTATATGGCAGCTATATCCAAATTTGGACCGATCTGAGCGGTATTGACGGAGGACGTCGAAGGGCCTAAGAAAACTCACTGTCCCAAATTTCAGCAAAATCGGGTAATAAATGTAGCTTTTATGGGCCTATGACCCTAAATCGGAGGATCGGTCTATATGGCAGCTATATCCAAATCTAAACCGATCTGAGCCAAATTGGCGGAGGATGTCGAAGGGCTTAAGACAACTCACTGTCCCAAATTTCAGCAAAATCGGATAATAAATGTAGCTTTTATGGGCCTATGACTCTAAATCGGCGGATCGGTCTATATTGGGGCTATATCAAGATATAGTCCGATATAGCCCATCTTCGAACTTAATCTGCTTATGGACAAAAAAAGAACCTGTGCAAAATTTCAGCTCAATATCTCTATTTTTGAAGACTGTAGCGTGATTTCAACGGACAGACGGACGGACATGTCTAGATCGTCTTAGATTTTTACGCTGATCAAGAATATATATACTTTATAGGGTCGGAAATGGATATTTCGATGTGTTGCAAACGGAATGACAAAATGAATATACCCCCATCCATCGGTGCTGGGTATAAAAACAAGTAAAAGCGTGCTAAGAATTGCCGGGCCGAATCTTATAAAGCCTCCACCATGAATCGAATTTGTCAAATTCTTTGGTCGATATCCCTTAATAGACAAACCAAGTATAATAGATAAGAATTGCTTTACTATTTCAGCTATGTCAAATTTAGAACCGATTGGTCCATACTTGGCTTGGATGTTGGAGAACAAGGTTCAGCCAAATGATAAAATTGGGAGATCTGTTTATATGGGAGCTATATCAGGTTATCAGGAGGCCACCGTAGCGTAGAGGTTAGCATGTCCGCCTATGACGCTGAACGCCTGGGTTCGAGTCCTGGCGAGACCATCAGAAAAAATTTTCAGCGGTGGTTTTCCCCTCCTAATGCTGGCAACATTTGTGAGGTACTGTGCCATGTAAAACTTATCTCCAAAGAGGTGTCGCACTGTGGCACGCCGTTCGGACTCGGCTATAAAAAGGAGGCCCCTTATCATTGAGCTTAAATTTGAATCGGACTGCACTCATTGATATGTGAGAAGTTTGCCCCTGTTCCTTAGTGGAATGTTCATGGGCAAAATTTGTTGTGTTTGTATATCAGGTTATAGACCGATTTGGATTGTACTTGGCACAGCTGCTAGAAGTCACAATATAACACTACGTGCTAAATTTCATTTGCAAATCGGACAAAAATGGTGGCTTGTAATGCCTCAAAAAGTCAAATTTTTAGATCGGTTTATATGGGAGCAATATCAGGTCATAAACCGATTTAAACCATACTTGATACGGCTATTGATGGTCAAACCAAAAAACCGCATGCAAAGTTTTAGCCAAAGCGGATAATAATAATGCCCTCTAGCGGCTCAAGAAGTCAAGACCCGCGATCGGTTTATATGGAAGCTATATCAGGTTATGAACCGATTTGAACTATACTTAACGCAGTTGTTGGATATCATAACAAAACACTTCGTGCAAAATTTCATTCCAATCGGATAAGAATTGCGCACTCTAGAGGCTCAAAAAATCAAGATCCGATATCGGTTTATATGGTAGCTATAATATAACACTGACCGATATGGCTTCATTGGTTTTTTTGGCAGCTATATCCAAATAAAGGGTGATTTTTTTTCAGGTTAGGATTTTCATGCATTAGTATTTGACAGATCACGTGGGATTTCAGACATGGTGTCAAAGAGAAAGATGCTCAGTATGCTTTGACATTTCATCATGAATAGACTTACTAACGAGCAACGCTTGCAAATCATTGAATTTTATTACCAAAATCAGTGTTCGGTTCGAAGTGTGTTCATTCACCGTAACGTTGCGTCCAACAGCATCTTTGAAAAAATACGGTCCAATGATTCCACCAGCGTACAAACCACACCAAACAGTGCATTTTTCGGGATGCATGGGCAGTTCTTGAACGGCTTCTGGTTGCTCTTCACTCCAAATGCGGCAATTTTGCTTATTTACGTAGCCATTCAACCAGAAATGAGCCTCATCGCTGAACAAAATTTGTCAAAATTTGAACACATTTCGAACCGAACACTGATTTTGGTAATAAAATTCAATGATTTGCAAGCGTTGCTCGTTAGTAAGTCTATTCATGATAAAATGTCAAAGCATACTGAGCATCTTTCTCTTTGACACCATGTCTGAAATCCCACGTGATCTGTCAAATACTAATGCATGAAAATCCTAACCTCAAAAAAATCACCCTTTATTAACCGATCTGAACCATGTACGACACGGACGTCGAAAAGCCTAATCTGAGCCACTGAGTCAAATTTCAGTGAAATCGGATTATAAATGCGCCTCTTATGGGCGCCTCAAGAGATCGGTCTATATAGTAGCTATATCCGATCTAAGCCAAATCAGAAAAGGATATCGAAGGGCTTAACACAACTCACTATCTAAAATTTAATCGAAATCGGACAATAAATTCATATTTTTCGGTCCCAAGACCTTAAATCGGCAGATTGCATATAGCGGCTATATACAAATCTCGACCGATCTGAATCTAATTGGAAAAAAATGTCGAAATGCCTAACACAACTCACCGTCCCGAATTTCAACGAAATCGGACAATAAATATGACTTTTATGGGCCCAAGATCCTTCAATCAAGAGATCGGTATATATGGCAGCTACATATATCCAAATATGCACCGATCTAGGCCTAAAACAACTCACAGGTTCAAAGTTTAGCGAAATCGGACAATAAAAGCGCCTTTTATGGTCCCAAGACCTTAAATCAAGAGATCGGTCTATATGGCAGCTACATTCAAATCTGGGCCGATTTGGGCCAAATTGATGAAGGATGTCGAAGGGCCTAACACTATTCACTGTCCCAAATTTCAGTAAAATAGGACAATAAAATAAATTAGTTAAATCGGACAAGACCTTAAATCGGCAAATCGGTCTATATGGGGGCTACATCAAGATATATTCCGATATAGCCCATCTTCGAGCTTAACCTGCATATGGACAAAACAAAAAAAAAAAAAGAATCTGTGCAATGTTTCAGCTCAATATCTCTATTTTTATTAAAGACTGTTGTATGATTTCAACAGACAGACGGACGCTCGGACATACAATAGCTAGATCGACTCAAGATGATCAAGAGTATGGGGTCAGAAATGGAAATTTCAATGTTTTGCAAACGGAATGACGAAATGAAAACACCCCCATTCTTTGAAGGTGGGTATAAAAATGATTCATAAATCCATGATGGTGGGTAACCAAATTTCGTCACGACCGAACTTGACACATTTTTACCTGTTTTTGAATATTTTCAGTGTGGGTTTATCAAGAATTAATTCATA
Source organism: Stomoxys calcitrans (assembly GCF_963082655.1). Lineage (NCBI taxonomy): Eukaryota > Metazoa > Arthropoda > Insecta > Diptera > Muscidae > Stomoxys > Stomoxys calcitrans. Next base: position 27,812,471 of record NC_081552.1, read on the forward strand.
TAAGGCATTTCCCATGTCCCTGGAGAAGCAACCAGAAAATGTATGTGGGCAAAAAACAATGACTTGTAAACCCGTGAAAAAGACATCTACTACCTTGGCTTTTCTTACCATGTTGGTAAGAGTGACAAGTGTGACAAATCCTTTAACATTTGGAATGACATTTTTGCTTAGTTATGACTTTGTAAATGCTTTCAAATATGGCTTATATAATGTTTTTTACTTCGCAGAAGACATCCGAAAATTATCCCCAATTATTAAAAAGCCAAGTGGTCCATAAGGAAATTTCTAAGTATAATAACAGTCTTATGAGTCAGTATTAATGAAGTGGCAACATCCCACTTTTCAATTAACCAAATTCTGAATTTAAATTGCGCAAATTATATGGTGCTTAAAGGCAAGATAGAGGCCCAAATGGACAGTTCCTTTACAGAACAAAGTACATGAGATTAAAATAAAAACAAGTAAAAGCGTGCAAAGTTCGGCCGGGCCGAATCTTATGGATCCACCATGGATCGCATTTGTCGAGTTCTTTTCCCGGCATCTCTTCTTAGGCAAAAAAAAAAAAAAAATGATAAAGGAAAAGATTTCCTCTGCTATTACAGCGATATCAAGATATGGTCCGGTTTGGACCACAATTAAATTATATTTATGTTGGAGACCTGTGTAAAATGTCAGCCAATTCGAATAAGAATTGCGCCCTTTGTGGGCTCAAGAAGTAAAATAGAGAGATCGATTTATATGGGAGCTGTATCGGGTTATAGACCGATTCAGACCATAATAAACTGGTATGTTAATGGTCATGAGAGAATCCGTCGTACAAAATTTCAGGCAAATCGGATAATAATTGCGACCTCTAGAGGCTCAAGAAGTCGAGATCCCAGATCGGTTTATATGGCAGCTATATCAGGTTATGAACCGACTTGTACTTTATTTGACATAGTTGTTGAAAGTAACAATAAAAAACGTCTTGCGAAATTTCAGCTAAATCGGATAGAAATTGCGCCCTCTAGAAGCTCAAGAAGTCAAGTCCTCAGATCTGTTTATATGACAGCTATATCAGGTTATGAACCGATTTGAACCATATTTGGCACAGTTGTTGAATATCATAACAAAATACTACGTGCCAAAATTTAGTCAAATTGGATAAGAATTGCGCCCTCTAGAAGCTAAAGAAGTCAAGACCCAAGATCGGTTTATATGACAGCTATATAAGGTTATGGACCGATTTGAACCATACTTGGCACAGTTTTTGGATATCGTAACAAAACACGTCGTGCAAAATTTCATTCCAATCGGATAAGAATTGCGCATTCTAGAGGCTCAAGAAGTCAAGACCCAAGATCGGTTTATATGGCAGCTATATCAGGTTATGGACCGATTTGAACCATACTTGACACAGTTGTTGGACATAATAACAAAACACGTCGTGCGAAATTTCATTCCATTCGGATTAGAATTGCGCACTCTAGAGGCTCAAGAAGTCAAGACCCAAGATCGGTTTATATGGCAGCTATATCAAAACATGGACCGATATAGCCCATTTACAATACCAACCGACCTACACTAATAAGAAGCATTTGTGCAAAATTTCAAGCGGCTAGCTTTACTCCTTCGGATGTTAGCGTGCTTTCGACAGACAGACGGACGGACGGATGGACGGACGGACAGACGGACGGACATGGCTAGATCGACATAAAATTTCACGACGACCAAGAATATATATACTTTATGGGGTCTCAGACGAATATTTCGTGTAGTTACAATCAGAATGACGAAATTAGTTTACCCCCCATCTTCTGGTGGAGGGTATAACAAGTAAAAGCGTGCTAAGTTCGGGAGGGCCGAATCTTGGGAACCCACCACCATGGATTCTGCTTAAAACTTATACAAAATAAATTTTGATGAAAGGCATAATTTTATTCTACATTCCAGAACTGTTTGGAACCGAACGAAGATGATCGAGAGATTGGTTTACATGGGGAGCTCTATCAGGTTTTTGATCGATTTGGACCGTACTGTGCACAGTTGTTGGAAGTCAATTTTCATCCAAATCGGATGAAAATTGAGGCTTCCAGGGGCTCAAGAATTCAAATCGGAAGATCGGTTTATAAGGGAGCTATATCCAAATCTGAACCGATATGGCCCATTTTCAATCCTCAATGACCTACATCAATACTTAGTATCTGTGCAAAATACCAAGTGCCTAGCTTTACGCGTTCGACCGCTATCGTAATTTCGACAGACGGACGGACATAGGTAGATCGACTCAGAATGCCGAGACGATTAAGAATATATATTTACTTTATGGGGTACAAGCGGAATGACTAGGCTGGTATACCTCCATTCTCCATTCCATTCGGATAATAGTAGCATCCTCTAGAGGCTCAAGAAGTCTAGGCCCCAGATCGGTTTATATGACAGCTTTATTAAAATATGGACCGATATGGCCGATTTGCAATCCCAAATGACCTACACTATAAGAAGTATTTGTGCAAAATTTCAAGCGATAGCTTTACTCCTTAGCGTGCTTTCGACAGGCGGACGGACATGGCTAAATCAATTTAAAATGTCATGACGATCAACAATATATATATTTTATGGGGTCTTAGACGAATATTTCGAGGAGTTACAAACAGAATGACGAAATCATTATACCCCTATCCTACGTTGGAGCGTATAAAAATAGACTTAAAGCCAAAGTCTGGAGAAGCACGACTATTGAGGATTTTGCTACAAATGTATTCAGTTTATATGCAGGTGGATACTTTTGAAGTGGCTTATGAGTAAAGCTTCTTGTGCCTCAAAAAATCAAATCAATTAAGTCGTATTAAGTGTATATATTAGAAAAAATCAAAATTGAGGCTTCTAGTACTTTTAAAAATTTATGCCAGAGCATCGGTTTATATGAGGACTTGACTTGGTTATGAGTGTATATAATGTGGGTTTTGAAGGTTATTCTGCTCTATGGACTGTCTTTGGTATGAGTGCTGTAGGAAATAAGCGCATATAGAGTGTCGGGGGACACCAGGCACCAAAAGAGATGTTCACTTACAAATGTGTGTCTTCTCCCGCAAGTCCATCAAAGCCCTGACCGTGTAATTGAGTGTCAGATCCCAATTCATGCTTGACGTCCTGTTCCGCTAAACACAGGGCTTATTCCAACCTGAGGGGGATACACCCAACAACAAGGCTCACAATAAAGACGATCACTGAGTCAGTAGCATGATCGGCTTTTTTCATAGATACAGTTTTGCCTAGCTTTTCGACCGCTTGGTTACGCTCCACTCGACAGCACGGGCTTTTGACAAAGACAACGGGTTCGAGTCTTCAAGGACAAGGCCGAACCTTTTTCATCTTCGCATGTCTTCGGTCTTCTCTGGTTAACCCAGAGTTTCGAACACTAAAATACGCATAGCTCGCTGGTTTATTAAGAGGCTTGGTGCGAATGATCCTAAATTCTCAAGGCCGCACGTCTAAATTCGGAAACGGCACAGCAGTCAGCCTAGGGTGAACTAGGGTGAACAATAGTAATATGGGTCCAAGAAACTTTGCTAATGCCGCCAAGGACAGCTTGGTGATGGTAGTGTCGACAAGGACAAAGACAGACTGCTTACGTAGGAACACTTGAAGTGGCATGGTCAAAGGACTGTTATCTGTTTACTCCGATGTCCTTGAGGAGTTGTCAAGACCTCCTCCAGCTTGTGAAGATGCAGGCTGTATCTCAAAAAAAAAAAAAAAAAACAAGTCAAAAGGAGTTAACTTCGGCCGGGCCGAACTTTGGATACTCACCACCTCGGGTATATATGTAAACCGCCTTTCATCAAAATTCGGTGAAAAATTCATAACTTAGGTCCCATATCAGTTATATTAAAATATGTTCCGATTTGGACCAAATACTAATAAGTACAGTAGATATATCTAAAAATAAACCGATCTGAACCACATACGACACGGATGTCGAAAAGACGAACATAAGTAACTGTGTCAAATTTCAGTGAAATCGGATTATAAATGCGAATTTTATGGGGCCAAGACTTTAAATCGAGATATCGGTCTACATGGCAGCTATATCCAAATCTGGACCGATTTGGGCCAAGTTGCATAAACATGTCGAAGAGCCTAACACTAAGCACTGTCCCAAATTTCGGCGAAATCGGACAATAAATGCCTCTTTTATGGGCCCTAAACCTTAAATCCAGAGATCGGTCTATATGGCAGCTATATTCAAATCTGGACCGATCTGGGCAAAATTGAAGAAGGACGTCGAAGAGCCTAACCAAACTCACTGTCTCAAATTTCAGCGACATCGGACAATAAATGCGTCTTTTATGGCCCCAAAACCTAAAACCTAGATATCGGTCTATATGGCAGCTATATCCAAATCTGGACCGATCTGTGCGATATTGCAGAAGTATGTCTAGCGGCTTAATTTATCTCACTGTCACGAATTTCAGCGACATTGGACAATAAATGAGCATTTTATGGGCCCAAAACCACAAATCAAGAAATCGGTCTAAATGGCAGCTATATCCAAATTTGAACCGATCTGGACCAAATTGAAGAAATATGTCAAAGAGACTAACACATCTCACTGTCCCAAATTTCAGCAAAATCGGATAATGAATGTGGCTATTATGGGCCTTACACCATAAATCGGAGGATCGATCTATATGACAGCTATATCCAAATCTGGACCGATCTGAGCCAAATTAACGGAGGATGTCGATGGGCCTTACACAATTCACTGCCCCGAATTTCATAAAAATCGGATAATAAATGTGGCTTTTTTGGGCCTAAGACCCTAAACCGGAGGATCGGTCTATATGGCAGCTATATCCAAATCTGAACCGATCTTAGCCAAATTGACAAGGATGTCGAAAGTCCTAACACAACTCACTGTCCCAAATTTCAACAAAATCGGATAATAAATGTGGCTTTTATGGGCCTAAGACCCTAAATCGACGGATCGGTCTATATGGGGGCTACATCAAGATGTAGTCCGATATAGCCCATCTTCGAACTTAATCTGCTTATGGACAAAAAAAGAATCTGTGCAAAATTTCAGCTCAATATCTCTATTTTTAAAGACTGTAGCGTGATTTCAACAGACAGACGGACAGACGGACGGACATGGCTAGATCGTCTTAGATTTTTACGCTGATCAAGAATATAGGGTCGGAAATGGATATTTCGATGTGTTGCAAACGGAATGACAAAATGAATATACCCCCATCCTTCGGTGGTGGGTATAAAAAACAAGTTCTCCAAAGACTTTTCTTCTGGTCAAAATTCTCAAATTTTCTCGGAAGAAAAAATGTCCATGAAATTTTTTCTAATATCTCGAAAGACGAAGTTTCGATACAGGTTTTTAAAAATTTTCATTGAAAACCTTGTATGACTTGAAATAATTTAGACAAAGATTTGCAACCAGAATATAAATACCACGGTCTGTCATAGTCTTGGCATTGTCATGATGAGTTTGCACCAACCGTAAAATTGTCTGCACAAAATCAGTCAAAATAATCACAAAAAGGCCGGCAGCATCTCACAACTGTGAAATTTTCAAATTCAGATGTTGTCTGCCTGTATGACATATAAGAGTAAGTGTTATTAGGCGGCATGGGCTTAAGAAGTCTACAACACAGTGAATTGCATTCATAAGTACAAAGGATAAAAATGATTTATACTGAGAGACAATTTAAATTGTCTACATTTTGAAAGCCATCAGAACATTCGCAGCATCAAACCACAATCCTTTTACAAATCCTGTCTGAGCATTTCTGTGTTGCCTTTATTTTTTTAATTTGGCTCACTCTGCAATTTATGACAACATAAGTTAAGAAATCATGCTTTCCACATGACAGCAGGCCGTCTGCTGTTGAATGATTGGCCGTTTTAAATGTCTGTCTTATTGTCTAACTGCCAAGCACTTTGTTCTATGCTTGCACATATAAAATAATCCCTAATACTCAACCAACACATATTTGAATGTATTGTACATATGTATGTATTAGCCCTTACGCATGATGATGATGAGAAGCTATGATGTATTCTTATCTTCTTAGTCATCTCCAAAAATGTTCTGAGATGATGATGTTCCTCGACTTGGTTCATGCCCTTGTGGTTGACAGCATCCTTTTTCCATATCCATCAGGGACATAATTACACTGTGGCACATTTGCCTACACAGAGACAAAAATTAGAGATTCACACATTTGTATACCCACCACTATAGGATGAGGGGTATACTAATATAGTCATTCCGTTTGTAACACCTCGAAATATTGATCTGCGACCCCATAAAGTACATATATTCTTGCTGTTCTCGACATTCTGAATCGATCTGTCCGTCGTCCGTCCGTCCCTACGTCTGTCCAAAACACAATAGCAGACAAACGCGTAATGTTAGCTAAAATTTTGCGCAGATACTTATTTTTGATATAGGTCTTTGGAGATTGCAAATGGGCCCTACCGGTGCAGATTTTGATATAGTCCCCATATAAACCGATTCACCTTCGACTTATTAAGCTCTAAGCTCTAACTTTCATCCGATGTGGCTGAAATTCGGCACAAGAATTCCTGCTATGACTTCAAACATCTGAAGCATGACTTCAAACATCTGAACAAAGTTTGATCCGAATCGGTCTAAAAATGTAAATAACCCCCATATATACAGATCCCCGGATTTGACTTGTATAACCTCAATTTTCATTTAATTTGGCTGAAACTTGTCATAAAGACTTCTGTTCTGACTTCCAATATTCTTGCCATGAATCGTTATAAAATGTGATATAGCCCCAATATAAACCGTTCACCAGATTTGACTTCTTGAGCCTCTTGAAACCTTAATTTGGCAGAAAATCTTCAGCTCTGACATCCAATGTGTGTGGCAATTATGATTTGAATCGGTTTATAAACTGATATAGCCCCCATATAAACTGATCCCCGGAATTGACTTCTGGAGCTCCTAGAAACCTAAATTTCCCCGAATTTCACTTCTTGAACCTCTAGAAACTTCAAGTTTCACCTGATTTGGCTGAAATCTTCTGTTCCACCTCCCAGTATCGGTGCCAAGCATAATTTGAATCGGTCTATAAACTGCTATAGCGCCCATATAAACCGATCCCCGTAATTGACTTCTTGAGTTGCTAGAAAACTCAATTTTAACCTGATTTGGCTGACATTTTTGCCCAAGGACTTCTTTTCTAAATTCCAATATCCGTGCAATGTATGATCCGAATCGGTCTTTAAACTGATATAGCAAACCGATCCCCGAATTTAACATTTTTTTACAGTGTAGAAATTTTAGCATGACGCAGCACCTATGATGGGAACTGGCTGAGATTCTTAACGAGCGCAATAACATAAGGATGCTGGCACTGATCATCTTCCCCCTCATGGTGATGGATTTAAGCCAAATGTGGCCGCTACACAAGATTATCAATGCTGTGCCTTTGTGGCTAAAATAATCAAAGAATTGCATATTTTTTCTATTTCTGCCCAGAAAGCAAATAACATACATTTTACCACAAAACTTCACGGGTGGAAGGCAACAATGAAACACGACATTAAGTAGTCGACATTAAAGATATTTCGTTACAGTTGCATTGTGTTCATGGTCGTGGTCGTGGTGGTGGTGATGATGCGGCTGCTGAAGCGGATGCTGCTGTTGCAGCATGCAACACATGATGCCAACTTTTACTTCAAACTTTAAGCCCTGTGGCTTAAACGGATGTTATTAAGATCGACAACAGTCGACACCCCAAAAGGAAACTTAGTTAGGCGGGAACAGAGAGGGAAACAGCGCTTAAAACTTTAAATGTTGTCATCAGCATGAGGACTGGTGCTCTTATTGCTGCTGTTGGATGCACTACATATTCGTGCATACAGCAGCAACACTATTTGGGTAGTCCCTTCGGGAAATGATAATTTGTCGAGTCTTTGTTGTCTTCGCTTTGTTTTCTGTTCTTGCCACTGCCTTCATTTGTGTCGCTGCCATATTACACACTTAACACGTAGAACATCAACAGCTGTCTCATTGGGAGTTGAGGCATTAATTCTTTATTTAAAAGTTTTTTGCACTGCAAGGAATGATGGGTGTATTGGAAATTATTCAAGATTTTGTAAAACCTTTATATTTAAGAGATATGAAGTAGGTATACAAGTGTCTGTTCCCAAAATTGTTTCAATCAATGGTAACAAAGTTGCGGTTTCTTTGTGCCCCCTAAGCTTCTCTGTGCCAAACTCTGTTCAGTTTAGCGTTATACCCTTTGAAGGGCTTTCCACTATCGACCCATACTCACTTTTAAACCTTTTCTACTTAAAGCCTGAATCTGCTCAGGAACCTGGTATGCCCTTAGGCGTTATGCAATACAACAACAGAAAATTGTGTTGCGAGCAATGCGCCCTGACATAAGGGGACATTTGCATGCCATGTCAGCATTCACGGATGTCGGCAGTGTTGGCATTCTGGTGTGGCACTTTGGCATGACTATAAAAATCAAGATAAACAGGATGATAACACACAGCGACATCAAGAAAAACAGCGACAAAAAAAAACAAGTAAAAGCGTGCTAAGTTCGGCCGGGCCGAATCTTATATACCCTCCACCATGGATCGCATTTGTCGAGTTCTTTTCCGGACATCTCTTCTTTGGAAAAAAAGTATATAAGAAAAGAAATCCTCTGCTATTAGAGCGATATCTAGATATGGTTCGGTTTGGACCACAATTAAATTATATGTTGGAGGCCTGTGTAAAATGTCAGCCAATTCGAATAAGAATTGCGCCCTTCGGGGGCTCAAGAAGTAAAATAGAGAGATCGATTTATATGGGAGCTATATCGGGCTATAGACCGATTCAGACCATAATTAACACGTATGTTGATGGTCATGAGAGAATCCGTCGTACAAAATTTCAGGCAAATCGGATAATAATTGCGACCTCTAAAGGCTCAAGAAGTCAAGATCCAAGATCGGTTTATATGACAGCTATATCAGGTTATGAACCGATTTGAACCATACTTGGCACAGTTGTTGGATGTCATAACAAAACACGTCGTGCAAAAATTCATTAAAATCGGATAAGAATTGCGCACTCTAGAGGCTTAAGAAGTCAAGACCCAAGATCGGTTTATATGGCAGCTATATCAGGTTATGGACCGATTTGAACCATACTTGGCACAGTTGTTAGATATCATAACAAAACACGTCGTGCAAAAATTCATTAAAATCGGATAAGAATTTCGCACGCTAGAGGCTTAAGAAGTCAAGACCCAAGATCGGTTTATATGGCAGCTATATCAGGTTATGAACCAATTTGAACTATACTTGGCACAGTTATTGGATATCAAAGCAAAATACTACTTGCCAAAATTCATTCAACTCGGACAAGAATTGCGCACTCTAGAGGCTCAAGAAGTCAAGACCCAAGATCGGTTTATATGGCAGCTATATCAAAACATGGACCGATATGGCCCATTTACAATACCAACCGACCTACACTAATAAGAAGTATTTGTGCAAAATTTCAAGCGGTTAGCTTTACTCCTTCGGAAGTTAGCGTTCTTTCGACAGACAGACGGACGGACGGACAGACGGACGGACAGACGGACGGACAGACGGACGGACGGACAGACGGACGGACAGACGGACGGACGGACAGACGGACAGACGGACAGACGGACGGACAGACGGACGGACAGACGGACGGACGGACAGACGGACGGACAGACGGACGGACAGACGGACGGACAGACGGACGGACAGACGGACGGACAGACGGACGGACAGACGGACGGACAGACGGACAGACGGACGGACATGGCCAGATCGACATAAAATGTCGCGACGATCAAGAATATATATACTTTATGGGGTCTCAGACGAATATTTCGAGTAGTTACAAACAGAATGACGAAATTAGTATACCCCCCATCTTATGGTGGAGGGTATAAAAACGCCAACCAACCAACTATAACATAAAGGAAGAAGCAACTACAACAAGTATTTAATACGAGGGTATTAGCAGAAACAAAATTAAAGAATACAAAACAAATGTTCGCCTCAGATGGTTTGGATGACTGACTGAAATAGTGGTCAAAGTCTAACATATTATCTGAGACCGTATAAATATAATTTTGTTGGTCTTGACATTCTTTCTCGATCTAGCCATGTCCGTCCGTTTGTTCGTCTACCGAAATAACGATAGCGTTCGAACAAATAAAGATATTCTCTTGAAATTTCGCATCGATACTCCTAATCGATGTAGGTCGTTGGGGATTTTCATCCGATTTGGCTGAAATTTGGCACCAGGTCTTCTGTTATGACTTCCATCATTTGTGATGAGTTAAATAAAGAAGCGATCTATAAGCTGGCATAGCCCCCATTTAAAACGATTCGCAGATTGGACTCCCGAGCCCATAGAAGCCAAAATTTGTACCTGATTTGGCAGACCGTTGGTACAAAAACTTCATTTCCGACTTCCAGTCTATCAGTCTATATATCCTTAAATACCTTAACCCTGATATGAATTCTTAAGGGCATAAAAGCCGCAAGCAATTCTCGATTTGATTGTTACAAAATAATTTAAATATTGGGTTGCCCAAAAAGTAATTGCGGATTTTTCATATAGTCGGCGTTGACAAATTTTTTCGCAGCTTGTGACTCTGTAATTGCATTCTTTCTTCTGTCAATTATCAGCTGTTACTTTTAGCTTGCTTTAGAAAAAAAGTGTAAAAAAAGGATATTTGATTAAAGTTCATTACTATCTGTTAATAAATCCGCAATTACTTTTTGGGCAACCCAATATAAACTCAGTTAATAAGGTACATTTTTAGCAGAGTCCATGGTGGTGGGTTCTCAAGATTCGGCCGGGACAAACTTAGCATGTTTTCCATTGTTGAAACTCCAACTCTTCCTCTCGTTTAATAAGAAGCTATAACCGTTGCGACCTTCAGTAAGAGATTACGGAAACAAAACTAAAGTTAGGCAAAAAGATTATTCAAAAAAGGCGAGATGAATCGAAAACTGTTTGTCACCAACAACAAACAAGGTCCCAAAGAATATAAAAACAAGTAAAAAGGCGTTAAGTTCGGGCGGGCCGAACTTTGGATACCCACCACCTCGGATATATATGTGAACCACCTTTCCTCAAAATCCGGTGCAAAATTCATACCTTATGCCCCATAGCAGCTATGTTCCGATTTGGACCAGATACTAATAAGTAAAAGTTATTGTTCAATTGTATATAACAAAATTTAGGTATTTTTAGTAGTTATATCTAACAAGTAAAAGCGTGCTAAGTTCGGCCGGGCCGAATCTTATATACCCTCCACCATGGAGCGCATTTGTCAGTTCTTTTCCCGGCATCTCTTCTTAGACAAAAAATGATATTAGAAAAGAAAGAAAGAAAAATCTGCTATTAGAGCGATATCAAGATATGATCCGGTTTAGACCACAATTAAATTATATGTTGGAGACCTGTGTAAAATGTCAGCCAATTCGAATAAGAATTGCGCCCTTTGGGGGCTCAAAAAGTAAAATAGAGAGATCGATTTATATGGGATCGTATCGGGCTATAGACCGATTCAGACCATAATAAACACGTATGTTGATGGTCATGAGAGGATCCGTCGTACAAAATTTCAGGCAAATCGGATAAGAATTGCCTGAACGGTTTATACGGCAGCTATATCAGGTTATGGACCGATTTGACCCATACTTGGCACAGTTGTTGGATATCATAACAAAACACGTGGTGCAAAATTTCATTCTAATCGGATAAGAATTGCGCACTCTAGACGCTCAAGAAGTCAAGACCCAAGATCGGTTTATATGGCAGGTATATCAGGTTATGGAACGATGTGAACCATACTTAGCACAGTTGTTGGATATCATAACAAAACACATCGTGCAAAATTTCATTCCAATCGGATAGGAGTTGCGCACTCTAGAGGATTAAGAATTCAAGACCCCAGATCGGCTTAAATGGCAGCTATATGAGGTTATGAACCGATTTGAACCATACTTAGCACAGTTGTTGGATAGAATAACAAACCACGTCGTGCAAAATTTCATCCCAATCGGATAAGAATTGCGCACTCTAGAGGCTCAAGAAGTCAAGACCCAAGATCGGTTTATATGGCAGCTATATCAAAACATGGACCGATATGGCCCATTTACAATACCAGCCGACCTACGGTAATAAGAAGTATTTGTGCAAAATTTCAAGCGGCTAGCTTTACTCCTTCGGAAGTTAGCGTGCTTTCGACAGACGGACGGACCGACGGACGGACAGACGGACGGACATAAAATTTCACGACGAGAATATATAAACTTTATAGGATCTCAGACGAATATTTTGAGTAGTTACAATCAGAATTACAAAATTAGTATACCCCCCATCTTATGGTGGAGGGTATAAAAATAAACCGATCTGAACTAATAACTATATACCACACGGATGTCGAAAAGCATAACATAAGTCAGTGTATCAAATTTCAGTGCAATCGGATTAAAAAATGCGCCTTTTATGGGGCCAAGACTTTAAATCGAGAGATCGGTTTATATGGCAGCTATATGCAAATCTTGATCGATCTAGACCAACTTGCAGAAATATGTGGAGGGGCTTAGCTTAACTCTTTGTCCCAAATTTCGGCAACATCGGACAATAAATGCGCTTTTTATGGACCCAAAACCTAAAACCGTAAAAAATGTGGCTTTTATGGGCCTAAGACCCTAAATTGGAGAATCGGTCTATATGGCAGCTATATCCAAATCTGAACCGATCCGAGCCATATTGACGGAAGATGTCGAAGGGCCTAAGACAACTCACTGTCCCAAATTTCAGCAAAATCGGATAATAAATGTGGCTTTTATGGGCCTAAGACCCTAAATTGGAGGATCGGTGTATATGACAGCTATATCCAAATCTGAACCGATCTGAACCGTATTGACGGAGAATGTCGAAGGGCCTAACACAACTCACTGTCCCGAATTTCAGCAAAATCGGATAATAAATGTGGCTTTTGTAGGCCTATGACCCTAAATCAGAGGATCGGTCTATATGGCAGCTATATCCAAATCTAAACCGATCTGAGCCAAATTGGCGGAGGATGTCGAAGGGCCTAACACAACTCACTGTCCCGAGTTTCAGCAAAATCGGATAATAAATGTTGCTTTTAGGGCCCTAAGACCCTAAATCGGATGATCGGTCTATATGGCAGCTATATCAAAATCTAAACCGAGCTGAGCCATATTGACGGAAGATGTCGAAGGGCCTAAGACAACTCACTGTCGCAAATTTCAGCAAAATCGGATAATAAATGTGGCTTTTATGGCCCTAAGACCCTAAATCGGAGGATCGGTCTATATGGCAGCTATATCAAAATCTAAACCGAGCTGAGCCATATTGACGGATGATGTCGAAGGGTCTAACACAACTCACTGTCCCAAATTTCAGCAAAATCGGATAATAAATGTGGCTTTTATGGCCCTAAGACCCTAAATCGGAGGATCGGTCTGTATGGCAGCTATATCAAAATCTAAACCGAGCTGAGCCATATTGACGGAAGATGTCGAAGGGCCTAAGACAACTTACTGTCCCAAGTTTCAGCTAAATCGGACAATAAATGTGGCTTTTATGGGCCTAAGACCCTAAATTGGAGGTTCGGTGTATATGGCAGCTATATCCAAATGTGGACCGATCTGAGCCAAATTGACGGAGGATGTCGAAGGGTCTAACACAACTCACTGTCCCAAATTTCAGCAAAATCGGATAATAAATGTGGCATTTATTGGCCTAAGAACCTAAATCGGCGGATCAGTCTATATGGGGGCTATATCAAGATATAGTCCGATATAGCCCATCTTCGAACCTAACCTGGTTATGGATAAAAAAGGAACCTATGCAAAATTTCAGCTAAATATCTCTATTTTTGAAGACTGTAGAGTGATTTCAACAGACAGACGGACAGACATACGGACATGTCTAGATCGTCTTAGATGTTTATGCTGATCAAGAATATATATACTTTATAGGGTCGGAAATGGATATTTCGATGTGTTGCAAACGGAATGACAAAATGAATATACCCCCATACGTCGGTGGTGGGTATAATAAAGGTCAAATAAAGGTTGTGTGGTCATGCAATAATTCCCTGAACATGGACAAAAAATTTACTGGGACAACACATTAATTGTCCTATCCAAATTATAATTACTTTGGGACAAAATGGGAAATATATCAACACCGTTCAATTTACTTTAAATATGTTAAACTAGCTGGACAGGACCCGCTCCGCTGCGCCTTCTTTTACTCTATTATTTTATCTGAGCCCTATATTGGTACGGTCAGGAAAAAAGGCCTGTTTGGTGGTGCTAGCATAGCCTTTCAGATATTTCGCCCCAATGTGGATATCATATTGGTGCTCTACTCCCAAATTTCTTTCATTTGAGCCTTATATTGCAATGGTTAGTAAATATATCCGGTATGGCAGTGTTTTTTGGAGAGAGGTTCATACTCTACTCCCAAAAATCATTTGTGTTGAGTTACATAAGAGAGGAGAGAGGTTCATACTCTACTCCCAAAAACCACATTTGAGCTAAATATTGCTATAGGCGGTATATATGTGTGGTTTAGGGGGAGTTTATACGGTGAGACGTCCCTGAAAAACTTGACCATAAAACAGATGTCAGTTTCGAGCCCCTTTTTGCTATAATCCACAAATATGTCCAGTTTGAGGTTTATTTACGCTGGGGCGACCACCCACGCACTTAGCACTGAAAAAATATGAGCATCGTGCACTACTCTCAAATGTCTTTTATTTGAGCCAAAATTGCCATAGGTTTAGGGAGAGTTTATGGGCTGAGACGACTTGGCCTCAAAATTGGATATTAAATTCTTTTCTACTATCAAATACCTATTATTTGTTGTCATAGTAAGCAATCATGGCCGGTTTGAAGGGAGTTTAGATGGCGGACCCTGAAATAATGTTAGCATCGTGCTGGACCACGATTTTGTTTGAGCCCCATAAAGTCAAGCATTTTGAAGGCGGCTATCACGATATTCAGGGCTATGGGTCTCGTTCAGATGGACACTAATTACACTTGACACTTGGGATACCACATTTTTAAAGATCCGCAGGTCCTCCTGTATCCTTTTGTTGGTATCCTATTCTATCCTGATCGGCCTAAATTTTTTATACCCTCCACCATAGGATGGGGGGTATACTAATTTCGTCATTCTGTTTGTAACTACTCGAAAAATTCGTCTGAGACCCCATAAAGTATATATATTCTTGATCGTTGTGAAATTTTGTGTCCATCTAGCCATGTCCGTCCGTCCGTCTATCTGTCGAAAGCACGCTAACTTCCGAGGGAGTAAAGCTAGCCGCTTTGCTTTTTGCACAAATACTTCTTATTAGTGTAGGTCGGTTGGTATTGTAAATGGGCCATATCGGTCCATTTTTAGATATAGCTGCCATATAAACCGATCTTGGGTTTTGATTTCTTGAGCCTCTAGAGGGCGCAATTCTTATCCGATTTGCCTGAAATTTTGTACGACGGATTCTCTCATGACCATCAACATACATGTTTATTATGGTCTGAATCGGTCTATAGCTATTTTATTCTATTTTACTTCTTGAGCCCCCAAAGGGAGCAATTCTTATTCGAATTGGCTGACATTTTACACAAGTCTCCAACATATAATTTAATTGTTGTCCAAACCGGACCATATATTGATATCGCTCTAATATCAGAGCAAATCTTTTCTTATATCCTTTTTATACCCACCACCGAAGCATGGGGGTATATTCATTTTGTCATTCCGTTTGCAACACATCGAAATATCCATTTCCGGCCCTATAAAGTACATATATTCTTGATCAGCGTAAAAATCTAAGACGATCTAGACATGTCCGTCCGTCTGTCTGCGAAATCACGCTACAGCCTTTAAAAATAGAGATAATGAGCTGAAACTTTGCACAGATTTTTTTTTGTCCATAAGCAGGTTAAGTTCGAAGATGGGCTATATCGGACTATATCTTCATATAGCCCCCATATAGATCGATCCGCCGATTTACGGTCTTAGGCCCATAAAAGCCACATTTATTATCCGATTTTGCTGAAATTTGGGGCAGTGAGTTGTGTTAGGCCCTTCGACATCCTCCGTCAATTTGGCTCAGATCGGTCTAGATTTGGTTATAGCTGTCATATAGACCGATCTCTCGAGTTAAGGTCTTAGGCCCATAAAAGCCACATTTATTATCGGATTTTGCTGAAAATCGTAACAGTGAGTTGTCTTAGGCCCTTCGACGTCCTCCGTCAATTTGGCTCAGATCGGTTTAGATTTGGATATAGCTGCCATATAGACCGATCCTACGATTTAGGGTCATAGGCCCATAAAAGCTACATTTATTACCCGATTTTACTGAAATTTGGGACAGTGAGTTGTGTTAGGCCCTTCGACATCGTCCGTCAATATGGCTTAGATCGGTTCAGATTTGGATATAGCTGCCATATAGACCGATTCTCCAATTTAGGGCCCATAAAAGCCACATTTATTATCCGATTTTCAGAAAATTTGGAACAGTGAGTTGTATTAGGCCCTTCAACATCCTCCGTCAATTTGGCTCAGATCGGTCCAGATTTGGATATAGCTGCCATATAGACCGATCTCTTGGTTTTAGGTTTTAGGTTTTGGGCCATAAAAAGCGCATTTATTGTCCGATGTTGGCGAAATTTGGGACAAAGAGTTAAGTTAAGCCCCTCCACATATTTCTGCAAGTTGGTCTAGATCGATCAAGATTTGCATATAGCTGCCATATAGACCGATCTCTCGATTTAAAGTCTTGGCCCCATAAAAGGCGCATTTTTAATCCGATTGCACTGAAATTTGACACACTGACTTATGTTATGCTTTTCGACATCCGTGTGGTATATAGTTCAGATCGGTTTAATTTTAAATATAACTACTAAAAAGACCAATATTTTGTTATATACAATTGAACAATAACTTTTACTTATAAGTATCTGGTCCAAATCGGAACATAGCTGCTATGGGGCATAAGGTATGAATTTTGCACCGCATTTTGAGGAAAGGTGGTTCACATATATCTAAAGTTCGGCCCGGCCGAACTTAACGCCTTTTACTTGTTTCTTGTCGCTTATTTCTTTAAGGACTTAGATTAAATTATACCATTGCCCTATCAGAAGAGCCAAAGCCTTATTAAAATCTTAGGCGAAACTCACTTCGCTGCCTAAATTCGCCTAGGGATTATAAACACTATCGTATTGTATGGCCCAATCATATTTTGAGAAGAATCGTGGCTCTGTGATGGTTGCATAAAACAGATGCATTTATCATCATATTCAACAACCAGGCTGAATAACTTCGATACTACTTAATATTTCACTTTGCAAGTACTATTAGTTGACCCAATATCTTACTTGACCCAATTTCCTGCTTCGAAGACACCTCTGACTTACCAATCTTCTTCATTGTCACCGTCCTTGTAGTTGTTAAATTTAAAAAAAAATCCGTTTTGACCCTTCAAAAATATCCAATTTGGTTACAGAATAACATGTCCACACACACACACTTGCTCACACTTGTAAACCCTTGAAAACATGTAATACATATGTCATGGGAAGAAAAAGCCCAACATAGAGTCCTGGAATAAAATTGACATTTTCTTGTTATTGCTGTCTAGAGTCCTGGTGAATGTAGGTAACTTACAACACAATGATGCAGCACCAGCCAGAATAGGTGCTAGTAAAAATGTCTGGCTATGAAGCTTAATCCAATCATCTTACTAGTATGACTATGCTGATCGGAGACAATTGAGTAACGAGTGAAGGATATATGTATGTGAATATTTTCTATTTTTTAGATGATGCACTTTGAGTGTTGTCTCCTTTCTGCCTGAGGACCTTTCCAACAGGGAATTCAATTACTTTGTCAACTAGCAGGTTATGGTTAAATGACAGTTAGTATGTCAATGAGTTGAAGTGCAGTTGTGATAGAGAGGGCTAATATCACTTTAAAATTAAGAGTTAAGGGTTTTTGGTTTTTATGAGGTCAGACAAAGAAACTATGAGAAAAAGAAATTATGTTTTAGAAGTAAAGAGTATATAAATGAATAAAAGTAGAACAGGGAAAGATATGGAAAGGTGTTAACAGTACTATTTTTATCTGAATACAATGATGCTGAACTCAAACATCTTCTTTTGCCAAAACTCAAACATTTAAGGACCCTCTAATGATATTTGTGTTTCCTGTTGGCTTTCAGTATACTTTAGCTTCTATTCGAAATAAGGGATAACGGTTTTTGCGTTTTTAAATGTCATATATAAAACCTTAAACATCTCATTTGTACATATATTTCCGGTCATTGAATTTTCAATTGAGTTGCTTAAAAAGTAGGTTATCATGCGGCAAAAGTCTAAGCAATGAAGCTGTAAACTTTCCGCTTCAATGGAAACCAAATTCATTTGATGTTTTTAATGCAGCGTGGTTTCTGACACTCTATCTCTCTTAACACCCTTGCAATAGATTTGAGTCATTGGGATATATGTGTACTTCATATGCCATGTTTCAGATAAATGTTTTGCCAACGAATTTTGTGGCCTTACATCTCTGGACAAATCATCGTTTTTAGGTTAACAACCTGCTGCTTTTCAGCACCAGCAGAAAATATTGCACCCCTGGATACAACAGTGTAAGTTAAAACTATCGTTACATTAGCATACACAGTTGCTTCCGACATGCATGATTTTTGTGGGCGATGTCCCACTTAAATGCGATTGTTTAAAGATCCAAAATGCGCTTCTTGTTTAACATCAACAAGTAAAAAGGCGTTAAGTTCGGCCGGGCCGAACTTTGGATATCCACCACCTCGGATATATATGTGAACCAACTTTCATCAAAATCCGGTGCAAAATTCATACCTTATGCCCCATAGCAGCTATGTTCCGATTTGGACCAGATACTAATAAGTAAAAGTCATTGTTCAATTGTATATAACAAAATATTGGTCTTTTTACTAGTTATATCTAAAAATAAACCGATCTGAACTATATACCACACGGATGTCGAAAAGCATAACATAAGTCAGTGTGTCAAATTTCAGTGCAATCGGATTAAAAATGCGCCTTTTATGGGGCCAAGACTTTATATCGAGAGATCGGTTTATATGGCAGTTATATGCAAATCTTGATCGATCTAGACCAAATTGCAGAAATATGTGGAGGGACTTAACTTAGCTCTTTGTCCCAAATTTCGGCAACATCGGTCAATAAATGCGCTTTTTATGGCCCCGAAACCTAAAACCGAGAGATCGGTATATATGGCAGCTATATCCAAATCTGGACCGATTTGAGCCAAATTGACGGAGGATGTTGAAGGGCCTAATACAACTTACTGTTTCAAATTTTCTCAAAATCGGATAATAAATGTAGCTTTTATGGGTCTATGACACTAAATCGGAGGATCGGTCTATATGGCAGCTATATCCAAATCTGAACCGATCAGAGCCGTATTGACGGAGGACGTCGAAGGGCCTTAGACAACTCACTGTCCAAATGTCAGCAAAATCGGGTAATAAATGTAGCTTTTATGGGCCTATTACCCTAAATCGGAGGATCGGTCTATATGGCAGCTATATCCAAATCTGAACCGATCTGGGCCAAATTGACGGAGGATATTGAAGGACCTAACACAACTCACTGTCCCGAATTTCAGAAAAATCGGATAATAAATGTGGCTTTTATGGGCCTAAGACCCTAAATTGGAGGATCGCTCTATATGGCAGTTATATCCAAATCTGGACCGATCTGGGCCAAATTGACGAAGGATGTCGAAGGGCCTAACACAACTCACTGTCCCGAATTTCAGCAAAATCCGATAATAAATGTGGCTTTTATGGGCCAAAGACCCTAAATCGGAGGATCGGTCTATATGGCAGCAATATCAAAATCTAAACCAATCTGAGCCATATTGACGGAAGATGTTGAAGGGCCTAAGACAACTCACTGTCCCGAATTTCAGCAAAATCGGATAATAAATGTGGCTTTTATGGGCCTAAGACCCTAAATTGGAGGATCGCTCTATATGGCAGTTATATCCAAATCTGGACCGATCTGGGCCAAATTGACGAAGGATGTCGAAGGGCCTAACACAACTCACTGTCCCAAATTTCAGCAAAATCGGATAATAAATGCGGTTTTTATTGGCCTAAGACCCTAAATGGGCGGATCGGTCTAAATGGGGGCTATATCAAGATATAGTCCGATATAGCCCATCTTCGAACTTAACCTGCTTATGGACAAAAAAAAAGAACCTGTGCAAAATTTCAGCTCAATATCTCTATTTTTGAAGACTGTAGCGTGATTTCAACATACAGACGGACAGACGGACGGACGTGTCTAGATCGTCTTAGATTTTTACGCTGATCAAGAATATATATACTTTATAGGGTCGGAAATGGATATTTCAATGTGTCGCAAACGGAATGACAAAATGAATATACCCCCATCCGTCGGTCATTTTATCATTCCGTTTGCAACACATCGAAATATACATTTCCGACCCTATAAAGTACATATATTCTTGATCAGCGTAAAAATCTAAGACGATCTAGCCAGGTTAAGTTCGAAGCTGGGCTTTATCAGACTATATCTTGATATAGCACCCATATAGACCGATCCGCCTATTTAGGGTCCTAGCCTCATAAAAGCCACATTTATTACCCGATTTTGCTGAAATTTGGGACAGTGAGTTTTGTTAGGCCCTCCGACATCTTTCTTCAATTCGGCGCAGATCGGTCCAGATTCGGATATAGCTGTCATATAGACAGATCCGCAGATTTAGAGTCTTAGACCCATACAAGTGGCATTTATTATCCGATTTCGTTGAAATTTGGGACAGTGAGTTGTGTTAGGACATTCGACGTTCTTCTTTAATTTGGCTCAGATCGATCCAGATTTGGATATAGCTGTCTTATAGACCGATCTCTCGATTTAAGGTTTAGGGCCCATAAACGGTTGATTTTTTTTTTCAATGTCGCCGAAATTTGGGACAGTGAGTTAGGTTAAGCCCCTCAACATATTTCTGCAATTTGCCCTAGATCGATCAAGGTTTGCATATAGCTGCCATTAGACCGATCTCCCCATTTAAGGTTTTTGGGCCATAAAAGGCGCATTTATTGTCCAATTTCGCCGAAATTTGGGACAGAGAGTTGTGTTGGGCCCCTCCACATTCATCTTCAATTTGGCTCAGTTCGGACCAGATTTGAATATATCTGCCATATGAAAGGCGCATTTATAATACGATTTCACTGAGATTTGACACAGTGACTTATGTTAGGCTTTTCGACATCTGTGTCGTATATGGTTCAGATCGTTTTATTTTTAGTTTTAGGTTTTATACACAATTGAACAATGACTTGTACTTATTAGTATATGGTCCAAATCGAAAAATATTTCGATATAGCTGCTATGGGGCATAAGGTATGCGTTTTTGTATTTTGACGGAAGGTGGTTTACATATATACCCGAACTTAACGCCTTTTTACTTGTTTTTAATTATTTTGTTTTTATTTGCAGTATGTAATTTAAAAAAATTGTCATTAACATACAAAGCTCAGACTCAGATGTCGTTTTACAGTAATTAATTAAAAAGTTAATGAAATTAAATAAAAGTATTTAAATTTGAATTCAGTCCAAAATCGTTTGTGAATACGGCGCTAAAAAGTATGAAGCAACAACTAAAGAAAAAACACAACATGCGCGATGACCTTTTTGTGCGAGTTCGCAAATTCAACTGAAGATACTAAACTTTCTTTAAAGCACGCGGATAAAGATCGCGCCAATTTTCAGCTTTCGTAAATCACGAATTGTTTTACTTGATCTTCGTTCAATGATAGGATCGGCCTATAAATAGTGTTTTGGGGAATTTCAAATTTCATCGCATATAATATTCTACACCACCTCGTGCATGTAGTACTTATTATATGTAGAACTTATCTCGAAATCTGGTCAGACTTCAATTTGGATACCAATTGAAATAGCAATTTAGAACCTTGTAAGATTTTCCTACCATAGAACAAAAGATTTGGATTTCCACATCTTTAAAAGGCCATTTCGGATAAAAGTTATATGGGAGTTTTATCGAAACCTGTGCCAATTTTAATGACACATACTGGGACATGAAATAGAATATCTCACGCCCTATATTGTTGAGATGTGACCAAAATTGTGGATTTTACTGGCTTAAAAGTCCATATCGGATGAAATATACACATTGGAGCTATATCTAAACTGGGACTGACCTTAATGAAATTTTTCGCACATATTGGAACGTCAATTTAAACGTCTCATGCAAAATCGAACGAAAATTGTGGATTCTACAGCCTTAAAAGGGCATATCGAATGAACGATATATATGGGAGCTATATCTAAATCTAAACCGATTTTTATGAAATTTTGCACAAATATTGTGGCTTCTGCAGCCCTAATAGTTCAAATCAGTTAAAAGATATATATGGGAGCTATATCTAAATCTGGACCGATTTTTAAACCCCCAACTTTTGCCAATGGCCCTCTTGCAGGCGTAAAAGTAGGGCAAGAGTTGCGTTTCTTGTCCATTCCAAAATGTGTGATTTGAAGTTAAATTTCCTGTCCAGCAAAACACCCAGCTATGTGACTTTCAGTAAATGGTGCATTATCTTCTTCCAAGACGATAGGTGCCGCTGTAGATAACTTGTATCTTCTGCTGAAAATAACAACTTCTTTCTCACATGGATTTACGCCCAGACCAATTTCGGTAGATTAAGGTAGATTTCGTGATATAAATCTCTAAGAGTAATCTGTATACGGAACCACTTCTCCAGAGGCAATAATATTGACGTCGGTTTTACATTATTGACAGGACCTTCAGTATCAAGAAATGCTACAATTGTATATTCCTAAATAGCGAGAGAGCCCTCTATGTGGCGAGTGGGTTCTAAAGGGCTGTTTCAATGGATTTGCTTTTCTATATGCATGCCGTTGTTGAGACAGGCCATCTCCACGTATCTTTGCCCTAAGGTATGTTTCTATGAATCTCTTAAGAGTTTTCAGCATAAACAAGTAAAAGCGTGCTAAGTTCGGCCGGGCCGAATCTTATATACCCTCCACCATGGATCGCATTTGTCGAGTTCTTTTCCCGGCATCTCTTCTTAGGCAAAAAAGGATATAAGAAAAGATTTGCTCTGCTATTATTATATTATTAAATGTTGGAGACCTGTGTAAAATGTCAGCCAATTCGCATAAGAATTGCGCCCTTTTGGGGGCTCAAGAAGTAAAATAGAGAGATCGATTGATATGGGAGCTGTATCGGGCTATAGACCGATTCAGACCATAATAAACACGTATGTTGATGGTCATGAGAGAATCCGTCGTACAAAATTTAAGGCAAATCGGATAATAATTGCGACCTTTAGAGGCTGAAGAAGTCAAGGTCCCAGATCGGTTTATATGGCAGCTATATCAGGTTATGAACCGATTTAAACCATACTTGGCACAGTTGTTGGATATAATAACGAAACACGTCGTGCAAAATTTCATTCCAATCGGATAAGAATTGCGCACTCTAGAGGCTCAAGAAGTCAAGACCCAAGATCGGTTTATATGGCAGCTATATCAGGTTATAAACCGATTTGAACCATATTTGGCAAAATTGTTGGATATCATAACAAAATACTACGTGCCAAAATTCATTCAAATTGTATAAGAATTGCGCCCTCTAGAGGCTCAAGAAGTCAATACCCAAGATCGGTTTATATGACAGCTATATAAGGTTATAGGCCGATTTGAGCCACACTTGACATTGTTGTTGGATATCACAACAAAACACGTCGTGCCAAAATTCAATCAAATCGGATAATAATTGCGCCCTCTAGAAGCTCAAGAAGTCAAGACCCAAGATCGGTTTATATGACAGCTATATCAGGTTATAGACCGATTTGAACCATTCGTGGCACAGATGTTGGATATCATGACAAAACACATTGTGCAAAATTTCATTCCAATCGGATAAGAATTGCGCACTCTAGAGGCTCAAGAAGTCAAGACCCAAGATCGGTTCATATGGTAGCTATATCAGGTTATGGACCGATTTGTACTATATTTGGCACAGTTGTTGGATATCATTACAAAACACGTCGTGCAAAATTTCATTCCAATCGGATAAGAATTACGCCCTCTAGAGGCTCAAGAAGTCAAGACCCAAGATCGGTTTATATGACAGCTATATCAAAACATGGACCGATATGGGCCATTTACAATACCAACCGACCTACACTAATAAGAAGTATTTGTGCAAAATTTCAAGCGGCTAGCTTTACTCCTTCGGAAGTTAGCGTGCTTTCGACAGACAGACGGACGGACGGACGGACAGACGGACGGACATGGCTAGATCGACATAAAATTTCACGACGATCAAGAATATATATACTTTATGGGGTCTCAGACGAATATTTCGAGTAGTTACAAACAGAATGACGAAATTAGTATACCCCCCATCTTATGGTGGAGTGTATAAAAACAAGTAAAAGCGTGCTAAGTTCGGCCGGGCCGAATCTTATATACCCTCCACCATGGATCGCATTTGTCGAGTTCTTTTCCCGGCATCTCTTCTTAGGCAAAAAAGGATATAAGAAAAGAGTTGATCCGCTATTAAAACGATATCAAGATATGGTCCGGTTCGGACCACAATTAAATTATATGTTGGAGACCTGTGTAAAATTTCAGCCAATTCGTATAAGAATTGCGCCCAATGGGACTCACGAAGTAAAATAGAGAGAACGATTTATATGGGATCTGTATCGGGCTATAGACCGATTCAGACCATAATAAACACGTTTGTTGATGGTCATGAGAGGATCCATCGTACAAAATTTCAGGCATATCGGATAATAATTGCGACCTCTAGGGGTCAAGAAGTCAAGATCCCAGATCGGTTTATATGGCAGCTATATCAGGTTATGAACCGATTTGAACCTTATTTGACACAGTTGTTGAAAGTAAAAATAAAATACGTCATGCAAAATTTCAGCCAAATCGGATAGAAATTGCGCCCTCCAGAAGCTCAAGAAATCAAATCCCCAGATCTGTTAATATGACAGCTATATCAGGTTATGGACCGATTTAAACCATACTTTGCACAGTTGTTGGATATCATAACAAAACACGTCGTGCAAAATTTCATTTCAATCGGATAAGAATTGCGCACTCTAGAGGCTCAAGAAGTCAAGACCCAAGATCGGTTTATAAGGCAGCTATATCAGGTTATGAACCGATTTGAACCATACTTGGCACAGTTGTTGGATATCATAGCAAAACACGTCGTGCAAAATTTCATTCCAATCGAATAAGAATTGTGCACTCTAGAGGCTCAAGAAGTCAAGACCCAAGATCGGTTTATATGGCAGCTATATCAAAACATGGACCGATATGGCCCATTTACAATACCAACCGACCTACACTAATAAGAAGTATTTGTGCAAAATTTCAAGCGGCTAGCTTTACTCCTTCGAAAGTTAGCGTGCTTTCGACAGACAGACGGACGGACGGACGGACGGACGGACGGACGGACGGACGGACGGACGGACGGACGGACGGACGGACGGACGGACGGACGGACGGACGGACGGACAGACGGACGGACATGGCTAGATCGACATAAAATTTCACGACGATCAAGAATATATATACTTTATGGGGTCTCAGACGAATATTTCGAGTAGTTACAAACAGAATGACGAAATTAGTATACCCCCCATCTTATGGTGGAGGGTATAAAAATCATCATCTAGTCCATCAAGCTCATCGCAATTCCCTTAAAAGCCATTGAATGTAATCCCCTTTCATTTGAACAAATCTTTTGTTGTCTATATCTTTTATTTGAAAAAAAACATCCTAAGTTTCGGTGCCCTCGTTAGCAGCTAATATAGGTCCAAATAAAAATTTTTATGCTCCAATAAATTTTCATAAATTTTTCTCAAATCGTCAATTCAAAAATATGACAAAGATGAAATTATCACATTCAAATAATGTCATCACAGCAATCGCTGTGTCTTGTAGATGTGAAGCGAAAACAAATATTGACGCTAAAGAGTTTTTAATGTCAAGTAAAATATTATCGCTAAACAATATTTTCGAACATATTAACAAATTAACTTTTTAGCGTTGAAAAGCTATAAACCACACAGCAAAATGCAAACCAAAGGAAAGACGAAGTAAAAGAGGCTGCAAGGGGGTGCAGCAAATTCAGAGCATCATAAACTTAAGCCATAAATCAAGAACTTTTTTCGATTTTTGCCATGAAATGGAGGATGGGAAGTAAACACTTCAACGTCCTTTCAAAGCTTCAGCCTGCACCACAATTTTTTATGATAAATTTTTACGACACTTCTCCTCTTTGGTTTTCTTTTTTCTTTCCCTTTTGTTTAACACAAACAAAAAGTTGAACCTTTTATTTATTTTGGAAACAAAATTGCCAAACAAATAAGGTGCTGAAGTAGGAAAAAGGATAAAGCCAAAGTACATTGATACACATTCAAGTAGAAATAAATGGATAAGTATTATCCTGCAACATGTCAAAATGAAGTATTGAAACAAAAACTTGCTACTTTTATGTAAAAAGATTAGGTGAATGCATTAAATATGAGGGTTGGTTTGTAAGTTTTGATAGATATCACATAAACGCAAAATTTTTCTTAAGGACTAAAAATAAAATGATTATCTAGAAAGAAAATTTTTAAAAAATTTTCCATAAAGAAAAACTTTCAATAAAATTTTCTAAAAGCAAAATGTTACAGAAATTTTCTGTAAAGAAGAAATTTCATCAAATGAAAGGTATTGAAGAGTAGAATAAGAACATGGTATTAAAAGTTGGCTCCAAAGAACCACACAAACATATTTTATGTACTCATCAATATGGGAATAAAATGAAAGGTATTCAGGAGCAGAATACGAATTTTATATTAACAAGTAAAGGGTGCTAAGTTCGGCCGGGCCGAATCATATATACCCTCCACCATGGATCGCATTTGTCGAGTTCTTTTCCCGGCATCTTAGGCAAAAAAGGATATAAGAAAAGATTTGCGATATCAAGATATGGTCCGGTTTGGACCACAATTAAATTATATGTTGGAGCCCTGTGTAAAATATCATCCAATTCGAATAAGTATTGCGCCATTAGGGGGCTCAAGAAGTAAAATAGAGAGAACGATTTATATGGGAGCTGTATCAGGCTATAGACCGATTCAGACCATAATAAACACGTATGTTGACGGTCATGAGAGGATCCGTCGCACAAAATTTCAGGATCAAGAAGTCAAGATCCCAGATCGGTTTGTATGGTAGCTATTGGGTTGCCCAAAAAGTAATTGCGGATTTTTCATATAGTCGGCGTTGACAAATTTTTTCACAGCTTGTGACTCTGTAATTGCATTCTTTCTTCTGTCAGTTATCAGCTGTTACTTTTAGCTTGCTTTAGAAAAAAGTGTAAAACAAGTAAGAGCGTGCTAAGTTCGGCCGGGCCAAATCTTATATACCCTCCCCCATTGATCGCATTTGTCGAGTTCTATGCGCGGTATCTCTTTTAAGATAAACATAGAATATTGAATAAGAACTGTTATGCTATTGGAGCTACATATATCAAGTTATTGTCCGATTCGGTACATAAATGAATCCTGATTGACATTGTGTAATATTTCAGTTCCTTCGGATAAGAATTGCGCCTTGTAGGGGCTCAAGAAGCAAAATCGGGAGATAGGTTTGTATGGGAGCTGTATCAAGCTATTGATCGATTCAGACCACACTAGACACGTATGTTGAAGGTCATGAGAGAAGCCTTTGTACAAAATTTCTTCTTCGGATGAGAATTGCGCCCTCTAGAGGCTCAAGAAGTCAAGACCCCAGATCGGTTATATGGCAGCTATATCAAAATATGAACCGATTTAAACTATACTTTGCGAAGTTGTTGGAAGTGATACCAAAACACTACGTGCAAAATTTTAATAAAATCGGATAAGAATTTCGCCCTCTAGGGGCTCAAGAAGTCAAGATCCAAGATCGGTTTATATGACAGCTATACCAGATTATGAATCGATTTGAACCATACTTGGCACAGTTGTTGAATATCATAGCAAAAAACGTCGTGCAAAATTTCATTCAAATCGGATAAGAATTGCGCCCTCTAGAGGCTCAAGAAGTCAAGACCCCAGATCGGTTATATGGCAGCTATTTCAAAATATGAACCGATTTAAACCATACTTTGCGAAGTTGTTGGAAGTGATACCAAAACACTACATGCAAAATTTTAATAAAATCGGATAAGAATTGCGCCCTCTAGAGGCTCAAGAAGTCAAGATCCAAGATCGGTTTATATGGCAGCTATATCAGGTTATGGACCGATTTAAACCATACTTAGCACACTTGTTGGGTATCATAACAAAACACGTCGTGCGAAATTTCATTCTGATCGGGTAAGAATTGCGCACTCTAGAGGCTCAAGAAATCAAGACCCAAGATCGGTTTATATGGCAGCTATATCAGGTTATGGACCGATTTGAACCATACTTGGCACAGTTGTTGGATATCATAACAAAACACGTCGTGCAAAATTTCAATCTGATCGGGTAAGAATTGCGCACGCTAGAGGCTCAAGAAGTCAAGACCCAAGATCGGTTTATATGGCAGCTATATCAGGTTATGGACCGATTTGAACTATACTTGGCACAGTTGTTGGACATCATAGCAAAACACGTCGTGCAAAATTTCATTCCAATCGGATAAGAATTGCGCACTCTAGAGGCTCAAGAAGTCAAGACCCAAGATCGGTTTATATGGCAGCTATATCAAAACATGGACCGATATGGCCCATTTACAATACCAACCGACCTACACTAATAAGAAGTATTTGTGCAAAATTTCAAGCGGCTAGCTTTACTCCTTCGGAAGTTAGCGTGCTTTCGACAGACAGACGGACGGACGGACGGACGGACGGACGGACGGACGGACGGACAGACGGACGGACATGGCTAGATCGACATAAAATGTCGCGACGATCAAGAATATATATACTTTATGGGGTCTCAGACGAATATTTCGAGTAGTTACAAACAGAATGACGAAATTAGTATACCCCCCATCTTATGGTGGAGGGTATAAAAAGTATATTTGATTAAAGTTCATTCTAAGTTTTATTAAAAATGCATTTACTTTCTTTTAAAAAATCCGCAACCTTACTTTTTGGGCAACCCAATATATCAGGTTATGAACCGATTTGAACCATACTTGGCACAGTTGGTGGATATCATAACAAAATACTTCGTGCAGATCCGTCGCACAAAATTTCATTCAAATGGGATAAGAATTGCGCCCTCTAGAGGCTCAAGACCCAAGATCGGTTTATCTGATAGCTATATCAGGTAATAGACCGATTTGAACCACACTTGGCACAGTTGTTGGATATCATAACAAACCACGTCGTGCGAAATTTCATTCCAATCGGATAAGAATTGCGCACTCTAGAGGGTCAAGAAGTCAAGACCCAAGATCGGTTTATATATGACAGCTATATCAGGTAATGGACCGATTTGAGCCATACTTCGCACAGTTGTTGGATGTCATAACAAAACACGTCGGGCAAAATTTCATTCTAATCGGATAAGAATTGCGCCCCCTAGAGATCCAAAAAGTCAAGACCCAAGATCGGTTTAAATGGCAGCTATATTAAAACATGAACCGATATGGTCCATTTACAATCCCAACCTACCTACACTAATAAGAAATATTTGTGCAAAATTTCAAGCGGCTAGCTTCACTTCTTCGAAAGTAGGCGTGCATTCGACAGACAGACGAACGGACGGACATGACTAGATCGACATAAAATGTCACGACGATCAAGAATATATATACTTTATGGGGTCTCAGACGAATATTTCAATTAGTTACAATCAGAATGACGAAATTAGTATACCCCCATCCTATGGTGGAGGGTATAAAAGTTCCAAGTAACTGGAGGGTAGCCCCAACCCCAAAACCCCCTAAAGGTATTTGGGAGTAGATTACGAATATGGTCATCATGGAGGAATACGCTTTACAATTTGTTGATATTGGAAGGGGAGGACCTTTCCCCGTTACCTCCAAAACACCACTTAAAATTGGATTGGAGAGTAGAATACGAATATGGTATAACAAGTTGGATTCAAATATCCAAGGGGTCATCCAACCCCAAAAACTCCCCAAACAAACATATTGGACGTACATTTCAATATATGGTTGCCCGAAAAGTAATTGCGGATTTTTTAAAAGAAAGTAAATGCATTTTTAATAAAACTTAGAATGAACTTTAATCAAATATACTTTTTTTACACTTTTTTTCTAAAGCAAGCTAAAAGTAACAGCTGATAACTGACAGAAGAAAAAATGCAATTACAGAGTCACAAGCTGTGAAAAAATTTTTCAACGCCGACTATATGAAAAATCCGCAATTACTTTTTGGGCAATCCAATAGGACTCAAATGAAAGGTATTCGGGTGTAGACTAAGAATATTACATAAAAATGTGGTTCAAGTAATTGAGGGTCGACCCATCCCCAAAAAGCCGCCCAAATGGGAGTTTTACTCGATCATAGCTATATGGGACTCAAATGAAAGGTTTTTGGGAGTTGATAACGAATATGATATTAAACTTTGTGTCCCAGAATCTAGGTGGCGCTTTACCTCCAAAAATCCCCTCCAATACATAATTTAACCAATTCAAACAATGGGGGATCATATGATAGATATTTTTGAGTAAGGTACGTCATTCAAATAGGTGCTTAAACGGCTGTATACTCCAAACGGCTGTATACTCCAAACGGCTGTATACACCAATCATGACAATATGGGGTTAAATTAAAGGTATAAGGATGTGGATTGCGAATCTGATATCTTTAATCTGTTCATATATCTAGCGGATCACCTCACCCCAAAGCAGTCGAACAATCATAATGACATGGACACTATGTGATTTAATTATTGTGTGGAGAGTAATGTTGGCCGCCATACTCCAAAAACTATGATGTTGCATGTCTTAACGTTAAGATTGAAACCATTTTTATCTCATCGATAGACAAGACCAAACAACGTGCTGCTCGCAACTTTTACAAAAAAAAAAAATATATATATAAATATGACAATTTGATTTGATTTAAAACAAGTAAAAGTACTAAGTTCTGCCGGGCCAATCTTATATACCCTCCACCATGGATCGAATTTGTCGAGTTCTTTAAGCGGTAAGAATACTGAATAAAAATCCGATTCAGAACATAAATGAATTGAATGCTAAACATTGTAGAAGTTACTGTGGAATATTTCAGTCCATTCGGATAAGAATTGCGCCTTGTAGGAGCTCAAGAAGCAAAATCGGGAGATCGGCTTTTATGGGAGCTGTATCAAGCTATTAATCGATTCAGACCATATTAGATACGTATGTTGAAGGTAATGAGAGAAGCAGTTGTAAAAAATTTCTGGCAAATCGGACGAGAAATGCGCCCTCTAGAGGCTCAAGAAGTCATGATCCGATATCGGTTTATATGGGAGCTAAACCAAAACATAATCCAATTTGGCCCATTTACAATCCCAACTGATCAACACTAATGAATAGTATTTATGCAAAATTTTGAGCACCTAGCTTTAATCCTTCGGAAGTTAGAAATACGGACAGACGGGCGGGCATGGCTAAATCGACTGAGACTGTGAAGACGATCAAAAATATATGTATATACTTTGTCGTGTCTCAGATCAATATTTTGATGTATTACAAACGGAATGACGAAATTTATATATCTGCATCCTATGGTGGGGGGTATAATTAAATTTAAACAAGTAAACACGTGCTAAGTTCGGCAGGGCCAAATCTTGGGAACCCCCCCATCAAATAAATTTAGTTGAAGTGCATGATTGTATTCTACATACCAAACTTCTGTCAAGCCAGCAAATTTAAAGCTTCTAGAAACCGAAAAAGGATGATAGAGAAACCGGTTTACACGGGTGCAATATCAGGTTATAGACCGATTTAGACCATACTTGGCACAGTTGTTGCGGCTTCTAAGTACTCAAGAAGTCAAATCGGTAGCTATATTAAGTTATAGACCGATTTATACCGTACTTGACACAGTTGTTGGAAGTCAAAACAGAATAGTAAATGCACAACACACAAATCGAACAAAAATTGCGGCTTCCAGAGGCTCAAGAAGTCAAATCGGGGAATCGGTTTATATGGGAGCTATATCTAAATCTGAAGCGATATGACCCATTTGCAATCCCCAACTACCTAAAGGGTGATTTTTTTGAGGTTAGGATTTTCATGCATTAGTATTTGACAGATCACGTGGGATTTCAGACATGGTGTCAAAGAGAAAGATGCTCAGTATGCTTTGACATTTCATCATGAATAGACTTACTAACGAGCAACGCTTGCAAATCATTGAATTTTATTACCAAAATCAGTGTTCGGTTCGAAAGCGTTGTGCGAAATTGGACAAAAAATGCGCTTGCAGTGGCTCTTCGAATGAAAATCGGGTGATATATATATATATACATATGTGACACCTATATTTAAATCTGGGCCGTGTTCTATGATATTCACCAGTAATGTGGAGAGTCATTAGAAAATCATGCAAAATTTCGAGAGAATCGGTCGACAAATGAGAACTTTATTATACCCACCACCGAAGGATGGGGGTATATTCATTTTGTCATTCCGTTTGCAACACATCGAAATATCCCTTTCCGACCCTATAAAGTATATATATTCTTGATCAGCGTAAAAATCTAAGACGATCTAGACATGTCCGTCCGTCTGTCTGTTGAAATCACGCTACAGTCTTTAAAAATTGAGATATTGAGCTGAAATTTTGCACTGTTTTTTTTTTTGTCCATAAGCAGGTTAAGTTCGAAGATGGGCTATATCGGACTATATCTTGATATAGCCCCCATATAGACCGATCCGCCGATTTAGGGTCTTAGGTCCATAAAAGCCACATTTATTATTCGATTTTGCTGAAATTTGGGACAGTGAGCTGTGTTAGGCCCTTCGACATCCTTCGTCAATTTGGATCAGATCGGTCCAGATTTGGATATAGCTGCCATATAGACCGATCCACAGATATAGGGTCTTAGGCCCATAAAAGCCACATTTTATATCCGATTTGGATGAAATTTGGCACAGTGAGTTGTGTTAGGCCCTTCAACATTTTTCGTCAATTTGGCCCAGATCGGTCCAGATTTGGATATAGCTGCCATATAGACCGATCCTCCGATTTATGGTCTTAGGCCCATAAAAGCCACATATATTATCCGATTTTGCTGAAATTTAGGACAGTGAGTTGCGTTGAGCCCTTCGACATCCTTCGTCAATTTGGTCCAGATCGGTCCAAATTTGGATATAGCTGCCATATAGACCGATCTTCCGATTTATGGTCTTAGTCCCATAAAAGCCACATTTATTATCCGATTTTGCTGAAATTTGGGACAGTGATTTGCCTTAGGCCCTTCGACATCTTTCTTCTATTTGGCCCTGATCGGCTCAGATTTGGATAAAGCCGCCATATAGACCGATCTCTCGATTTAAGGTTTTGGGCCCATAAAAAGCGCTTTTATTGTCCGATGTCGCCGAAATTTGGGACAATGACTTGTGTTGGGCCCTTCGATATTTGTCTTCAATTTGGCTCAGATCGGTCCAGATTTGGATATAGCTGCCATATAGACCGATCTCTCGGTTGAACAATGACATGTACTTATAAGCATTTGGTCTAAATTAGATGATATCTATAGAGCTGCTATGGGGCATAAGGTATGCATTTTTCACTGGTTTTTGACGAAATGTGGTTCACATATATACCCGAGGTGGTGGGTATCCAAAGTTCGGCCCGGCCGAACTTAACGCCTTCTTACTTGTTTTAGCGTGTTTTAGCCTCCTAGTGAACTCACTTTCTTTCTAAAGACACAATTTCAATGAAATATTCTCTTAAGATAAGATTTTTTTTTTTTTAATTTTCTAAAATCACAAAATTACAATGCCATATTTTCCACAATTTAAAATTGTTTACATTTCTACTCTTTTCAGAGTCTACTACAACAAGCACTTAAACCACAACCAGTGGTGTCAAATGAAGTTGATTTATTTCCCTCATCTAAAGGAACAGTTCAGTACACTCCCCCCAAAATAACTCTTGCATTCGAAGCCACCACAACCATCAAAAGTTGTGTTTCAACAACACTCAGCACTGATGCTGATGATGACGACGATGATTATGGCGGCATCATCAAGACCATAGAATCCTTAACTGTTAGTGGCTACGGTAGCAAAAAAATATAAAAGCTATGTTGGCAAACATCAAAATCCAGTGCAAAGCATAAAGGGCAAAAACAATAATAACAACTTATGATTGATTGAATTTATCAAAAAGTTTCATAATGTATTTCACAACGATTTTTTGCATAGCTTTTATGAAATGAAACAATGCAAATAACGCAGAAAAATGGTATAGAAAAAGTAAGAAATTGCTTCAAGAAGGACGAAACACCAAAACTCCATCAAAGACATAAACATGAAGGACCTTTATCCATCGAACAGAAACTACAGTTGGCGATCAAAGTTTCCTCGCCTCAGAGCTACTTTGAAATCCTTACGAGGCAATTCCATTGGAAAGGATCGAAGGAACTTTTCGTTGGCAGCCAATCGCAATCACTAACGAATGCTGATCCCCTATTGCAGTGTAGTTTACCGTTAAAGCGCAGCTAAAACTTTAAACCTCTTCAATGTCAGCTTAAAGTGATTGTGGTGAATATATGTAACTACAATGCGTTATTATGTTACTTTGGCTAGCATTTGAAAAATTTGTTGTAACATTGTAAAAATGTCCCCTTGAAATTTACTATGTAGTTGGAAGTCGATTCGGAACACTTTATGCAAAATTTCAGACAAATCGGACAAAAATTGCGGCTTGTAAGATTCCAAGAAGGCAAATCTTGAGGTCGGTTTATATGGGAGACATCCAAATCTGAACCGGTGTTGCCCACCTACGACCTACATCAATAAGAAGTATCTGTGCAAATTTTCAGGCAGTAAGCTTAAAGCGTTCGACCTCTGTCGTGATTTTGACTGACGGACGGGCCGACATGGCTAGATCGACTCAGAATGTCGAGTCGATCAATCAATTTTACGGGGTTCCAGATCAATATTTCGAGGTATTGCTAACGGAATTACTAAGTTTATATACCCCCTATTCCAATGGTGGTGGATATGAAATCTGCAGGGCCTAACTTAGTATATCCACCACCATGGATATATTTCATCCTTTCCTATTTATAAATATTTACTACTAGCTGACCCGGCCCGCTCCACTGCGCCTTCTTTTACTTTATATGGAACAAAAGTTTCCTTGGAATATTTATTTTCGACAATTAATGATCTTTTCGTGAAATACCATGCTACGAAAATAGTATTTCGCTTGACTAACAGTTTAGCAATATAAGTGTCTTTATCTGAATCCCATTTGATCTTTATTGGTCTACGAATTTAAGTTTGGATGTAAGGTGTACTCCATTCTTAAAATACTTCATATCGGCCCGATATTCTCATGATGTCTGATTTAGTGGTGTTTTCGGGGGAGAGGTGGTCCCCCAGATACTTGGCCCTGAAAAATATGAGCATCTTGCTCTTCTCTCAAATACCATTTATTTTGAACCCCACATTGCCATTGGCTTAAGAGGAGTTTACAGGATGAGGCGTCCCCCAAACACATGGCCTCAAAATAGGTTATCAAATTCGTTTTCTAATCTCAAATACCTTTCATTTAAGCCACATATTGGCATGGTCGAAATTTTTTTCCCCTTGGGGGGTGTTTTGGGAAAGGAATGATGCCCTAAAACATGGTCCTACATTTGGATATCAAATTCGTATTCTACTCCCAAATACCTTTATTTGAGCCCCATATTGCAATGGTCAGTAAAAAAATTTTTGTTTGTGGGGTATTTTGGGAAAGGGGTAGGCCCCCAGAAAATTGGTCCCGAAAATGGGTATCAATTCTTGCTCTACCCCTCAATAACTTTCATATAAGCCCCACATTGTCATGGTCGGTAAATATGCCCGATTAAGGGGTGTTTTAGAAATAGGGTGGTCCCCCAAATTCTATGCCCGGAAAATATATCAGAAACGTGCTTTATTCTCATATATCTATATATAACTTACTTGAACCCCATATTGCCATTGCCCTTAAAATTGGATACAAAAATCGTTTTCTAATCTCATTTAAACTCCTTATTGCAAAAGTCAGCAAATATGTCCGGTTTGGGGTATTGGCCCTAAAAACTTGAATATTTAGTTCCACTCTCTTTACTCACCAAATTGTCTTGGTGAGCAAATACGTCCTATTTGGTAGTTGTTATGGTGGTGGGACGTCCCCTTGACAGTTGGCTCCTAATGTTGATATCAGATATGTGGTCTACTCCCACATACCTTTAATTTGAGCCCCATATTTCCATAGTCGGCAAACATGACCGACTTGGGGGTGTTTTGGGGGATGGGCGACCACTCAGTGAGTTGGCCTTAAAAGTATATATCGGATTCGTGTTCCACTTCAAAAACCCTCTTATTTGAGCCTCATATTGCAATAGTCAGAAAATACTTCCTATTTGGGTGTTGTTGTGGGGATGGGTGGTCCCATAGCCACTTTTCCCAAATATTGATATCAAATTCGTGCTTTACTCCCAAAGACCTTTCATTTGAGCCCCATATTAGTATGGTCGTAAATTTGTCCCCTTTGGGGGATGTTTTTGGTGAGAGGCGGCCCCCAAACACTTGGTCCCATATTTGGATATCAGATTCGTATTTTGCATTCAAATACCTTTCATTTGAATCCCATATTGCCATGGTCGGTAAATATGTCCGATTTAGGGGTGTTTTGGGGCTTGGGGTGGTCCCCCTAGCACTTGGTCAGGAAATTGGATATCATATACGTTTTCTTGTCTTAAATAACTTTCATTTTAGTCCCATATTGTGATTGGTCTA
Source organism: Stomoxys calcitrans (assembly GCF_963082655.1). NCBI lineage: Eukaryota > Metazoa > Arthropoda > Insecta > Diptera > Muscidae > Stomoxys > Stomoxys calcitrans. The sequence continues at coordinate 27,849,575 of NC_081552.1, forward strand.
AATATATATTTGGTAGGTTTTAGGGTGGGGCGGCCCCCCTAGGCACACCATCCGAAATTTGGATACCAAATTTGTATTTGTAGGGTACTATATGAGAGCACATAAAATTCCGCTTAAATCGCACTACCCATCTCTGAGATCTGGCGTTTCTGAAAATTAGTGTAAGGGGGAGGGTCCACCCCGCTTCAAATTTCTAAAATTTTTTCTTTTTCACCACTGGGTCACAATGCACCTTCTGTGAAAATTTCAAGAAAATCGGTTCAGCCGTTTCTGAGTCCATAAGGAACACACAAACATACAAAAAAACAAGTAAAAAGGCGTTAAGTTCGGCCGGGCCGAACTTTGGATACCCACCACCTCGGGAATATACGTAAACCACCTTTCATCAAAATCCGGTGAAAATTGTATACCTGAATTTCGGCGACATCGGATAATAAATGCACCTTTTATGGGCCTAAAACCTTAAAAAGAGAGATCGGTCTATATGACAGCTATATCCAAATCTTAACCGATCTGTGCCACATAGAAGAAAGATGTCGAAGGGCCTAAGGCAACTCACTGTTCCAAATTTCGGCGACATCCGGCAATAAATGAGCATTTTATGGGCCCAAAACCTGAAATCGAGAGATCGGTCTATATGGCAACTATATCCAAAATTGGTCCGATCTGCACCAAATTGATGAGGGATATCAAAGGGCCTAACACAATTTACTGTCCCAAATTTCAGAAAAATCGGATAGTAAACGTGGCTTTCATGGGCCTAAGACCCTAAATCTGAGGATCGGTCTATATGGCAGCTATATCCAAATCTGAACCGATCAGAGCCAAATTGACGAAGGGTGTCGAAGGGACTAACACAACTCACTGTCCCAAATTTCAGCAAAATCGGATAATAAATGTGGCTTTTATGGGCCTATGACCTTAAATCCGAGGATCGGTCTATATGGCAGCTATATCCAAATCTAGACCGATCTGGGCCAAATTGGCGAATAATGTCAAAGGGCCTAACACAACTCCCTGTCCCAAATTTCAGCAAAATCGGATAATAAATGTGGCTTTTATGGGCCTAAGACCCAAAATCGTAGGATCGGTCTATATGGCAGCTATATCCAAATCTGAACCGATCAGAGCCAAATTGACGAAGGGTGTCGAAGGGCCTAACGCAACTCACTGTCCCAAATTTCAGCAAAATCGGATAATAAATGTGGCTTTTATGGGACTATGACCTTAAATTCGAGGATCGGTCTATATGGCAGCTATATCCAAATCTGAACCGATCTGAACCAAATTGACAAAGGATATTGAGGGGCCTAACACAACTCACTGTCCCAAATTTCAGCAAAATCGAATAATAAATGAGGCTTTAATGGGTCTTAGACCCTAAATCGGAGGATCGGTATATAGGGCAGCTATATCCAAATCTGAACCGATCTGGGCCAAATTAACAGAGGAAGTCGAAAGGTCTAACAAAACTCACTGTCCGAAATTTCAGCAAAATCGGATAATAAATGTGGGTTTTATGGGCCTAAGACCCTAAATCGGAGGATCGGTCTATATGGGGGCTATATCAAGATATAGTCCGATATAGCCCATCTTCGAACTTAACCTGCTTATGGACTAAAAAAGAATCTGTGCAAAATTTTAGCTCAATATCTCTATTTTTAAAGGCTGTAGCGTGATTTCAACAGACAGACGGACAGACGGACAGACGGACAGACGGACGGACATGTCTAGATCGTCTTAGATTTTCACGCTGATCAAGAATATATATACTTTATAGGGTCGGAAATGGATATTTCGATGTGTTGCAAACGGAATGACAAAATGAATATACCCCCATCCTTCGGTGGTGGGTATAAAAAACACAAATTGATTATACCCATCACCGAAGGATGGGGGTGTATTAATTGTGTCATTCCACACATCGAAATATCCATTTCCGACCCTATAATGTATATATATTCTTGATCAGCGTAAAAATCTAAGACGATCTAGACATGTCCGTACATCTGTCCGTCTGTCTGTTGAAATCAGGCTACAGTCTTCAAAAATAGAGATATTGAGCTGAAACTTTGCACAGATTCTTTTTTTGTTCATAAGCAGGTTAAGTTCGAAGATGAGCTATATCGGACTATATCTTGATATAGCCCCCATATAGACCGATCCCCCGATTTAGGGTCTTAGGCCCATAAAAGCCGCATTTATTATCAGATTTTGCTGGAATTTGGGACAGTGAGTTATGTAAGTCTCCTCGATATCCTTCGTTAATTTGGCCCCGATCGGTTCAGATTTGGATATAGCTGCCATATAGACCGATCCTCCGATTTAGGATCTTAGGCTCATAAAAGCCATATTTATTATCCGATTTTGCTGAAATTTGGGACAGTGAGATGTGTTAGGCCCTTCGACATCCTTCGTCAATTTGGCTCAGATCGGTTCAGATTTGGATATAGCTGCCATATAGACCGATCCTACGATTTAGGGTACTAGGCCCATAAAAGCCACATTTATTATCCGATTTTGATGAAATTTGGGACAGTGAGTTGTGATAAGCCCTTCGACATCCTTCGTCAAATTGGCCCAGATCAGTCCAGATTTGGATATAGCTGCCTATAGACTGATCCCCTGATTTAGGATTTTAGGCCCATAAAAGTCACATTTATTACCCGATTTTGTTGAAATTTGGGACAGTGAGTAGAGTTAGGCCCTTCGACATCCCTTGTCAATTCGGTCCAGATTTGGATATAACTGCCATATAGACCGATCTCTCTATTAAATGTTTTGGGCCCATAAAAGGCGCATTTATTGTTCGATGTGGCCTAAATTGGGGACAGTGGGTTAAATTAAGCCCCTCGACATACTTCTGCAATATGCCACAGATCGGTTCAGATTTGGATATAGCTGCCATATAGCCCGATCTCTCGATCTAAGGTTTTGGGGTCATAAAAGGCGCGTTTATTGTCCGATGACGCCGAAATTTTGACGGTGAGTTGTGTTAGGCCCTTCGATATTCTTTTTAAATTTGATCCAGATTCGTCCAGATCTGCCATATAGACCGATATCCCGATCTATAGTCTTGGTCCTATAAAGTCGCATTTAAATCCGATTTCACTTAAATTTTACACAGTGACTTATGCTAAGCATTTCGACATCCGTATAGTACATGGTTCAAATCGGTTTAATTTTAGATATAGCTACTTAAAAGACCAATATTTTGTTATACGCAATTGAAAAATGACTTGTACTTATAAGTATTTGGTCCAAATCGGAACATATTTCGATATAGCTGCTATGGGACATAAGGTATGCATTTTTCACCGGATTTTGACGAAAGGTGTTTTACATATATACGCGAGGTGGTGGGTATCCAAAGTTCGGTCCGGCCGAACTTAACGCCTTTTTACTTGTTATATATAAGATATCAATAGTTACATCAAAATATGGGCTAATCTGTATCATATTCGGCGCAATGTAGAAGAGCTTTAGCGGTAGATAATGTGTTTTGATCCAGATTTTTGTGTTTGTGATACCATAGGAACAGAAGAAAGAATATGCCTTCTAGTTTCCACCGTTGAACCATCCAGATCGCTTTAAAAAGCCCAACAATTTGCGAACATTCACAACCACTAAATTAAACAGGTTCTCAAAGAAATCTAAACGTGGTCCCTCCTTCCGACTGCCAGTGTGGGACACACACACAGAATGTGTTCTATAGTCTCTTCTTATTCGATGTCCTCACAGGTTATGTAAAAGTCGTTACTGGCAACCTTCAGCCTGTCAGCATGTTTTCCGATTAGACAGTGACCTATCCGATTAGGCACAATGACTGTGACGTCTGTTCTAGCCAGTGACAGCAAGCGGTAGATCTCTTCAAGTCTAGATTAGGCCACATAGTTTTGGAATGCTCACAGCCCCCTCTTTGCGACCATCCATAATTCGTCGCCCTGTTTCCCTGGAATGTGTAAGGTAGTTCTTAGTCCCGAAAGCTCATCCGCACCCAGAAAAAGTGAATTTTGAACCGTTCAGCCATCTCGTTGAGGCGTCTGCCACAGTGGAGGGTGGTTTTTGTGTTCATAAATACGTTCTCCACGGATTTAATGGCTGCCTGGCTGTCTGAGAAGATATATATGCCAATCGTCGTTATGGCATTATATCTTAGCCACTCTATCACTTCCATAATTGCAAGGATCTCCGCTTGATACACACTGCAGTGGTTCTAGATCTTTAGAAAACACCCAAAACACCCCCTGGTCGTCTAGTCTGGAACCATCCGTACAGTAGTCTATGTGACCTCTATTACCAGGAATATCGTGGTTCCAATCGGTTCTATCAGAAATAGTGGTACAGTACTTTTTATCAAATAGCGGCGCAGACAGGGTGTAATCCATGCTGCCTGGAACATCGGACATTGTATCAAGGATAACACAATGTCCGTAGCCGCCACATGACCAAAGAAAAAGCTCCCTTAGCCTCACGGCAGTGGTCGCAGCTTTGTTGTCGAGCCACAATGTCCAGAGACTTTATATGAAGCATTAAATTCAGTGCATTAGATGGCGTCATCCTCAGTGCGGCTGTGATGCACAAACAAGCCATCCTTTGGATCCGTTTTACTATTGAACAGTAGGTTAGCTTGTGAAGCGCCGTCCACCAGACCACAACACCATATTGCATTATAGGTCTGACAGCTGCAATATATACCCAGTGCATGACGTGCGGTCTAAACCGCCAACTTTTCTGTAAATAGACTATTCTCTCCACTCAAGGAGAGAGGTTCCACTGTAGGCAACTTGTGTCTTCGTCTGAAAAGAACTACTTCCTGAAGTATATCTCTTAGAGTGCTGGGAAAATTTCCGCTAACCGCAATTGCACATCATCAGCAAACTCAAATTTTTTACACCTTTTCCTTCTAGAGGCAATGATATATTGTTAATGGCCATAAACTAGAGGAGTCAGAACACCTCCTCAAAGGTGTTCCTCTGCTGACTCATCTATTAGAAGGATGCAGTAGGATTTAAGGTGATTTCCAGGAGTCTTTGTCCTAAGATATGTTTCTATCAACCTCTCAAGAGACTTCAGCAAACAGGATGATAAACTAACAGGACGAAAATCATTCGCCTTCATGTGGTAAGGTTTCCCTGCTTTCGGAATGAAAATGACATTTATTTCTCTCCATCCCACAGGTATATATGACATGCTGATACAGAGTATACCTCCCTAAGTCAAAGAATAATTCTATTGGACTCTGCTTGTAATTCAACCGGTGATACATCATCTGGGCCTGCCGAATTAAAGAAGTGGAAATTTCTTATCGTCGAAAGGATTTTTGGCTCAGATACAATTTCCCTAACAATCTACGACCAATGCATACCAGTGACAACCTCTACTGGCGCCACGTTGAAGAATTTCCGGGAAAATGTGTATCAACGAGTAGCTCTAGTGTTTCCTCTCCAAATATTGTCCATACATTCTCCGACTTCTGAATATACCCACCCCACCGTAATAGGTCCCGTGTACAGAATCTTGCTTAACCTGGAAGCCTCAGATGTATCCTCCACGGAGCTGCAGAATTCCACCCAGGATTTGTTCTAAGCCTTTCTCAGCTCGCCCATATATATTTTTAGCTCAGCCTTATAGATGTCCCAATCGCGTGGTGCTCTTGTGGCTTTCGCCCTTTTAAAGAGTTTTCTGCAGTCCTTCCTTAGACCAACCAGTTCTAAGGTCCACCATGGCGGTCGCTGTTTGGCCCTTGGCTTGGCACTAGGACATGCTGACACATGCGAGTAATTCATTGCCTTCGTGATCCGCTTGACCATTAGGTCTATCTCCTTCGCAGTTTCCTCTACCTTTTCTAGTCTAGAAGGGATAGACGCGCAGAATGTTTGCCGACATTTTTCCAATCCGCCTTTCTTCTGTTTAGTCTAGGGACCACTTCTGCAGTATTTTCTCCAAGGCTGTAACTAATATAACGATGATCGGCGAAGCTGAGGTCATCCATCACCTTGCAGTCGTATATTCTTGCGCTTATATCTTTTGATACAAAGGTAATATCCTGGTAATAAAGTTCGGTTCGATTGCAACTTATAATATATTCGATAACCAACTCAACCCTTTAGTTGACATCCGAACTTCCCATATCTGTTTGTTGTTGTAAATACATTTTCACGTGTAGGTCCCCATATCTGGTGATGTGCATTAGCTTCACTTCGTATAGTGAGGCCCTTTTTCCTCGTAGAAGAGGCTCCAACCAGCAACTTAAGGCTTGAAGGCGGCATCTCTAAATCGTGTGCCATATATAGAGAAGCCAGCCATCAATGAGACTTATTTATTTCAAGCCTGGCTACTACTGCATCCTCAGTGCTTAGCGATGGAAGAAGAAAAACATTTTGACTACTCTTTGCAAGAATACAGGCCCTGTGTCTACCCGTACGAACCATTCCTCCACACACCCATGGTTCCTGGATAAGAACCATGTCAAATCCCCCTGCCATCAGGAGGACTTTTAGTCCCGACGAAGCGGCCTTACAATGGTGGAGATTTATCTGCAGAAACCGGACCATAGTCTGGATTGAGAACTTCCACCATTGTTGCTTTAGCCCTGTCTTCTGGTTCCGCCAGGAGTATATCCTCACAAAATTTTTGCGGAGCGAAATAACAAAACGTGCGCTGCACTCAACTGTCCCAACAACAAGAATCCCTTTACTTTGATTAACTAAAAGCTACTTTTCAACTCATTAATCCTAACCAAAAGTGTGGGTGTAAACGAAGCTTGCTGACTTTCGTCCTCACAACATGAAGATAAGACTCCTTTCCATAGCATGTCAGATACTTTCGAGATTACTGTGCAAGGGATAAAAATCAAGGGTAAGAGATGTTTGTGCTTTATTAATGTTGTTTAACCCTGAAAAATCCAGAGTGCAGGATGAAGTATTAAGGCGAGGAACAAATCGAAGCATGCGATGAGTGAACGATTCTTCGCAAGATTTTAATACCATTTTGTTATACCCACCACCATAATATTTGCACCTCGAAATATTCGTCTAAGACGGGCATAAAGTATATAAATTCTTGATCGTCTCGACGTTCTGAGTCGAGACGATCCCACTCAGAACGCCGATTTGACTGAAATTTTGCACTTAATATTCTGCTATGACTTCCAACATCTGTTTTGAGTACGGTTTAAATCGGTCTATAACCTGATATAGCTCCCTTATAAACCGATCTCCCAATTTGACTTCTTAAGCCCTTATAAGCTGCAATTGTTGTCCGATTTGGCTCAAATTGTGCCTGTGGTCTTTTGTTATGACTTTCAATAGCTGTGCCAAGGACAGTTCGAATTGGCCTATAGCCTGGTATAGCTCCCATATAAACCCATCGCCCGACTTGACTTCTTGAACCAATGGAAGGCCCAATTTTTGTCTGATTTGGCTGAAATTGTGCATATAGTGTTTTTTATACCCTCCACCATAAGATGGGGGGTATACTAATTTCGTCATTCTGTTTGTAACTACTCGAAATATTCGTCTGTGGCCCCATAAAGTATATATATTCTTGATCGTCGTGACATTTTATGTCGATCTAGCAATGTCCGTCTGTCTGTCGAAAGTTCGCTAAATTCCGAAGGAGTGTTTTTAGACGTACAAATATATCTTATTAGAGTAGGTCGGTTGGGATTGGAAATGACCCATCTTGGCCCATCACCTGTACCATATAAACCGATCTTGGGTCTTGACTTCTTGAGCCTCTAGAGGGCGCAATTCTTATCCGATTTGAATGAATTTTGGCACGACGTGTTTTGTTATGATGTCCAACAACTGTGCCAAGAATGGTTCAAATCGGTGTATAACCTGATATAGCTGTCATATAAACCGATCTTGGGTCTTGACTTCTAGAGTCCTAGAGTGCGCAATTATTATCCGATTGGGATGAAATTTTACATGACGTGTTTTGTTATGATATCCAACAACTGTGCCAAGTATGGTTCAAATCGGTTCATAATATGATATAGCTGCCATAAAAACCGATCTTGGGTCTTGACTTCTAGAGCCTCTAGAGTGCGCAATTCTTATCCGATTGAAATGAAATTTCGCACGACGTGTTTTGTTATGATATCCAACAACTGTGCCAAGTATGAATCAAATCGGTTCATAACCTGATATAGCTGCCATATAAACCGATCTTGGGTCTTGACTTCTAGAGCCTCTAGAGTGCGCAATTCTTATCCGATTAGAATGAAATTTTGCACGACGTGTTTTGTCGTGATATCCAACAACTATGCCAAGAATGGTTCAAATCGGTGTATAACCTGATATAACTGTCATATAAACCGATATTGGGTCTTGACTTCTTGAGCCTCTAGAGGGCGCAATTCTTATCCGATTTGAATGAATTTTGGCACGACATGTTTTGTTATGATATCCAATAACTGTGCCATGTATGGTTCAAATCGCTTCATAACCTGATACAGCTGCCATATAAACCGATCTGGGATATTGACTTCTTGAGCCTCTAGAGGTCGCAATTATTATCCGATTTGTCTGAAATTTTGTACGACGGATTCTCTCATGACCATCAACATACGTATTTATTATGGTCTGAATCGGTCTATAGCCCGATACAGCTCCCATATAAATCGATCTCTCTATTTTACATCTTGAGCCCCTAAAGGGCGCAATTCTTATTCGAATTGGCTGACATTTTACACAGGCCTCCAACATATAATTTAATTGTGGTCCAAACCGGACCATATCTTGATTTCGCTCTAATAGCAGAGGAAATCTTTTCTTTCATCCTTTTTTCCCAAAGAAGAGAAAAGAACTCGACAAATGCGATCCATGGTGGAGGGTATATAAGATTCGGCCCGGCCGAACTTAGCACGCTTTTACTTGTTTTTTTTTTTAACTTTCAACAACTGTAACAAGTACGGTCCAAATCGGTCTATAATCTGATATAGCTCCCACTTAAACCGATCTTCCGATTTGACTTCTTGAGTCTTTACAAACCGAAATTTTTGTCCGATTTGGCTAAATTTTTGCATGAGCTGTTCTATTATGACTACCAGCAACTGTGCCAAATACGGTCCAAATCAGTTCATAACCTGATATAGCTCCCATGTAGACCGGTCCTTGTTCGGTTCCTAGAAGCTTTAATTTTTGCTTGTTTAACAGAAGTTTGGTATATAGAATAAAATTATGACCTTCACCAAAATGTATTTTGTATACATTTTTAGCAGTATCCATGGTGGTGGGTTCCCAAGATTCGGCCCAGCCGAACTTATCACGTTTTACTTGTTAAGATTAACATTAGGGACCAGAGCAAACTTCTCACATATCAATGAGAGCTAAGCGATTCAAATTTAAGATCAGTGATAAGGGATCTTTTTCGATAGCCGAGTCCAAACCGAGTGCCGCAGTGCGATATCTTATTTGACAAAAATTTTTACATGGCATAGCACCTCACAAATGTCACCACCATATTAGGTAGAAAAGTCTTCTAACCAAAGACGAAACGTGTCCCATAGTGGTTGGTGTGTGTTGCTATCTTGGGTTTGGGTTTTCCATTTGCATCTCCGATCATCCAGCTCGTCTCGAAAGAGAAACAAACAAAAAATGGAAAATAAACATCTTCGACAGTTCTCACCCCCTCACTCACATTGGGATTTCGTATTTGGATATGCGTCTGTTCTTTGTGCAGTTGCTGTTAAAATTTTTTGTTTTATTGGATTTATTTATTGGATTTTTCAAGCTGATCCTTCATGTAGGCTAATAATTGAAGCAATAACTGACTTTTGGCTACAATTAATATTAGTAAGCATTTGCAATGGCAAACATTGGGCATCAACAAATTTAAGGCTTACACATAAAAATGTAAGCAAAAATTTAATAAAATGTATTTTTATACCCTCCACCATAAGATGGGGGGTATACTAATTTCGTCATTCTGATTGTAACTACTCGAAATATTCGTCTGAGACCCCATAAAGAATATATTCTTGATCGTCGTAACATTTTATGTCGATCTAGCCATGTCCGTCCTTCTGTCCGTCCGTCTGTCCGTCCGTCCGTCCGTCCGTCTGTCTGTCGAAAGCACGCTAACTTCCGAAGGAGTAATGCTAGCCGCTTGAAATTCTGCACAAATACTTCTTATTAGTGTAGGTCGGTTGGTATTGTAAATGGTTCATATCGGTTCATGTTTTGATATAGCTGCCATATAAACCGATCTTGGGTCTTGACTTCTTTTGCCTCTAGAGTGCGCAATTCTTATCCGATTGGGATGAAATTTTGCACTATGTGTTTTATTATGAGATCCAATAACTGTGCCAAGTATGGTTCAAATCGGTTCATAACCTGATATAGCTGCCATATAAACCGATCTTGGGTCTTGACTTCTTGAGCCTCTAGAGGGCGCAATTCTTATCCGATTGGAATGAAATTTTGCACGACGTGTTTTGTTATGATATCCAACAACTGTGCCAAGTATGGTTCAAAATTGTTCATAACCTGATATAGCTGCCATATAAACCGATCTTGGGTCTTGACTTCTTGAGCCTCTAGAGGGCGCAATTCTTATCCGATTGAAATGAAATTTTGCACGACGTGTTTTGTTACGATATCCAACAACTGTGCCAAGTATGGTTCAAATCGGTTCATAACCTGATATAGCTGCCATATAAACCGATCTGGGGTCTTGATTTCTTGAGCCTCTGGAGTGCGCAATTCTTATCCGATTGAAATGAAATTTTGCACGACGTGTTTTGTTACGATATCCAACAACTGTGCCAAATATGGTTCAAATCGGTCTATAACCTGATATTGCTGTCATATAAACAGATCTGGGGACTTGACTTCTTGAGCTTCTAGAGGGCGCAATTTCTCTCCGATTTGGCTGAAATTTCGCAAGACGTTTTTTATTGTTACTTTCAACAACTATGTCAAATAAAGTACAAGTCGGTTCATAACCTGATATAGCTGCCATATAAACCGATCTGGGATCTTGACTTCTTGAGCCTCTAGAGGTCGCAATTATTATCCGATTTGCCTGAAATTTTGTACGACGGATTCCCTCATGACCATTAACATACCTGTTTATTATGGTCTGAATCGACCTATAGCCCGATACAGCTCCCATATAAATCGATCTCTCTATTTTACTTCTTGAGCCCCCAAAGGACCCAATTTTTAATCGAATTGGCTGACATTTTACACAGGTCTCGAACAAATATATCTTGATATCGCTCTAATAGCAGAGCAAGTCTTTTCTTATATCCTTTTTTTTTGCCTAAGAAGAGATGCCGGGAAAAGAACTCGACAAATGCGATCCAAGGTGGAGGGTATATAAGGTTCGGCCCGACCGAACTTAGCACGCTTTTACTTGTCCCAATATATCTTTAGATCTGCTCCACTCACAGAGTAACGTACACACACACACATAAAATCTTTTATATGCAAAAAATCAAATTTCGTTGTATAATACAGTGAGTAATGGATGCCATACATCAAACAGTCATTGCTCTCTTTGGAATTTTAACTACCTAATACCCCCTCCCAATTCAATCAAGACACACAAAGCCTATAACAAGTACAAATAAACCTAAAAGGGATATTTGCCAATTCACATAAAGACACACACACACACACTTGTGTATGATATTCCTACATTGTTTGCATTACTTGCCTTTTGTTATGAATTGGTATTAGTATTCATCCTTAAATTGCAAATACTCGTAAACTAACACTTTTACAACTGCTGCTGTTACCATTGCTGCTTTATGATCAAATATGAATGGAAAAAATCAAATGAAACAAACGTAAATGAAGTACGCAATCATTCAGCGTTTGCCAGCTACTCTAAATTCCTTCACTTTCGTTGGTTTCATGCAATTGAGCTAACGCAGCAAACTACAAATTCATGGCAAAATAAGGGCTAAGTTTAACAAAAAGTAAAGTAAATAACCATAAAGACGAAAGGCATACAAGCAGGCAACAAAGTTGTAAAGAAGAAGGGGAATTGAGGGAAACATAAGAAATGAGAACGTGTTAAGTTCGGCCGTGCCGAACTTTGGATACCCACCACCATGGATACAATAAAGTAAGTCCAGTACCATAGTAAAATGCTAATGGAGGCTGTTCTGGATCATATTTGATTTAGGTCCCGAGAACTCTTTTACCAGTCTCATTTTCAGTGAAATCGGGCAAAAAATCCGACCCTTAATTGGAAGGTCCTTCTAAAGGATGATTTTTTAAGAAAAAGTTTAATGAAAGTTAAAACATGTAAAAAGGCATTAAGATGGCCGGGCCTAACTTTGGATACCCACCACCTCGGGTATATATGTAAACCACCTTTCGTCAAAATGCGGTGAAAAATGCAAACCTTATGGCCCATAGCAGCTATATCGAAATATGTTCCGATTTGGACCAAATACTAATAAGAACAAGTCATTCTTCAAAGATCTCTCGAGTTATGGGCCCAAACCCGAGGGATCGGTCTATATGGCAACTATATCCAAATCTGGACCGATCTGGGCCAAATCGAAGGAAGATATCGAAAGTTGTAACACAACTATTCCAAATTTCGGATAAAAAATGTGGCTTTTATGGGGCCAAGACTTTAAATCGAGATATGGCAGCTATACCCAAATCTGAACCGATCTGGCCAAATTAAAAGAAATGTCGAAAGGCCTAACACAACTCACTGACCCAAATTTTGGCGACATCGGACAATAAATGCACTTTTTATGTGCGCAAAACCTTAAGTCGACAGATCGGTCTACATAGCAGCTATATTCAAATTTGGACCGATCTGGGCCAAATAAAATAGGGATGTCGACTGGCCTAACACAACTCACTGTTCTAAATATCAACAAATTTGGATAATAAATGTGGCTTTTATGGGCCGTTGACCCTAAATCGGCGGAACGGTCTATAAGGCTATATTCAAATCTGGACCGATCTGAGCCATATTGCAGAGGCATGTCGAGTGACTTAACTTTACTCACCGTCACATATTTCGACGACATCGGACAATAAATGCGCCTATTATGAGCAGCTATATCCAAATCTGGACCAATGTGAGCCAAATTGAAAAAAAAAATGTCTAGGGGCCCATCCGGAGAATAAATGCGGCTCGGATCAGTCCAGATTTGGATATAGCTGCCATTTAGACCGATCTCTTGATTTAAGGTTTTGGGCCCATAAAAAGCGCAATTATTGCCCGATGTCGCCGAAATTTGGTGCTGTGAGTTGCGTTAGGCCCTTAGACATTTCTCTTTAATTTGGCCAAGATCGGTCCAGATTTAGATTTAGATGCCATATAGACCGATTCGGAACAGTCAGTTGTGTTGGGGCCCTAGACATTTTTTTAATTTGGCTCACATCGGTCGAGATTTGGATATAGCTGCCATATAGACCGATCTCTCGATATAAGGTTTTGGGCCCATAAGTTAGGCCTTCGATATCTTTCTACAATATGGAACAGATCGGTCCAGATTTGGATATAGCTGACATATAGACCGATCTTTCGATTTAAAGTCTTCGACCCATAAAAGGCGCATTTATTGTCCAATTTCGCCGAAATTTGGGACAATGAGTTGTGTTGGAACACTCGTTAACTTTCTGAATTTCAGATCGGTCCAAATTTGGATATAGCTGACATATAGATCGATCTCTCGATTTAAGGTCTTGGGCCCATAAAAGGCGTATTTATTGTCCGATGTCGTCGAAATTTGGGACAGAATGTAAGTTAGGCCTTCGATATATTTCTACAATATGGAACAGATCGGTCCAGATTTGGATATAGCTGACATATAGACCGATCTCTCGATTTAAGGTCTGCGACCCATAAAAGGCGCATTTATTGTCCGATGACGCCGTAATTTGGGACAGTGACTTATATTAGGCTTTTCGACATTCGTGTAGTAAATGGTTCAGATCGGTCTATATTTGGATCGATCGATGGATATTTGGATATTGAATATTGACTTGTACTTATTAGGCCACTCAATATTCATGTCGAATTTGGTCTTAATCGGACTTCGGATTTCGATAAAACTGCTATGGAGCATAAATTATGCATTTATCACCGGACAGGTGGACCGGACGACAGGTGGTTTATATATATTTCCGAGGTGGTGGGTATCCAACGCCTTTTTACTTGTTAGTTCTTGCAATACTCCTGGCTGATCATTACTCCAAAATCGACGATTCTGCATATGTTCGTACTCATTTAGCTAAAAACAAGTAAAGAAAGGCAAAAGTCGAGCAGAGCCGACTATATAATACCCAGTCAACATACATACTACTTTTAATATTTAAAACCTATGTTGAAATCTAGTCTGACTTTAATTTTGCATAACTATTGAAAAACTGAATAGAACCTCGTATGATTTTTTTTCGATAGGTCTTAAATTGTTGCAACTACTGACTTTAAGGGCCATATCGGATGAAAGTTATATCGGAGATATATCTAAATCTGGACCAACTTTAATAAAATTTAGCACACGTACAAGGGCTTTAAATAAAACACCTCACGCTTAATTTTATAAATGTCGAACCAAAATTGTGGCGACTACAGCCTTAAAAGGCCATATCGGATGAAAGATATATATGGGACATATATCTAAATTTGAAACGATTTTCCTAAAATTTTGCACACGTATTAAGACGTCAAATAAAACATCTCATTCAAAATTGTGTATATATCGGACCAATCCTCTGGTTTTACTGTCTTAAAAGGCCATATTGGCTGAAAAATATATATGAGAGCAATATAACTAAAACTGACCCGATTTTGACCTATTAAGGCATCTACAGCCTTAATAGGTCAAATCGGATGAAAGATATACATGGGAGCTATATCTAACTCTGACCTGATATCGACGAAATTTTGCACACGTTTTAAGACGTCACACGAAAAATCACATGCAAATTTTTTAAGGATCGAACAAAAATTGTTGATACTAAAGACTTAAAAGGCCACGTCTGATGATATATATATATGTGGGAGCTATATCTAAATCTGAACCGATTTTAACGAAATTTTGCGCACATACTGAGACGTCAAAAAAATACTTCATGCTAAATTTAGTAAAGATCAGACCTAAATTTTGGCTTCTACAGCCTTAAATGGGCATATCGGATGAAAGATATAAATGGGAGCTATATCTAAATCTGGGCCGATTTTTTTCATAATCAATAACGTATGTCCTTGGGCAAAAAAAAAAAATGAAAAGTGCAAGTTTTATGAAAATCGGACAACAAATGAGGCCAGTACTTGATTACAAGAATACAAGGACAGACAGACAGGCGGACATGGCTTAATCGAATCAGAAAGTGATTCTTAGTCGCTCGATATACTTAGCACTTCTCCTTCTTAGCGTTGGAAACAAATGCACAAAGTTATAATTCCCTCTACCACAATGGTGGTATAGGGTATAATAAGTGGATCTTCGACCAACTTTCTAACAGCCCATCCACCAAAAATTCTGCGTTGCAAAAGGTCGTTCAGCTTACAGTATAGACCAAACTGAAGATGGTTGAGAGTGAAACAAAACACGAAACGTGCGTGTTGAAACCAGTGTTGCCAAAAAGATGGTAGCTAAAACGTGATGTTTTTATATGGCAACTATATCAAAATATAGCCTGATCTGGTCGCATGACGGGAGGCTTAATACAAATCACTGTGTCGAATTCCAGGAAAATCGGATAATAAATGCAGCTTTTATGGGCTTATGACCCTAAATCGGCAGATTGGAATTTATGGCAACTATATCGAAATATTGTCCGATCTCGACCATATTTAGGTGTGATGACGGAAGGTATAAAATAAGTCACAGTTTCAAGTTTCAGCGAAATCGGGCGAAATATATGCAGCTTTTATGGGCTCAAAAAGCCTAATCGGCAGATCGGTTAATATAGCAGCTATATCTGAATATAGATCGATCTAAACGATATTTGAATCGGTTATTGGAAGGATTTAAGCAACTCTTTATATCAGATTTCAGCGAAATCGGATAATAATTGCGGATTTTATGGGCTTAAAACTCTAAATCAGTAGATCAGTCTATATGATAGCTATATCTAAATATGTCCCGATTTTAGCCATATTTAAGTCGGATGTCAAGGGACTTAAACCAACTCACTGTTTCTAATTTCATCGAAATCGGTTAGTTAATGAGACTAGAACGGACTTAAGATCCTAAATTGTAGGATCGGTCTGTATGGCTGCTATATCCAAATATAGTCCGACTAGCATATCGGTGATCCGCTTCGCTAGCGCCATTTTTGATACTCCCTTCGTATGTTTTAGTACTTAAATCCACTATATAAAAACAATTTTTATACCCTCCACCATAAGATGGGGGGTATACTAATTTCGTCATTCTGATTGTAACTACTCGAAATATTCGTCTGAGACCCCATAAAGTATATATATTCTTGATCTTCGTGAAATTTTATGTCGATCTAGCCATGTCCGTCCGTCCGTCTGTCAGTCCGTCTGTCCGTCCGTCCGTCTGTCTGTCGAAAGCACGCTAACTTCCGAAGGAGTAAAGCTAGCCGCTTGAAATTTTGCACAAATACTTCTTATTAGTGTAGGTCGGTTGGTATTGTAAATGGGCCATATCGGTCCATGTTTTGATATAGCTGCCATATAAACCGATCTTGGGTCTTGACTTCTTGAGCCTCTAGAGTGCGCAATTCTTATCCGATTGGGATGAAATTTTTGCACGACGTGTTTTGTTATGATATCCAACAACTGTGCTTAGTATGGTTCAAATCGGTTCATAACCTGATATAGCTGCCATATAAACAGATCTGGGGACTTGACTTCTTGAGCTTCTAGAGGGCGCAATTCCTATCCAATTTGGCTGAAATTTCGCAAGACGTTTTTTATTGTTACTTTCAACAACTATGTCAAATAAAGTACAAGTCGGTTCATAACCTGATTTAGCTGTCATATAAACCGATCTGGGATCTTGACTTCTTGAGCCTCTAGAGGTCGCAATTATTATCCGATTTGCCTGAAATTTTGTACGACGGATTCTCTCATGATCATTAACATACGTGTTTATTATGGTCTGAATCGGTCTATAGCCCGATACAGCTCCCATATAAATCGATCTCTCTATTTTACTTCTTGAGCCCACAAAGGGCACATTTCTTATTCGAATTGGCTGACATTTTACACAGGTCTCCAACATATAATTTAATTGTGGTCCAAACCGGACCATATCTTGATATCGCTCTAATAGCAGAACAAATCTTTTCTTATATCCTTTTTTTTGCCTAAGAAGAGATGCCGGGAAAAGAACTCGACAAATGCGATCCATGGTGGAGGGTATATAAGATTCGGCCCGGCCGAACTTAACACGCTTTTACTTGTTGTACCTACATGCCAAAAAGTACCAAAAAGAACCAAATGGTACCAATATGTACGAGTTGTGAATAGTCACCCATCATATTTTTGCAAGTTGTACCTGTATACCATATATCAGACCTCTAGATCTATCTGTAAAGAAAGTACCAAATGGTACCAATTTTAGTACCAAAATAACAAAATTTTTAATGGATAATTAAGTCACCAATCATATATATCTTAGTTGTAATTACATGCCAAATTTCAGACTTCTAGCTCCATATATGAAGTAAGCACCAAGTGGTACCAAAATGTACCAATAATGAATAGATAATTTAGCCTAACATCATTTTTTTTCATAGTTGTACTTACATGCCAAATTTCAGGCGTTAAGCTCCACCTCAACAGAAAGAACCAGATGGTACCATAATTAACGAATTTTGAATAGAACATTTAGTCGCCCATCATTTATTTCTTATATTGAACCTACATGCCACATTTCAGACCTCAGGCTCTAACTGAAGAGAAAGTACAAGATAGTACCAATTTTGGTTCGAAAATGTACGAATTTTGAATAGATCATTTATCTTATATTTCCAAGTCGTGCTCACATGCCCAATTTCAGACCTCTAGCTCTATCTGTAATAAAGCACCAAATGGTATCTATTGTGGTACTAAATGTACATTTTCTCTCGTTACCATACTATTTTTAAATTTATTCATTTAACCCTCATCCTTTTGCACCAGATGTCTTTTGAGTCAAATTTCAAAATTCTACATCTATCCATCCGCCCTGTACAAAGTTCACCCATTTCGTACTTTTTTAGTATCTTATTGTAACAATTTCCAAAAACTCTTACAGTCACCAAATTTAGGTTGCCATAGTGTACCTAAGTTCCAAAATTCAAAGTTCTATTCTATTTACAAAGAAAGTACCATGTAGTACCAATTGCGGTACTAAACGTACTATTTCTCCAATTCGCGCTGCATGTACCATTTCGCACTTTTTTTTTGTACTTTTTAGTACGAATATCACTAAATCCAGCCTTATCTCGTGTCTATGTCCCAAGATTAACATTCGTGTAAAATTTCATGATTCTAGCTTTAGTCGTTTGGGCTGGGTGATGATCAGTCAGTCACGCAACTATTATTTTTTTATAACCACCACCATTGAATGGGGGTATACTAACCTAGCCATTCCATTCGTAACACCTCGTAATATTTGTCTAGGACCCCATAAAGTATATATATTCTTGCTCGTCTCGACATTCTGAGTCGATCTAGCCATGTCCGTCCGTCCGTCTGTCGAAGTCACGATAGCGTCAATTCGACATTCTCCGTCAATTTGGCCCAGATCGGTCCAGGTTTGGATATAGCTGCCATATAGACCGATCCTTAGATTTAGGGTCTTAGGCGCATAAAAGCCACATTTATTATCCGATTTTATTGAAATTTAAGACAGTGAGTTGTGTTAGGCCCCTCGACATCCTTCGTTAATTTGGTCCAGATCGGTCCAGATTTGGATATAGCTGCCATATAGACCGATCCTCCGATTTAGGGTCTTAGGCCCATAAAAACCACATTTATCATCCGATGTTGTTGAAATTTGGGACAGTGAGTTTTGTTAGTCTCCTCGACATCCTTCGTCAATTTGGCCCAGATCGGTTCAAACTTTGATATAGCTGCCATATAGACCGATCTCTCGATTTAAGGGTTTTTGCCCATAAAAGGCGCATTTATTATCGGATTTTGCTGAAATTTGTTACAGTGAGTTATATTTGGCCCTTCGACATCCTACGTCAATTTGGCTCAGATCGGTCCAGATTTGGATATAGCTGCCATATAGACCGATCTCTCGGTTTAACGTTTTGGGGCCAGAAAAAGCGCATTTATTGTCCGATGTCGCCGCAATTTGGAACAGTGAGTTGTGTTGGGCCCTTCGACATCCTTTTTCAATTTGGTCCAAATCGGATCATATTTCAATATAACTGCTATGGGACAAAAGGTATGCAAATTTCACTGGATTTTGATGAAAAGTGCTTTACGTAGATACCCGAGTTGGTGGGTATCCAAAGTTCGGCCCGGCCGAACTTAACGCCTTTTTACTTGTTTGTTATACCCACCACCGAAGGATGGGGGTATATTCATTTTGTCATTCCGTTTGCAACACATCGAAATATCCATTTCCGACCCTATAAAGTATATATATTCTTGATCAGCGTAAAAATCTAAGACGATCTAGACATGTCCGTCCGTCTGTCCGTCTGTCCGTCTGTCTGTTGAAATCACGCTACAGTCTTCAAAAATAGAGATATTGAGCTGAAATTTTGCACAGATTCTTTTTTTGTCCATAAGCAGGTTAAGTTCGAAGATGGGCTATATCGGACTATATCTTGATATAGCCCCCATATAGACCGATCCGCCGATTTAGGGTCTTAGGCCAATAAATGCCACATTTATTATCCGATTTTGCTGAAATTTTGGACAGTGAGTTGTGTTTGGCCCTTCGACATCCTTCGTCAATTTGGCTCAGATCGGTTCAGATTTGGATATAGCTGCCATATAGACCGATCTTCCGATTTAGGGTCTTAGGCTTATAAAAGCCACATTTATTATCCGATTTTCCTGAAATTTGGGAAAGTGAGTTGCGTTAGGCCCTTCAACATCTTTCGTCAATTTGGCCCAGATCGGTCCAGATTTGGATATAGCTGCCATATAGACCGATCCCCCGACTTAGGGTCTAAGGCCCATAAACGCCACATTTATTATCCGATTTCGCTGAAATTTGGGACAGTGAGTTGTGTTAGGCCCCTCAAAATCCTCCGTCAGTTTGGCCCAGATCGGTCCAGATTTGGATATAGCTGCCATATAGACCGATCCTCCGATTTGGGGTCTTAGGCCCATAAAAGCCACATTTATTATCCGATTTTGCTGAAATTTGGGACAGTGAGTTGTGTTAGGCCCTTCGACATCCTTCCTCAATTTGGCTCAGATCGGCTCAGATTTGGATATAGCTGCCATATAGACCGATCCTCCGATTTAGGGTCTAAGGCCCATAAAAGCCACATTTATTATCCGATTTTGCTGAAATTCGGGACAGTGAGTTGTGTTAGGCCCTTCGACATCTTTCTTCAATTTGGTCCAGATCGGTTCAGATTTGGATATAGCTGCCATATAGACCGATTTCTTGATTTATGGTTTTGGACCCATAAAATGCTCATTTATTGTCCGATGTCGCCGAAATTTGGGACAGCGACTTATGTTAAGCTCCTTGACATACTTCTGCAATATCGCACAAATCGGTCTAGATTTGAATATAGCTGCCATATACACCGATCTCTCGATTTAAGGTTTTGGGACCATAAAAAGAGGCATTTATTGTCCGATTTCGCCGAAATTTGGGACATTGCTTTGTGTTAGGCTCTTCGACATTTTTATGCAACTTGGCCCAAATCGGTTCAGATTTGGATATAGCTGCCATGTAGACGGATATCTCGATTTAAAGTCTTGGCCCCATTAAAGGCGCATTTATAATCCGATTTCAGTGAAATTTGACACAGTAACTTATGTTAGGCTTTTCGACATCCGTGTCGTATATAGTTCAGATCGGTTTATTTTTAAAGATTGCTAGTGTACTTATTAGCATATGGTCCAAATCGGAACTTATTTTGATATAACTGATATGGGACATAAGGTATGAAATTTTCACCGAATTTTGATGAAAGATGGTTTACATATATACCCGAGGTGGTGGGTATCCAAAGTTCGGCCCGGCCGAACTTAACGCCTTTTTACTTGTTTTTATTTAGATTTGGCCCATCAAATCTAAATAAAAATATTTAGACTTGGCCCATTCAAAAACTTAACCTGCGTATAAACGAAATACGAGTCTGTGCAAAATTTCAATTCAATATTTTAATTTTTTTAGACTGTAGCATGATTACAACTGACAGAGACACGGATGGAGAGACACACCTTCCGACCCTGGTATGGATATTTCGATGTGTTGCAAACGGAATAACAAAATGAATATACTCCCTATCCTATGGTGGTTGGCACCAAAATAGCACTTGCCAGCAACACAAATAAACAATGATGGACCGGTTGAAGCATACCCCAGAGACCGATTTACGCTGGTGTTGGCACCATGGCAAAAGAAATACTTCAAGATGTGAATAAAATTAAGGACTTCATATAACTATGAATGAAATTGAGAATGAGAGAAAGCTAGATAGGCCAAAGGAGATAAACAGTCAAATAGTCTAGCAGACATACTCGCATAACAAGTATACCAACACAAGTATCAGCCAACTTATATGGCAACTCATTCAACTCTAGGACATCGCCTTGTAATGACCTCATAAAAGAGACATTCGCACTAGCCAGTCATAATCTATGAAGGACATCACAGGTTCTTAATCTAATAAAAGAGCCATTGCAAACAAACAACATTTAAATGGGCATGGAAAATTTGCCATACATGTTTACTAGCTAAATCAAAGGATAATAAGAGAATTGTGTATGTGGTAAGAAAATTAAAGACCCAGTTCAAAACGTTTGTCATATGGTCAAGTAATTTTCGATCGACGACTGGAAGATTGGTAGATTGGATGAGGCTGGTGGCAATCGGAGACATGCAGTATTCGTACTAAGCTTCGGCTGTCTTGCAGGCCTTACACTGAATTGCTTGTCCTAATTTTAAATATTCGAGCCAACGATAAGCAAACTTAAATAAAAGATGATCAATTTCTAACTCTTTAAGGAAACATACCCTTTGGTGAAAATAATTTTCTTCATATTAAGGATTTTTTATTTCAAATGGCAGGTTAATGAATCCTTAACTAAGTGTCTTGTTATTTAAGACAAAATTCTAAAGTTAAGGTCAAAATATCGTTGAATGTTAGGAAATACATCTTGGAATAAGACAATAGTGAAATGTAGTTAAAAACCCAAAATAGTCTTACAAATAAGAGCGTCTTAAAATTTTTAAATGTTTTAGTTTAAGGTGCTAAGTTTAAACAAGTAAAAGCGTGATAAGTTCGGCCGGGCCGAATCTTATATACCCTCCACCATGGATAGCATTTGTCAAGTTCTTCGTCCGATATCACTTTATAGACAAACAAAGGATAATGGATAAGAATTGCTATGCTATTTCAGCTATACCAAGTTACGATTAGTGCCATACTTGGTTTGGATGTTGGAGACCAAAATGGAATTCATTGTGTAAAATTTCAGCCAAACCGAATAAGAACTGCGCCCTATCGTGGTTCACGAAATAAAATTGGGAGATCTGTATGGGAGCTATATCAGGTTATGAACCGATTCAAGACATATTTAACACGTATGTTAAAGGTCATACAAGAAGACGCTATCAGCTAAATCTGATAACAATTGCTCTCCCTTGAGGCTCAAGAACTCCAGATCAGATATCGTTTTATATGGCAGCTATACCTAAACATGAACCGATTTGGCCTATTTACAATCCCAACCGACCTTTACCAATAAGAAATATTTATGCAAAATTCGAAGCGCCTACCTTCGAAGTTAGCGTGCTTTTGACAGACAGACAAACAGACGGACGGACGTATAGACGAACGGACATGTCTAAATCGACCAAGAATGTCAAGCCGATCAAGAATACAAATACTTTGTTGGGTCTCAGATCAATACTTCGATGTGTTACAAACGGAATGACAAAATTTGTGTACCCCTATAGTGGAGGGTATAAACATGAGACCTCACCATGTATTTGGGAGCGATCGTTTCCAAAGATTGCCTTTCGGTATTAATGCGGCACGGAAGTTTTTCATGCGAAAAAGGTGAGATTATTTGGTGATATTCCCAGGCTAATCATCTTATATATAACAAGTAAAAGCGTGCTAAGTTCGGCCGGGCCGAATCTTACATACCCTCCACCATGGATCGCATTTGCCGAGTTCTTCTCCCGGCATTTCTTCTTAGGCAAAAAAGGATATAAGAACAGATTTCCTCTGCTATTGTTATATTATTAAATGTTGGAGACCTATGTAAAATGTCAGCCAATTTGAATAAGAATACCGCCCTTTGGGGGCTCAAGAAGCTGTATCGGGCTATAGACCGATTCAGATCATAATAAACACGTATGTTGATGGTCATTAAAGGATCCGTAGTACATAATTTCAGGCAAATCGAATAATAATTGCGCACTCTAGAGGCCCAAGAAGTCAAGACCCAAGATCGGTTTATATGGCAGCTATATCGGGTTATGGACCGATTTGAACCATACTTGGCACATTTATTGGATATCATAACAAAACACGTTGTACAAAATTTCATTGCAATCGAGTAAGAATTGCGCACTATAGAGGCTCAAGAAGTCAAGATCCCAGATCGATTTATATGGCAGCTATATCAGGTTATGGACCGATTTGAACCATACTTGTAACAGTTGTTGGATGTCATAACAAAACACGTTGTGCAAAATTTCATTCCAATCGGATAAAAATTGCGCACTCTAGAGGCTCAAGAAGTCAAGACCCAAGATCGGTTTATATGGCAGCTATATCAAAACATGGACCGATTTGAACCATACTTGGCACACTTGTTGGATATCATAAGAAAACACGTTGTGCAAAATTTCATTCCAATCGGATAAGAATTGCGCACTCTAGAGGCTCAAGAAGTCAAGACCCAAGATCGGTTTATATGGCAGCTATATCAAAACATGGACCGATATGGCCCATTTACAATACCAACCGACCTACACTAATAAGAAGTATTTGTGCAAAATTTCAAGCGGCTAGCTTTACTCCTTCGGAAGTTAGAGTGCTTTCGACAGACAGACGGACGGACGGACGGACGGACAGACGGACGGACATGGCTAGATCGACATAAAGTGGAGGGTATGAAAAGCAATTTGTATGTAGGTTTGTTTGTTTGTGTGTTCTTCATAGACTCAAAAACGGCTGAACCAATGTTCATGAAATTTTCACTGATGGGATGGTCCCATGGTGAAAATAGGGTACTACATTTCTTGATACATGAAAGAGGGGTGGACCCTCTCCCTTACCCTAATTTTCAGAAACGGCAGATCTCGGTGGTGGGTGCTGCGATTTAAGCGAAATTTTGTGTACTCTCTTATAGTAACCTAAAAACAAAAATTTGGTATACAAATTTCGAATGGAGTACCTAGGGGGGCCGCCCCAACCCTAAAACCGGCCATAAATATACATAGACCAATCACGACAATATGAGACTTAAATGAAGGGTATTTAAGATTAGAAAACATGTTTGATATCCAATTGTCTGACTAAGTGTTTAGGGGACCACCCCAACCCCCCAAAACACCCCTAAATCGGACATATTTACCGACCATGGCAATATGGGACTCAAATGAAAAGTATTTGCAAGTAGAATGCGAATTTGATATCCAAATGTTGGACTCAGTTTCTGGGGGTCCACGCCTACCTCAAACAGTACTTATTTACTGATGGGCCTTAAACAAAAGGCATTTGAATGTATAATACGAATCTGATATCCAAATGTGGAACGAAGTTTTTGAGGGGCCGCCCATCCCCAAAAACACCCCCTAAAGAGGACAAATTAACGACCATAGCAATATGGGGCTCAAATGAAAGGTCTTTGGGAGTAAAACACGAATCTGATATCAATATTCGAAAAAAAGTGTCTATGAGGCCACCCCACTCCCATAGCAACACCCATATAGGAGTATTTGCTGATCATTGCAATATGGGCTCAAATAAGAGGTATTTTAAAGTAGAACACGAATTTGAGTAACTGAGTGGCAGCCCCATCGCCAAACCGGCCATGTCTGCCGACTGTGGAAATAAGGGGCTCAAATGAAATGTATTTGGTGGTAGACCCCGAAGCTGATACCAACATTCGAGACCAACTATCTAGGGGACGTCCCACCACCATAACAACCCCAACAAGTAAAAAGGCGTTAAGTTCGGCAGGGCCGAACTTTGGATACCCACCACCTCGGATATATGTGTGAACAACCTTTCGTTAAAATCCAGTGAAAAATGCATACCTTATGCCCCATAGCAGCTATATAGACATATTTAGACCAAATGCTTATAAGTACAAGTCATTGTTCAACCGAGAGATCGGTCTATATGGCAGCTATATCCAAATCTGGTTCGATCTGAGCCAAATTGAAGACCAACATCGTAGAGCCCAACACACCTCACTGTCCCAAATTTCGGCGACATCGGACAATAAATGCGCTTTTTATGGGCCCAAAACCTTAAATCGAGAGATCGTCTATATGGCAGCTATATCCAAATCTGAACCGATCTGGGCCAAAATGACGAAAGATGTCGAAGAGCTCAACACAACTCACTGTCCTAAATTTCAGCAAAATCGAATTATAAATGCGGCTTTTATGGGCCTAAGACCTTTAATCGGAGGATCGGTCTATATGGCAGCTATAACCAAATTTGGACCGATCTGGGCCAAAATGACGAAAGATGTCGAAGGGCTCAACACAACTCACTGTCCCAAATTTCAGCAAAATCGAATAATAAATGCGGCTTTTATGGGCCTAAGACCTTAAATCGGAGGATCGGTCTATATGGCAGCTATAACAAAATCTGGACCGATCTGGGCCAAATTGACAAAGGATGTCGAAGGGCCCAACGTAACTCACTATCCCAAATTTCAGCAAAATCGGATAATAAATGTGGCTTTTATGGGCCTAAGACCATAAATCGGACGATCAGTCTATATGGCAGCTATATCCAAATTTGAACGGATCTGAGCCATATTGACGGAGGATGTCGAAGGGCCTAAGACAACTCACTGTCCTAAATTTCAGCAAAATCGGATAATAAATGTGGCTTTTATGGGCCTAAAACCATAAATCGGAGGATCGGTCTATATCGCAGCTATATCCAAATTTGAACGGATCTGAGCTATATTGACGGAGGATGTCGAAGGGCCTAACACAACTCATTGTCCCCAATTTCAGCAAAATCGGATAATAAATGTGGCTTTTATTGGCCTAAGACCCTAAATCGGCCGATCGGTCTATATGGGGGCTATACCAAGATATAGTCCGATATAGCCCATTTTCGAACTTAACCTGCTTATGGACAAAAAAAGAATCTGTGCAAAATTTCAGCTCAATATCTCTATTTTTAAAGACTGTAACGTGATTTCAACAGACAGACGGACGGACATGTCTAGATCGTGTTAGATTTTTACGCTGATCAAGAATATATATACTTTATAGGGTCGGAAATGGATATTTCGATGTGTTGCAAACGGAATGACAAAATGAATATACGCCCATCCTTCGGTGGTATAAAAGACGTATTTGCTCACCAAGTCAATATGAGTCTTCAGGACAGTGGAGCTCGATATTGATTGTTTCTTGGGCCCATACCCCAAACTGGAAATATTTTCTGACTTTTGCCATAAGAGGTTTAAATGAAAGACATTTGAGATTAGAAAATGAATTTGATATCCAATTTCGAGGCCAATGGGGGGTTATATTGAAATAGAGGCCAATATGGGGTTTTATTGAAATAGAGCACAATGCTGCTTTATTTTCAGGGCTAAGTGTTTGGGGGAGCACCCCACTCCCCAAAACACTCCTAAGTCGGGCATATTTACCGACCATGACAATGTGGGGCCCAAATTAAAGATATTGGGGAATAGAGCATGAAAATGGTACCCACTTTCGGGACCAATTTTCTAGGGATCTATCCCTTTCCCAAAATACCCCACGAATAGCAATTATTTACTGACCATCGCAATATGGGGTTCAAATAAAGGTATTTGGTAGTAGAATACGAATCTGATAGCTAAATGTGGGACTATGTATTTACGGCTCCGCCTCTTCCCCAAAATAGTCCCAACTCGGACACATTTACCGACCATGACAATATGTGGGTCAAATGAAAGATATTTGAGATTATAATACAAATTTGATGACCAATTTCGGGGTCAAGTGCTTGGGGGACGTCTCATCCCATAAACTCCCCTTAAACTAAAGGCAATATGGGATTCAAATAAATGGTCTTTGAGAGAAGAGCACGATGCTGATATTTTTTCAGTGCAAAGATCTTGGGGACCACCTCACCCCTGAAGACACCATATGGGGTTCAAATGAAAGGTATTTGGGAGTAGAGCACAAAATGCATACCCACTTTTGGGATCACGTCCACACCACCCCCTAAACCAACCAACCACCACCCTGGGGTCCTTCCTACTACTAAAATCCATATGAGAATATCGGGCTCAAATAAAATCTTTTAAGAATCTGGTACATCTAACATCAAATCTTAGATGACCCTAAACCCTCCAAGCCAATTCATAGTAGAACAATAAAGACCATATGGAATTCAGATAAAGGCATGGTTACACTTTTATCCAAGTAAAAGAAGGCGTAGCCGAGCGGTTCAGCAAGTCTATTATATAACAAGTAAAAGCGTGCTAAGTTCAGCCGGGCCGAATCTTATATACCATCCACCATTGATCGCATTTGTCGAGTTCTATGCGCGGCATCTCTTTTTAGACAAACATAGAATATTGAATAAGAACTGTTATGCTATTGAAGCTATATCAAGTTATAGTCCGATTCGGACCATAAATGAATGATGAACATTGTAGAAGTCATTGTGTAAAATTTCAGTTCATTCGGATAAGAATTGCGCCTTGTAGGAGCTCGAGAAGCATAATCGGGAGATAGGTTTATATGGGAGCTGTATCAAGCTATTGATTGATTCAGACCATATTAGACACATATGTTGAAGGTCATGAGAGAAGCCGTTGTACAAAATTTCAGCCAAATCGGATGAGAACTGCGTCCTCTAGAGGTTCAAGAAATCAAGATCCCAGATCGGTTTATATGGCAGGTATATCGGGGTCTATATCGACTTACGCCATACTTAGCACAGTTATTGGAAGTCATAAAAAAACCACCTCATGCTAAATTTCAGCCAAATCGAATGAGAATTGCGCCATCACTTGGCTCAAGAAGTCAAGATCCAAGATCGGTTTATATGACAGCTATACCAGATTATGAACCGATTTAAACCATTCTTATCGTAGTTGCTGAAAGTGATACCAAAACACTACTTGCAAAATTTCAATAAAATCGGATAAAAATTGCGCCCTCTAGAGGCTCAAGAAGTCAAGATTCAAGATCGGTTTATATGGCAGCTATATCAGGTTATGAACCGATTCGAACCATACTTGGCACAGTTGTTGGATATCATAACAAAACACTTCCTGCAAAATTTCATTCTAATCGGATAAGAATTGCGCACTCTAGAGGCTCAAGAAATCAAGACCCAAGATCGGTTTATATGGCAGCTATATCAGGTTATGGACCGATTTAAACCATACTTGGCACAGTTGTTGGATATAACAACAAAACACGTCGTGCAAAATCTCATTCCAAACGGATAAGAATTGCGCACTCTAGAGGCTCAAGAATTCAAGACCCAAGATCGGTTTATATGGCAGCTATATCAAAACATGGACCGATATGGCCCATTTACAATACCAGCCGACCTACACTAATAAGAAGTATTTGTGCAAAATTTCGAACGGCTAGCTTTACTCCTTCGGAAGTTAGCTTGCTTTCGACAGACAGACGGACGGTCGGACGGACAGACGGACGGACGGACGGACAGACGGACGGGCGGACGGACAGACGGACGGACATGGCTAGATCGCCATAAAATGTCGCGACGATCAAGAATATATATACCTTATGGGGTCTCAGACGAATATTTCGAGTAGTTACAAACAGAATGACGATATTACAATAGTATACCCCCCATCCTATGGCGGAGGGTATAAAAACCGCTTGCCCTTTGGTGGCTTGCTTGAAGTTAATCACAATAAAGTATTGCTATTGAAACATTCAAAGAAACGACAAGTGTTTGATTTGGTAACAGGCCGAGAGGCAAAGAAATTGCAAAATTGCAAAATTTGGTAACAATCGGACAATAAATGCGACCTGTACCTTGATCACAAAAATATATGGACAGACAGTTTAATCGAATCAGGAAGTGATTCTAAGCCGATCGGTATACTTATCGATGGGTGTAGCTTTTCTCCTTCTTAGCGTTGCAAACAAATGCACATAGTTATAATTTGGCTGATATTTTGTACAACGGCTTCACCCATGACTTTCTACATACATGTCGAATATGGTCTGAATCAGTTTATAGCCTGATACAGCTCCCTTATAAACCGATCTGCCAATTTTACTTCTTCAGACCCTAAAGTGCGCAATTCTTTCTAGATTTGGCCTTAATTTTACACAATGACTTTTACTATGGTCGCCAATATTCAATTCAATGATGGTCAAAAATGAACCATAACATGATATAGTTCCAATTACATAGGAATTCTTTTATCCTTTGTTTACCTAAAAAGAGATACCGGGAAAAGAGCTCGACAAATGCGATCCATGGCGGGGGGTATATAAGATTCGGGCCGGCCGAATATTAGCAAGCTTTTACTTGCTGTACCTACTGTGGTTCAGGTATTATAACTTAGCGCATTTGATTGTAACACCCAAAAGGAAAAGAAATAGACCCATTAATAAGTATGCCGATCGACTCAGTCTGTCTGTCCATGTTAATTTGTGTACAAAGTACAGGTCGCAATTCTCATTCGATCGTCTTCAAATTTGGTACTGTCGTGTTTTTCGGCGTAGAGAAGAAGCATATTGAAATTGGAAAAAATCGATTCAGATTCGGATATAACTCCCATATATATGTTCGTCTGATTTACAGTAATACTGCAATAAAATTTGTTAACCGATTCTCTCGAAACTTGGCAGGAACGATTTCCTTTTGATTATCCACATTACTGGTGAATTTCATAGAAATCGGCGTAGATTTGGATAAAGCTCCCATATATATGTTTGTCCAATTTGCAGCAATAATGCAATAAAATGGTCATTTGTTAAGCGATTCTCTCGAAACTTGGAAGGAAGGATATCCCTATGACTTTCTACATTGCTGTTGAATTTCATAGAAATCGGATCAGATTTAGAAATAGCTCCCTTGGATATGTTCGTCCGGTTTTGAGAAATATTGCAATAAATTGCTCATTTGTTAACAGATTCTCTCGAAATTTGGGAGAAAGAATTTTCTTATGACTCCTAATATTACTGGTGAATTTCATAGACATCGGTCCAGATTTAGATATAGCTGCCTTATATGTATGTCGTTCGATTTTCATTCCTAGAACCATTGCAAGTGCATTTATTGACCAAACTTGCCAAAACTTTGTACAACGCTTTCCTCGACGACTACCACAATATCGATTAAGTTTGGTCGAAATCGGGTCGGATTAAGATATAGCTACCATATATATGTTCGTTCGGTTTTTTGAGACATATTGCAATAAAGTGCTCATTTATTACCTGTTTCTCTTGAAATTTGGCAGGAAGGATTTCCTTATGACTCTTAATATTAAAGGTGAATTTCATAGAAATTGGTTCAGATTTAGATATTGCTGCCATTTATGTATGTATGTATATTTATGCCCGATTTTCACTTCTAAAGCCACTGCAAGCGCATTTATTGACCAATCCTCCCAACATAGTGCACAATGCTTTCCTCGATGACTACCACAGTATCTAAGAAGTTTGGTCAAAATCTATTTAGATTTAGATGTAGCTCCCTCAAGGCCCAAGAAAATAATTGTGTCGGATGAAAATTGCGACCTGAAGTTTGTACACAAATTAAAATGGACAAACAGACGGACATTGCTAAATCGAATCAGAAAGTTTTTCTGAGTCGAAAAGTCAGTGGGAAGACTCTAGATCTCTTCCTTCTGGGTGTTACAAACAAATACCACAGTAGTAAGGTACGGCACAGTGTATGGTATAATAATTAGTGTGGATCTTAACGAAACCCGTAGCCCTGAATATCATGATCTCAACCTTCAAAATGCATGACATTATGGAGCTCAATCAAAGTCGTGTTCTAGCACGATGCTGATATTACTTCTTCCCTCTAAACTCCTCCTTTCAAACCGACCATGTGTGCCTACAATGACAATTGATAGTAGAAAACGAATTTGATATCCAATTTTAAGGCCCAGTGTTTTGGGGGTCCTCTTACCCCTTAAACTCCCTCTTAACCAATGGAAATTGGGGCTAAAATAAAATAAATTTGAGAGTAGAGAACGATGCTTATATTTTCCAGGGCTAAGTTTGTGGGTAGCCGCCCCACCCCACATACCCCTCAAACTGGAAATATTTGTGGATTATGGCAAAAAGGACTCAAATATGTATCTATTTCATGGCCAAGTGTTTCATGGACGTCCCACCTCATAAACTCCCCCAAACCAAAGTGGTTTTTGGTAGTAGAGTATGAATCTGTGGATTTTCGGGGCAAAGAGTTTGGCTACTCCAATCCATCATCAAAACCAAGAGAATGAAGTATATCTTACATCCAAACTTTAATGGGCGGACCCTCCCCTTACCCTATTTGTAAAAACGCCAAATCTCGGAGATGGGTGGGGCGATTTAAGTGAAATTTACGTTGTTTATTGTAAATCAAAAACAGAAATTTGGAAACCTTCTTTAGGGTGGGATATCTATGGGAGCCGCCCCACCTCCAACGCCAGCCAACTAGAATATAAACCAATAATGAAAACATGGGACTCAAAAGAAAGGTATTTGAGAACAGGGCACGAATCTGATAAATGGGGATCCGTCTCACCCCCAAAAACACCCGCATACCGGACATATTTACTGACCATAGCAATATAAGGCAATATATATATCTGTATATTTCCTAAAGTGACAGTATAAGGATCAGATAAAACAAGTAAAAACGTGTTATATTCGGCCATGCCGAACTTTGGTTTCCCACCACCAAGGATATAATAATCATCCTATTTTATTAGAACTCCACCACTATATCCATAGTTACATCTAGATAGGAGTTAGTCGGCATATCGGTATATATGACAACGAATCGGGTAATTAATGCAGCTTTTATGGGCCTTAGACATATTAACCGGCAGGTCGGTCCCTAAAGCAACTGTATCTAAATATGGTCCGATCTGAACCATATTTATGTCTGATGTTCAAATTCAAATTTTAGTGAAATTTAGGTAATAAATGGGCCGTAGACTCTTAACCGGCAGATCGGTCTTTATGTCAAGCTGGCAAACAATAACCTGTTGAAATCATAAAACTATTTTGAGATCAAATAAAAATGAGCTCAGAAGAAAAAATTTCATCAAAA
This sequence comes from Stomoxys calcitrans, assembly GCF_963082655.1. Classification (NCBI taxonomy): domain Eukaryota; kingdom Metazoa; phylum Arthropoda; class Insecta; order Diptera; family Muscidae; genus Stomoxys; species Stomoxys calcitrans. Next base: position 27,882,151 of record NC_081552.1, read on the forward strand.
TATTGAAGCTGGTTCGCCAAAACTATCACTATAAAACCAAGATATTCGCAAAGACAAGCACATTTTTGTGGCTTTGAAAGATTAGGATCGACCTGATAATAGTGTGTTGGAAAGCCTTACAAAATTCAGCTCTGATTTTAACCACATGTTACCGCTGATGGGCCAATTCCTGCAATTAGTACCGACGACAATTAAAAATAAGTAAAAGCGTGCTAAGTTCGGCCGGGCCGAATCTTATATACCCTCCACCATGGATCGCATTTATCGGTTCTTTTTCCGGCATCTCTTCTTAGGCAAAAAAAAGGATATAAGAAAAGATTTGCTCTGCTATTAGAGCGATACCAAGATATGGTATGGTATGGTATTTCAGGCAAATCGGATAATAATCTAGAGGCTCAAGAAGTCAAGATCCCAGATCGGTTTATATGGCAGCTATATCAGGTTATGAACCGACTTGTACTTTACTTGACATAGTTGTTGAAAGTAACAATATAAAACGTCTTGCGAAATTTCAGCCAAATGGGATAGGAATTGCGCCCTCTAGAAGCTACAGAAGTCAAGTCCCCACATCTGTTTATATGACAGCTATATCAGGTAATGAACCATATTTGGCATAGTTGTTGGATATCATAACAAAATACTACGTGCAAAATTTCATTCCAATCGGATAATAATTGCGACCTCTACAGGCTCAAGAAGTCAAGATTCCAGATCGGTTTATATGGCAGCTATATCAGGTTACGGACCGACTTGAACCATACTTGGCACAGTTATTGGATATCATACCAAAACACGTCGTGCAAAATTTCATTCCAATCGGATAAGAATTGTGAACTCTAGAGGCTCAAGAAGTCAAGACCCAAGATCGGTTTATATGGCAGCTATATCAAAACATGGACCGATATGGCCCATTTACAATCCCAAGCGACCTACACTAATAAGAAGTATTTGTGCAAATTTCAAGCTGCTAGCTTTACTCCTTCGGAAGTTAGCGTGCTTTCGACAGACAGACGGACGGACGGACAGACGGACGGACATGGCTAGATCGACATAAAATGTCACGACGATCAAGAATATATATACTTTATGGGGTCTCAGACGAATATTTCGAGTAGTTACAAACAGAATGACGAAATTAGTATACCCCCCATCTTATGGTGGAGGGTATAAAAATAGCCGTGCGGGTTTAGATCTAGCTACCGATACAGACTAGTAGTAATTGATATATTTGTTTACAGTAACTTTATGAATTACATACATTGGGGAATTAGACCCAACAGAGAACCAGTAAGGAAAGACAAATATAATACCCTTCACCGCCTTGTGTACGTAGTCCTTTTTATATGTAGAACTTATCTTGAAATCCAGTCAGATTTTAATTTGGATTAAATAGAACATTGTACGATTTCCCTACGATAGGACAACTAATTTGTAAGCAAATGCACAAACTTATACCAGTAAGGAAAGGCAAAAGTCGGGCGGAGCCGACTTAATAATACCCTACTCCACCTAGTGGACGTAGTACTTTTTATATGAAAAACTAATTTCGAAATTCAGACAGACTTTAATTTGGATACCTATTGAAATATCATATAGAACCTTGTAAGATTTTCCTACAAATTTGGAATTCCACAGCCATATCGGATAAATGATTATATGGGAGTTATATCGAAACCTGTGCCAATTTTGATGACGCATACTGGGACGACAAAAAGAACATCTCACGCCTTAGATTGTAGAGATGTGACCAAAATTGAGGTTTTTACTACCTTAAAAGTCGATATCGGATTAAAAAATTATATACATTGGAGCTATATCTAAATCAGGACCGATTTTAATGAAAACTGCGGTTTCTACAGGCTAAAGTCTATTTTGGATGAAAGATATATCGGGACTTATATCTAAATCTAAGACGAATTTTATGAAATCTTCCGCACGTATAAAGATGTCAAATAAAACTCCTCGTACTGCATCTAGTTTAGATAGGACTAAAATAGTGGCTTCTACAGCCTTAAAAAACCATATCGTGTAAAAGATATATATGGGAGCTATATCTTAATCTAGACCGATGTAGATGAAAATTTGCACTCGCATTGGGAGATTTGATTTGTAGAAATCGGGCCAAAATTGTGCCTACTATAGTCTTAAAAGTTAAACTCAGATGAAAGATATATATGGGATGTATAAATCTGATCTGATTTTTATGAAATTTTGAAGACGTCAAATAAAGCACCCCATGTCATATTTGTTAAAGATCGGACCAAAATTGTGGCTTATACAGCCTTCAAACTCTATATCGGATAAATATATATATGAGTGCTATATCGAAATTTGACCCGATTTTTATAAAACTTTGCAGTCGTATTGAGACTTCAAAGAAAACACTTTGTGCAAAGCTTTGAAAAGATCGGACCAAAATTGTGGCTGCTATAGCCATAAAATTCAATATCGGATGAAAGTTATGTATGGGAGATGTATCTAAATCTGAACCACACATATGGGGACTTTGAATAAAACACCCCCTGTCAAATTTGGTAAAGATCGGGAAACAATTGTGGATGCTACAGCGTTAAAACTCCATATCGGATGAGAGATATATATAAGAACTATATCTAATCTGAACCGATTTTAACGAAATTTTGCACACATATGGGGACGTTGATTAAAACACTCCATGTCATATTTTGTAAAGATCGGACCAACATTGTGGCTTCTACAGCCTTAAAAGAGCATATCGGATGAAAGATATATATTGGAGCTATATCTAAATCTGAACCGAAAGTCGATAGCGTTCGTCCTTGGGCCAAAAAAGATATTTGTGCAAAATTTCATGACAATCAGACAATAAATGCGATCTGTAACTTGCAAACAAATGCACAAATCTATAATACCCTGTAACACAGTGGTGGTGTAGGGTATAAATACCCTGTACCACAGTGGTGGTAGAGAAGGAAATCAGAGCACGTCGTCAAAAAGAGGAAGTATATTGGGATGTATTTTACACGCGGCTCAAGCAAGGATGAAATATTTCCGAAGTTACTACATAAGGCGACTATGTGGAGCCTTATATGGCCACTATTTTCACAGGGTGCCTAGGACTGGCACATACTCCGAAAGCCTAGCAGGAAGCATGGGTGGTATTTATACTCAAGCTCGGCAAGTCAAGTTATGCGACACCAAAGTCCTACAGACCTATAAGCCTTACGTCATTTCAACTAAAAACCATGGAACGTATTGTGGATACCATATTAAAGAGTAGGAAATCCGCCAAACTGTTCAAATACTAACAGCATGTCTATGTCACGACAGGTCGGTGGAGACTGCCCTGCACGAGGTTGTGCATAAAATAGCAGAATCTTTCGATGCCAAGACGTACACATTGGCTATTTGCATTTGACATCGAGGGGGCGTTTAACAATGTGCGCGGACCAACACATTGATCCAATCCTTATCCCAGTACCGGGTAGACCGGGTCTTTGGAGACTGGATAAACCATATGGTAAGGAACAGATGAATAAATTGCGGCTCCCATGACATAAATATAGGGGAGAAAGTGGCACAGGGCACGCCAAAGGGGGGCATTTTATCGCCACTCCTTTGTGTGAGCACCATAAATAGCCTAATACGGATGCTGACTAAGAAGGGATTTGAACCCGTCGGCTATGCAGACGATGTTATTATGCTTCTTAGGATCCTAACCAGCTATCCGGAAGGCCCGCAAGGGTCTTGCATAGGGCATATGACTGTGCTAGACCCAGGGGTCTCAATGTTGACCCAGAGAAGACTCGTCTTCCTGTTCACGAGGAAGACGATGGTGGGCCAATTTGACGCACCACGTTTCCTCAATAAAACGATTTCGATATTTGACAAGGTCAATACTTAGGAGTGATCTTGGATACGGAACTTATATCGAAGTGTTACAGTAGCGTACTGAGAAGGCTCACAGATGTTGGGCACTATGTAGACGGGCCTTAGGTTCGAAATGGGGCCTGAATCCGAGGATAGTCCATTGGCCCTACAGGAGTGTGATTAGACCAATACTAACTTACATCTCAGTAAAGTGCAACATAATATACAACAGGTTCAGAGAACATATTGTCTTGCACTGGAGACTATTTTAGATATTCGACATATAGACATACAGATTCAGTATGAAGCAGCCACTGCGGCTATGAGACTTAAGGCAATGGGTATAATACCATCGCGGTATAATCGAGGCGACAATAGGAAACCTGGAAGGAATGGAAGAGGTTTCCGATCGGATACCCTAGACGACACTTGAGGTCGAGTGCGAGGCAATGCTGTCAGCGGCACAATCTTGGACTGAAGGAACCCTAGTATTGCCATCTGGAAGATCATGTTACACGGATGGACCAAAGCTAGAGGACGGAGTGGACCTGGGGTCTACATTGAGAACCCAGGGGCTGAGATCTGTTTAGACTGCCTGACCATGATACGGTCCTGCAGGCGGAAATCCGGGCGATCGCGCTATGCGTGAGGAGGTGTGGTGCTAACGCAAAAACGTAGAGCCTGAACATCTTTACGGACATTAAAATGGCCATAAGGGCAATAACAACCAGGAGGGTAAGATCACGAACAGTTTTGCAGTGTGAGAAGGAGATTAGCGCCTTCTTTGAGGATGGCAAAATCCACGTAGTTTGGGTGCCGGGCCAGAACGGAGTTAGGGGGAATGAAAGGGCAGACGATTTGGCAGTGAAGGCCAGAGGACTGCTGTCAATAAACTTGGTTAACCCGAAGCCTTTCGGATCGACGCAGTCCGAGTTAAGGGCGTACGCGACGAACGCTGCGAAGATCCTCTGGGGTTATCCGGATCGAGAGAGGACGAGGCTATTACTGAAAGGAATGAATTAGGTCAGTAAGGCTTCTGGCATCATAACGGGACGCATAGGACTACGAGCTCACTTATGCGAAATCCGTACGGCATGTGATAGCATGTGTAGGACATGCGCTCAAGATGGAGAGACGTTGGAGCATTTCCTTTGTCGTTGCCTGACCTTCGCGTCTAACAGATACCACGACTTAGGTGTAGACACTATGCCGGACATGATCCAACATAAGGGAGTGGCATGGAAAACAATTAAGGACTTTGTAAGTGGCACGGAATTCCTAACTTAGATTTTCGTTTTCGAGGTTTCTTTTTTATACCCTCCACCATAAGATGGGGGGTATACTAATTTCGTCATTCTGTTTGTAACTACTCGAAATATTCGTCTGAGACCCCATAAAGTATATATATTCTTGATCGTCGCGACATTTTATGTCGATCTAGCCATGTCCGTCCGTTTGTCCGTCCGTCCGTCCATCCGTCTGTCTGTCGAAAGCACGCTATCTTCCGAAGGAGTAAAGCTAGCCGCTTGAAATTTTGCACAAATACTTCTTATTAGTGTAGGTCGGTTGTTAATGTAAATGGGCCAAATCGGTCCATGTTTTGATATAGCTGCCATATAAACCGATTTTGGGTCTTGAATTCTTGAGCTTCTAGAGTGCGCAATTCTTATCCGATTGGAATGAAATTTTGCACGACGTGTTTTGTTATGATATCCAACAACTGTGCCAAGTATGGTCCAAATCGGTTCATAACCTGATATAGCTGCCATATAAACCGATCTTGGGTCTTGACTTCTTGAGCCTCTAGAGTGCGCAATTCTCATCCGATTTGAATGAATTTTTGCACTACGTGTTTTGTTATTATATCCAACAACTGTGCCAAGTATGGTTCAAATCGGCCCATAACCTGATATAGCTGCCATATAAACCTATCTTGGGTCTTGACTTCTTGAGCCTCTAGAGGGCGCAATTCTTATCCGAATGGAATGGAATTTCGCACGACGTGTTTTGTTATGATACCCAACAACTGTGCCAAGTATGGTTTAAATCGGTCCATAACCTGATATAGCTGCCATATAAACCGATCTTGGGTCTTGACTTCTTGAGCCTCTAGAGTGCGCAATTCTTATCCGATTTGAATGAATTTTTGCACGAAGTATTTCGTTATGATATCCAACAATTGTGCCAAGTATGGTTGAAATCGGTCCATAACCTGATATAGCTGTCATATAAACAGATCTGGGGATTTTTTACTTTCAACAACTGTGTAAAATAAAGTTCAAATCGGTTCATAACCTGATATAGCTGCCATATAAACCGATCTGGGATCTTGACTTCTTGACCCCTACAGGTCGCAATTATTATCCGATTTGCCTGAAATTTTGTACGACGGATCCTCTCGTGACCATCAACAAACGTGTTTATTATGGTCTGAATCGGTCTATAGCCCGATACAGATCCCATATAAATCGTTCTCTCTATTTTACTTCGTGAGCCCCAATGGGCCCAATTCTTATTCGAATTGGCTAAAATTTTACACAGGTTTCCAACATATAATTTAATTGTGGTCCGAACCGGACCATATCTTGATATCGCTCTAATAGCAGAGCAAATCTTTTCTTATATCCTTTTTTGCCTAAGAAGAGGTGCCGGGAAAAGAACTCGACAAATGCGATCCATGGTGGAGGGTATATAAGATTCGGCCCGGCCGAACTTAGCACGCTTTTACTTGTTTGTAGTTAAGGCGCATAACAAGGCGATTACTGGCTTAGGTGTTAGGTTAGGTTAGGTTGAAAAGAGGGTGCAGATATTAATCCGCCCCATGCCACTATGGACATACACCTAAGCCAGTAATCGGTTTGTTATGCGCTCTAAAAACTAGAAAGTAACCACTAAAAAGAAATTTTTAAGTTAGTATTTCCGTGCTACTTACAAAATCCTTAATTGTTTTCAATACCACTCCCCTAAGTTGGTTTATGTCTGATATTGTGTCTCGGATTAATATCCGTACCTTCTTTTCAACCTCATCTAAGATGTTCTGCCAAGAACAAGCCATACCAAAGATAGAGATTGACTTTTTCGGTTGTGGCGCCCACACCATGCGGTGGCGCACACACCATGCGGTGGCTCCCAATAAAAAGGTTGACATAGCTTGTTATGGATGAATGACATTTTATCAAAAATTTATTTGAACCTTAAAACAAAATAGTTTGAAAAATATGAAAATTTAAAATTTTTGCTTCTGCCTTCCCTTTGTTAATATTTTCCCCTTTAATGCCTTATCCAACACAACTCAAATGGGCAAATGTTTTGTAAATATATTTTTGAAAATAAAATATTTGTTTCACATAAGCAAAGAATCATACGTACACTCGACAATTTAAAATTCCAAAATGCTCAAAGGTAAACAAGATACTGCTTGTTCACATACACAATCGTGTAAATACGCACCCCTCGACCCACCATTAAGCCTTTTTGAACAGGAAGCGGAAACCGAACAATGTTTTCAAATGAAGGACAGCATTATTCTTTATTTTCGCTATCCCACACATGAAAATAGCATTTCGAAACACAGCACACGCATACAAAAGCAATGCATCCATGTTGTTAGTTGTCATATACGAATATCTTCTGCCATAACATCATGTATGGTAGGGATTTTGTTGGCACAGTCAGATTGTTGGTTATCATGTGAACAACATTGGATGTACATCTTCATGTTCATGCATTCCATTATTGCTTCCTACGCTGCAACAACAACAACTACAACGAGGACCCAGATTTCTGCGGGTTAACAAATGTTTGTCAGAGCAAGCTTCAGAGATTTTGCCTTCTTTTATATTTATGAAAAAAAAAACTGTGTTCCGGACCGTGTCTCTTGATACAGGTTTTTTTAGCTCATTCATGATATTGTATTTCTCATACTGTGTGTATGTCGTATCGAACGTTTGTGACGTTATTATGGATTGGCATTTGTCTATTCTTCGGTGATCTGAATGTTTGCCTTTTTGTGTGTTTCGCTGTATTGTAGCCATATAAACATTGTGTTCCCGGCATGCGGATATGCAATGATTCATAAAATGAGCGTGGGATACATTTCGTTTTCCATTTTTATACCCTCCACCATAGGATGGCGGTTTACTAATTTCGTCATTCTGTTTGTAACTCCTCGAAATATTCGTCCAAGACCCCATAAAGAATCTATATTCTCGATCGTCTTGACATTTTAAATCGATCTAGCCATGCCCGTCCGTCTGTCTGTCGAAAGTACGCAAACTTATTATTGTAGGTCGGTTGAGATTGCAAATGGGCCATATAAGTCCATGTTTTGATATAGCTGCCATATAAACCGATCTTGGATCTTGACTTCTTGAGCCATTAGAGGGCCCAATTCTTATCCGATTTGGCTCAAATTTGCATGATTTGTTTTGTTATGACTTCCAACAACAGTGCAAAGTATGGTTTGAATCGGTGTATAACCTGATATAGCTGTCGTTAAACCTATCTGGGGTCTTGATATCTTGAGCCCTTAGAGGGTGCAATTCCTATCTGATTTGACTGAAATTTTGCACGACGTGTTTCCGTTATGACTTCCAATAACTGTGCTAAGTATAATTTAAATCGGCCCATAACTTGATATAGCTGCCATATATACTGGTCATGGATCTTTACTTCTTAAGCCACTAGGGGGGTGCAATTCTTATGCGATTTGGCTAAAATTTTGCATTAGGTGTTTTGTTATGATTTCCAACAACAGCGCTAAGTATGGTTAAAATCGATGCATAACCTGATATAGCTGCCATATAAACCGATCATGGATCTTGGCTTCTTAAGCCACTGCGAGAGGAAGCAGTTCTTACATTCAATTAAGTTACGGTCCGAATCGGACCATTACCTGATATAGCTCCAATATCATAGCAATTCTTTTCTTTTATCCTTTGTTTGCCTAAATAGAGATATCGGGAAAAGAACTCGACCAATTGCGATTTAGTGTGGAGGGTATATAAGATTCTGTCCGGCCGAACTTTGCACGCTTTTACTTGTTTTTTTTATACCCACCACCGAAGGATGGGGGTATATTCATATTGTCATTCCGTTTGCAACACTTCGAAATATCCATTTCCGACCCTATAAAGTATATATATCCTTGATCAGCGTAAAAATCTAAGACGATCTAGACATGTCCGTCCGTCTGTCTGTTGAAATCACGTTACAGTCTTTACAAATAGAGATATTGAGCTGAAATTTTGCACAGATTCTTTTTTTCTCCATAAGCAGGTTAAGTTCGAAGATGGGCTATATCGGACTATATCTTGATATAGCCCCCATATAGACCGATCCGCCGATTTAGGGTCTTAGGTCCATAAAAGCCACATTTATTATCCGATTTTATTGAAATTTGGGACAGTGAGTTATCTTAGGCCCTTCGATATCCTTCAATTTGGCCCAGATCGGTTCAGATTTGGATATAGCTGCCATATAGAGCGATCCTCCGATTTAGGGTCTTAGGCCCATTAAAGCCACATTTATTTACCGATTTTTCTGAAATTTGGGACAGTGAGCTGTGTTAGGCCCTTCGATATCCTTCGTCAATTTGGCCCAGATCGGTCCAGATTTGGATATAGCTGCCATATAGACCGATCCTCCGATTTAGGGTCTTAGGCCCATAAAAGCCATATCTATATTCGATTTTGCTGAAATTTGGGAAAGTGAGTTGTCTTAGGCCCTTCGACTTCCTTCGTTAAATTCGCCCAGATCGGTTCAGATTTGGATATAGCTGCCATATAGACCGATCCTCCGGTTTAGGGTCTTAGGCCCACAAAAGCCACATTTATTATCCGATTTTGATGAAATTCGGGACACTGAGTTGCCTTAGGCCCATCGACATCCTTCGTTAATTTGGCTCAGATCGGTCCAGATTTGGATATAGCTGCCATTTAGATCGATCCTCCGATTTATGATGTAAGGCCCATAGAAGCCACATTCATTATCCGATTTCGCTGAAATTTGGGACAGTGAGTTGTGTTAGGCCCTTTGACATATTTCTTCAATTTGGTCCAGATCAATTCAGATTTGGATATAGCTGCCAAATAGACCGATCCTCCGATTTAGGGTCTTAGGCCCATAAAAGCCACATTTATCTGATTTTGCTGAAATTCGGGACAGTGTTAGTGTGTTAGGCCCTTCGACATCTTTCTTCAATTTGGCACTGATCGGTTCAAATTTTGATATAGCTGCCATATAGACCGATCCTCCGATTTAGGGTCTTAGGCCCATAAAAGCCATATTTATTATCCGATTTTGCTGAAATTTGGGACAGTGAGTTGTCTTATGCCCTTCGACTTCCTTCGTTAAATTCGCCCAGATCGGTTCAGATTTGGCTATAGCTGCCATATAGACCGATCCTCCGGTTTAGGGTGTTAGGCCCACAAAAGCCGCATTTATTATCCGATTTTTATGAAATTCGGGACAGTGAATTGTGTGAAGCCCATCGACATCCTTCGTTAGTTTGGCTTAGATCGGTGTAGATTTGGATATAGCTGCCATATAGATCGATCCTCCGATTTATGATGTAAGACCCATGAAAGCCACATTCATTATCCGATTTTGCTGAAATTTGGGACAGTGAGTTGTGTTAGGCCCTTTGACATATTTCTTCAATTTGGTCCAGATCAATTCAGATTTGGATGTAGCTGCCATATAGACCGATTTCTTGATTTATGTTTTTGGGCCCATAAAATGCTCACTCATTGTCCGATGTCGCCGAAATTTGGAACACTGAGTTAAGTTAAGCCCCTTGACATACTTCTGCAATATCGCACAGATCGGTCCAGATTTGGATATAGCTGGCATATAGACCGATCTCACGATTTAAGGTTTAGGGCCCATAAAAGAGGCATTTATTGTCCGATTTCGCCGAAATTTGGGACAGTGCTTTGTGTTAGGCTCTTCGACATGTTTATACAACTTGGCCCAAATCGGTCCAGATTTGGATATAGCTGCCATGTAGACCGATATCTCGATTTAAAGTCTTGGCCCCATAAAAGACGCATTTATAATCCGATTTCACTGAAATTTCACACAGCGACTTATGTTCGGCTTTTCGACATCCGTGACGTATATAGTTCAGATCGGTATGAGGTATATGCGTATAGGGTATGAAATTTTCACCGAATTTTGATGAAAGGTGGTTTACATATATACCCGAGGTGGTGGGTATCCAAAGTTCGGCCCGGCCGAACTTAACGCCTTTTTGCTTGTTTTTTTTTTTTTTTTTTTTTTTTGCTGGCACTCAATTTTCTATTCAGAATGACATTTTTCATGCCATCCAAGTTGCCATGGTATGAAGTTTACATTTGTGGTTGATGAAATAGTATAAAATTGATGGATTGTATGTTAAGTATCATTTTACCAATACGAGTATAAGGCATGGATATGAATCACTTAAATGTAAATACTTATGTGGTTGCTAGGGGTAAATGGACGAAATTTCAATATGCAATCCACAAAAACTTTGACGCAAACACTTTTAAATTCCTTCAAATAAGGAAATCTGTAAAATGTATGCAAATAAATGCTTAGGAATCGCGTGAAATCATCTGCATTAATGATCACCGTGAAATTTTAAAACGATTTAACCATTTCCGTGTGTATGACGGATATAACGACGCCCGATTATAACTGACACACGCACGGTTACAGTTAAATCGTTTTAGAATTTCACGGTGATCACTTACGAAATAATTCGCCCCAATCCCTTAGCATTTATTTTCATAAATTTTTAGTTCGCAAATTGTTGTAAAAAACCAGTAAACAAAGGCAAAAGTCGGGCGGTGCCGACTTTATAATACACTACACCATATAAATGCAAAAGGAGGACTATGTCTAATTCTGAACCAATTTTGAAGGACCTCGGCGGATGTATTCAGATAGGTTATTAGGTTATGTTATATCTACGGTTGACAAATGACAATATATTACCCAAACTCTCATGAACACATACTTGGAGGCTATATCTATATCTGAACCGATTTTGACCAAACTTTATGGATATTGTGGAAGTCGTCGAGGAAAGCGTTGTACAAAATTTTGGGAAGATTGGTCAATAAATGCGCTTGCAGTGGGTGTAGGAGGGAAAATCGGTTCTATATCCAAATCTGAACCAAATTCTATGAAATTCGCCAATTATACCCAGGCTTATAAGAAAATCCTTCCTGTCAAATTTCGAGAGAATCGGTTAACAAATGAAAATTTTATTGATGTATTACTGCAAATCGGACGAACATGTATATGGGAGCTGTATCAAAATCTGAACCGATTTGTATGAAATTCACCAGTAATATTGAAATCCTTCCAACCATATTTTAAGAGAATCGGTCAACAAATGACCATTTTATTGCATAACTAGCTGTACCCGGCCCGCTTCGCTGCGCTTCCTTTTACACCATATAAATTATAACTTTGTTTCCAATTACTCTTCTTTGCATTCACTTACGTATATATTTTTCGGCAATGTTTCTAGAACTTTTATACTATTGTGGAAGCTTGTCGCAGGGTTAAAAAATAAAACCGAAAACAGTCAATGGCTAGTTCCTTTTTTATTTATTCGAAGGACAGACAGCTTGTCAAAACAGTACTGACAAGTATATGATCAACTTTGAACACTCTCTCCTGTAACTCTCGCGCTCTTTTTCTTTGTTCGGGTTTGCTTGGCTAATCAAATAATTTCTATCTCCCAATAGATGGCGCTGAAGTTGTTGTTGGTAATGCTCACTGTTGATTCCCATCGCATTGTCATAAGTTTGTCATATAAACCGATCTTGGGTCTTGACTTCTTGAGCCTCTAGAGTGCGCAATTCTTATCCGATTGGTATGAAATTTTGAACGACGTGTTTTGTCATGATATCCAACAACTGTGTAAAGTATGGTTCAAATCGGTTCATAATCTGATATAGCTGCCATATAAACCGATCTTGGGTCTTGACTTATTGAGCTTCTAGAGGGCGCAATTCCTATCCGATTTGGCTAAAATTTTGCATGACGTATTTTATTCTTACTTTCAATAACTGTGTTAAATGAGGTTCCAATCGGTTCATAACCTGATATAGCTGGCATATAAACCGGATCTGGGATCCTGACTTCTTGTGTCTTTAGAAGTCGCAATTATTATCCGATTATATAATAGCATTAATTTTTTAAGTACAAAGCTTAACAACACTTCTGGCGCAATGACAAGAATATAAATGTTTCATCGTCAATTCTTAATAGCCTCCTTTGTTTCGTATTGAATTGATACCAAATGGTGTTAAAATCTTTGCCAATGACGCGAACAAAATAATACCAATGTACCGTCATTTTTCTATCAGTGTAGGACTAGAGGACGGTAAATCTAGAGGACGGCGGGACTAGGGGACGGCAGGATTAGGGGACGGTACGACTAGAGGACGGTAGGACTAGTGGACGGTAGGAATAGAGGACGGTAGGACTAGAGGACGGTAGGACTAGAGGACGGTAGGATTAGGGGACGGTACGACTAGAGGACGGTAGGACTAGTGGACGGTAGGAATAGAGGACGGTAGGGCTAGAGGACGGTAGGGCTAGAGGACGGTAGGGCTACAGGACGGTAGGGCTACAGGACGGTAGGACTAGAGGACGGTAGGACTAGAGGACGGTAGGACTAGAGGACGGAAGGACTAGAGAATCGTAGGACTAGTTAACGGTAGGACTAGAGGATGGTAGGACTAGTGGACGGTAGGAATAGAGGACGGTAGGACTAGAGGACGGTAGGACTAGAGGACGGTAGGAATAGAGGATGGTAGGACTAGAGGAAGGTACGACTTGAAGACGGTAGGACTAAAGGACAGTAGGACTAACAGATGGTAGGACTAGAGGATGGTAGGACTAGAGGAAGGTACGACTTGAAGACGGTAGGACTAAAGGACAGTAGGACTAACAGATGGTAGGACTAAAGGACGGTAATACTAGAGGACGATTAGACTAGAGGACGGTAGGCTCTTGCACAAATACTGAGTGCCTATGATGCTCGATATGACAAGGCGAGTTATTGGCGCCTTTTTAATAACCAATGGCCACCCTGATCCCGCGGCGATCGATCCTTTGGACCGGAACGAAGGATCGCCACCACCATGAAAATGTGGCTACAACAACAACAATAACCAAACGCATTGACTTAGATTTCAACTGATTTGAGAAATTCCTTTATTGAAGACATTACAGTTACTTGAAGCGCGAGTGGGTTGGGAAGGCTGCTATTTTGAATCTTAATATAATTTTGGATATTTTCAGCAGATGGCTCATTAGGCTAGGTTAATGTGATATCTACATATATAAATGAGTTGTGTGACTGACTGATTGTTGGCTGACTGACTGACTGATCGTCGCCCACACGGCTAAAGCTAGAATCATGAACTTTTGCATGAATGTTGGTCTTGGGTGTAGGCACTGGATAAGGCTGGATAAGAAGCTTCTCGAAAAATAAGGATTGGTAAAAAAAATTTGGAAAATCGTACCGGAAGTGCGAGAAATGCTACGTTTAGTACCGCAATTGGTACTTTTTACTATGTACATGTAGGTACAACTAAGAAATATATGATTGTTGATTAAATAATCTATTAGAAATTTATACATTTTCCTACCAAAATTGGTAGCATTTTGTACTTTCTTTACATATGGAGCTAGAGGTTTAAAATTTGGCGTATACGTACAGGAAGGGATTATATAATGGGTGACTTAATGATACATTCAAAACTATTGTAGTAAATTTTGGTACGAAAAAGTGCAAAATAGTACGAAATAGCTTATCTTCGCCTACAGCGAACGGGGATAGCTAAAATCAAGATAGTTGATAAATATTATCGCAGTTTTCACAAAACTACGACATGTGGAAGAAAACGTACTAAATGTGGTGTAATTGGCACCTTAAATGAACTAAAAGTTATTTAAATGCCCACCCACCATAGGATGGGGTATTATAATCTAGTCATTCCGTTTGCAACACCTCGAAAAATTCGTCTAAGACCCCATATAGCCATGTCCGTCCGTCTGTCGAAATCATGATAGAGGTCGAACGGGTGAAGCTAGCGGCTTGAAATATTGCTCACATACTAAATATCGCTGTAGATCATTGGGGATTGCAAATGGGTCATATCGGTTTAGATTAAGATATAGCTCCCATATAAACCGATCTCCCGATTTGACTTCTTGAGCCCCTGGAAGCCACAGGTTTTGCCCGATTTGGCTGAAATTGAGCATGTAGTGTTTTATGACTTATGACTTCCAACTACTGTGTCAAGTGCAGTCAAAATAGGTCCATAACTTTATATAGCTCCCATATAAACTGATCTCCCAATTTAACATCTTGAGCCCCTGGAAGCCGCAATTTTTGCCGATTTTGTTGAAATTTTATACGTTGTGTTCTGTTATGACTTTCAATAATTGTGATAAGTACGGTCGAAATTGGTCCTTAACTTGACATAGCTCCCACATAAACCGCTCCCTCGGTTTGACTTCTTGAGCCCTTACAAGCCGCAATTTTTGTCCGATTTGGCTGAAATTTTGCATGCGGTGTTCCGTTACGATTTCCAATAACTGCGCCTAATACGGTCTAAATCAGTCTTTAGCCTAATATAGCTCCCATATAAACCGATCTCCCGATTTGGTTTCTTGAGCCCTTACACCCCGCAATTTTTGTCCGATTTGGCTGAAATTGGGCATGTAGTGTTTTGTTGTGAGTTCCAACAACTATGTCAAGTACGGTCCAAATCTGTCTATAACTTGATATACCTCCCATATAAACGGATCTCCCGATTTGACTTCTAAGATCCTTACAAGCCTCAATATATGTCCGATTTGGCTGAAATTTTGCATGTCGTGTTCTGTTACGACTGTTACGAAGGAACTGTGCCAAAAACGCTCCAAATTGTGTCAAGCTCCAAGTTGTACAGGCATATGCCATAGGATGCCTCAACATTAGTTGCTTCTAATACGGAGACCCTTTATTGAGAAATCGACCTTCAGACCCTTTATTGAGAAATCGGTCTATTGGGCAGCTATATTTAAATATAGTCCGATCTGAACCATATTTGGGTCAGACGTTGGTATGCCTAAAACTACTCCCTGTATCAAATTTCAGTTAAAAAATAAAGCTTTTATGGGCTTCAGACCCTTTATCGGGAAATCGGTCTATATGACAGCTATATCTAAATATAGTCCGATCTAAACCATACTTAGGTCATATGTCGAGAGGCTTAAAATAACAAACTGTTGCAAATTTCAGCGAAATTGGGCAATAAATAAAGCTTTTATGGTCTTCAGACCCCTTATCGGCAGATCGGTCTATATGGCAGCTATATATAAATATAAGCCGATCTGAACTATATTTGGGTAAGATGTTGATGGGCCTAAAACTACTCACTGTTGCAAATTTTAGCAAAATCGGATAAAAAATAAAGCTTTTATGGGCTTCAGACCCTTTATCGGCAGATCGGTCCATATGGCAGATAAATCTAAATATAGGCCGATCTGATCTATATTTGGGTCAGATAACGGGTGGCCTAAAATTACTCACTGTTAAAAATTTCAGCAAAATCGGATAAAAAATTAAGTTTTTATGGGTATTAGACCCTTTATCGGAAAATCGGTCTATATAGCACCCATATCCAAATGTGGTCCAATTTTGTCCGTTCAAGAACTTAACCAGCGTGCATCAAAAGACGTATTTGTGCCAAATTTCTGCTCATTATCTCAATAGAGTGGTTATCTCTGTAGAGTGTATACAACAGACGGACGGACAGACACACGGACATCGTTAAATCGTCTTAGAACTTTACGACGATCCGAAGTGTATATACTTTGTCGGGTCGAAAATTGATATTTCGATGCGTTGCAAATGGAATGTCTAAATGAATATACCCCCTATCCTACGGTGGTGCGTATAATATCCTACGCTGGTGGGTATAAAAATAGCGACGGTGCAAGGATGCAACACTGCTTCACTCCCTTGTCGATCCCCAAAGTTCGGCTCTCTTTTCCATTGAAACGGATTGAAACTTCAGCATTCCTATAAAGCTCCCTAATTAGTGTCACGATTTTTTAAGGGATGCCTTAATTCAACAGCGTGCGCCACATTGAATTTCTCGAAACTGTGTCAAACGCATGCAGGTGTGTACTAAGCTCCGCAGACTGTTCAATGATTATGCACAGGGAGTTAATGTGGTAGGCACAAGAGCGTCCTGGCCGAAAACCTACTTGTTCCTTCCTCAAATTATTGTTCAGTTGAATTACGCTGCAAAAGAAGACTTGCCATCACTTTATTTATTGCGTTCAACAATGTAATCCCCCTCCAGTTCTTACACTGGGTGAGGTCACCCTTTTTATACCCACCACCGACGGATGGGGGTATATTCATTTTGTCATTCCGTTTGCAACACATCGAAATATCCATTTCCGACCCTATAAAGTATATATATATTCTTGATCAGCGTAAAAATCTAAGACGATCTAGACAAGTCCGTCCGTCTGTCTGTTGAAATCACGCTACAGTCTTCAAAATATAGACCGATCCTCTGATTAAGGGTCATAGGCCCATAAATGCTACATTTATTACCCGATTTTGCTGAAATTTGGGACAGTGAGTTGTCTTAGGCCCTTTGACGTCCTCCGTCAATACGGCTCAGATCGGTTCAGATTTGGATATAGCTGCCATATAGACCGATCCTCCGATTTAGGATCATAGACCCATAAAAGCTACATTAATTATCCGATTTTGCTGAAATTTGGGACAGTGAGTTGTGTTATGCCCTTCGACATCGTCCGTCAATATGGCTCAGATTGGTTCAGATTTGGATATAGCTGCCATATAGACCGATTCTCCAATTTAGGGTCCTAGGCCCATAAAAGCCACATTTATTATCCGATTTTGAGAAAATTTGGGATAGTGAGTTGTATCGGGCCCTTCAACATCCTCCGTCGATTTGGCTCAGATCGGTCCAGATTTGGATATAGCTGCCATATAGACCGATCTCTCGGTTTTAGGTTTTGGAGCCATAAAAAGCGATGTCCGATGTTGCCGAAATTTGGGACAAAGAGTTAAGTTAAGCCCCTCCTCATATTTCTGCAAGTTGGTCTAGATCGATCAAGATTTGCA
Source organism: Stomoxys calcitrans (assembly GCF_963082655.1). Taxonomy (NCBI): domain Eukaryota; kingdom Metazoa; phylum Arthropoda; class Insecta; order Diptera; family Muscidae; genus Stomoxys; species Stomoxys calcitrans. Next base: position 27,900,164 of record NC_081552.1, read on the forward strand.
TATAGCTGCCATATAAACCGATCTCTTGATTTAAAGTCTTGGCCCCATAAAAGTCGCATTTTTAATCCTGAACCATACTTGGCACAGTTATTGGATATCATAACAAAACACGTCGTGCAAAATTTCATTCCAATCGGATAAGAATTGTGCACTCTAGAGGCTCAAGAAGTCAAGACCCAAGATCGGTTTATATGACAGCTATATCAGGTTATGGACCGACTTGAATCATACTTGGCACAGTTGTTCGAAACCATAACAAAACACGTCGTGCAAAATTTCATTTCAATCGGATAAGAATTGCGCACTCTAGAGGCTCAAGAAGTCAAGACCCAAGATCGGTTTATATGGCAGCTATATCAAAACATGGACCGATATGGCCCATTTACAATACCAACCGACCTACACTAATAAGAAGTATTTGTGCAAAATTTCAAGCGGCTAGCTTTACTCCTTCGGAAGTTAGCGTGCTTTCGACAGACAGACGGACGGACGGACAGACGGACGGACATGGCTAGATCGACATAAAATGTCGCGACGATCAAGAATATATAAACTTTATGGGGTCTCAGACGAATATTTCGAGTAGTTACAAACAGAATGACGAAATTAGTATACCCCCCATCTTATGGTGGAGGGTATAAAAATATCAACATTATTGGAAATACCCAAAATCGGAAAACATATATATGGGAGCTGTATCTAATTCTGAACCGTTTTCGAGCAAACTTCTCATATAACGGGGTAGTGGTCGAGGAAAGCGTTGTGCAAACTTTTGGCAAGATTGGTCAAACAATGCGCTCGCAGTGGCTCTTGGGATGAAAATCTAGAGATATATATTTGTGACAGCTATATCTAAATCTTGGCCGATTTCTATGAAATTCATCAGTAACATCTAGAGCCATAAGAAATCGTTAATCCAATATTTCTCAAAATCGGACTAACATATATATGGGAGCTATATCTAAATCTGAACCGATTTCGAGCAGACTTCTCAGATACTGTGGCAGTCATTGAAGAAAGCGTTTTGCAAAATTTTGGCAAGATGGGTCAATAAATGCGCTCCCTGTGACTCTTAACCTTAAAATAGGGCGATAAATATATGAGTGCTATATCTAAATCTGAACCGATTTCCACGAAATTCACCAGGAATGTTGAGAGTCATAAATAAATCCTTCCTTTCGTGAGAAGCGGTTAACAAATGACCATTTTATTGCATTATTACTCAAAATCGGACGAACATATATATGGAAGCTATATCCAAATCTAAACCGATTTTTTCCATTTTCAATAGGCTTCGTCTCTAGAACGAAAAACTTGCCTGTACCAAATTTAAAGACGATCGGATTAAAATTGCGACCTGTACTTTGTACACAAATTAACATGGACAGCCAGACCCACTGATGGACATAGCTAAATCGAATCAGAAAGTGATTCAGAGTCGATCGGTATACTTATCAATGGGTCTACGTCTCTTCATTTTGGGTGTTACAAATAAATGCACTGAGTTATATTACCCTGTACCACAGTAGTGGTGTAGGGTATAATAAGCAACTATAAATGATACATATTTCAAAAACAATAAATGTTTACCAATTTTTACGACGAGCCATCTACGTTCTGCTTAAATGATGCCGCTTATTTCTCCTTCCATTGCGAAACAATTATAGGTGGTCTCAGTTGTTAAACAACAACAAATCATATGGTGCAATCCGCCATGTCGTCATCAAGATGACATTTGAAAAATGGCATTGTTCTCAACACAACCAATGAAACTTGCCCTCGTTTGCGTACGTGTGCCAGTTAAATGAGAGAAAAAGAAACTCAAACAAAGAGAACGTGCAAAAAATAACGTAGTTTGCTGATAATGTAAACACAGAACTGACATTTTAATACCGTCAAATTGGTCGGCTGTTTCCAGCTGTTCGGGTGAGACCACTTTCATTAATTCACCATGTTCCTCTCCGAACTGTATTAAAATCGATCGAAAATTCAATTTTGAAGGAAAATATGTACGGAAAAAATTGCATCCAACTATTGCCGCAAATGGCTATAATTTGCATCAAGTCTTTATAAGTCCTAAAGTTTTCCTATTTTATTGGAGATATAATAAGAAAAAGTGGTGGGACTAGAAATCAGAAATACGAAGATATTTCCACATTATAGTAGTTGTAAATTTTTTTCATTCTTTCTTTGAAATAAATAAATAATAAATTTTGCACAAAATTTTTGTCTTTCTGGTCACAATATTCATCCGATCGTCTTCAAATTTGGCACAATTATTTACCTGTGCCTAGAGATAAATCCTATTGATATTGGAAAAAATCGGTTCAGATTTATATATAGCTAGGATTAAAATTGCAATTATATCGTCATTTGTTAACCGATTCTCACAAAATTTTGCTCGAGGTATTCTCTTATAGGTCTCGACATTATTGGCGAATCTCATAGAAATCGGTTAAGATTTTGATATAACTCCTATACTTATGTTCTTCCGATCTGTTAAACGATTCACACGAAAATTAGCACAAAAGATTCCCTTATAACTCCCGGTATTGCTATTGAATTTAATAGACATCTTCAGGTATAGATATAGATCCCATATATATTTTCATCCGATCTTCACAAAATATGGCACGAAGGTTTCTTGTTATTACTAGAAAACTTCATTTTTAAAGATTTTAGTGCGATTACAACAGAAAGAAGCCATGAAGACACACAAGATGTCTAAATCATCTAAGAATTTCAGTCAGTGTTTTATATTTCGATGTGATGCAGTCAAACCATCGTATGGTATAAAAAACGAAAAAACTATATTCTGTCGCATTTGTGAGAGTTATCTTCAATAAAATTGTGCAAAAAGTTTCACGAAAATTCATATAAGCCAATTGCATCAATGTATAACTTCACTTTTTTCTATTTCTGCTAAATTAAGGGAACACAAATGTTTATTGTAAATCTTTCATTGCACTACTGAATAAGCAAATGAAAAAACCATAAAGACTCTTCTAGTGCTCGGGAAAAAATTGTTTCCGTTTTCCCATCGCTGTTGGTAGGTAGCATTACGCACCGCCTATACCAATGACGCAAGAGAAGGCATAGTCCGGATGTGTAGTCGAAGAAGCATGCCAAACCCAACCATTGCCATATTGCCGCGCCCTTTGTGCAAGTTTCAACGGAGACTAACTTTAA